>NC_090761.1:16095865-16185865 GCF_036898095.1 Palaemon carinicauda
CTCCGCGGTCAACCAAGGCACCGGAGGAAGCAGCAGGGCCTACCAGAACTGCATCACAATCACTCGCCATTCATTCCTATTTCTAGCACGCTCTCTTGCCTCTCTCAAATCTATCCTCCTATCACCCAGAGCTTCCTTCACACCATCCATCCACCCAAACCTTGGCCTTCCTCTTGTACTTCTCCCATCAACTCTTGCATTCATCACCTTCTTTAGCAGACAGCCATTTTCCATTCTCTCAACATGGCCAAACCACCTCAACACATTCATATCCACTCTAGCTGCTAACTCATTTCTTACACCCGTTTTCACCCTCACCACTACGTTCCTAACCCTATCTACTCGAGATACACCAGCCATACTCCTTGGACACTTCATCTCAAACACATTCAATTTCTGTCTCTCCATCACTTTCATTCCCCACAACTCCGATCCATTCATCACAGTTGGTACAATCACTTTCTCACACAGAACTCTCTTTACATTCATACCCAACCCTTTATTGTTTACTACTCCCTTAACTGCCCCCAACACTTTGCATCCTTCATTCACTCTCTGACGTACATCTGCTTCCACTCCACCATTTGCTGCAACGACAAACCCCAAGTACTTAAACTGATCCACCTCCTCTAGTAACTCTCCATTCAACATGACATTCAACCTCGCACCGCCTTCCCTTCTCGTACATCTCATAACCTTACTCTTACCCACATTAACTCTCAACTTCCTTCTTTCACACACCCTTCCAAATTCTGTCACTAATCGGCCAAGCTTCTTTTCTGCGTCTGCAACCAGAACAGTATCATCCGCAAACAACTGATTTACCTCCCATTGATGATCATTCTCGTCTACCAGTTTCAATCCTCGTCCCAGCACTCGAGCATTCACACCTCTCACCACTCCATCAACACACAAGTTAAACAACCACGGCGACATCACACATCTCTGTCTCAGCCCCACTCTCATCGGAAACCAATTGCTCACTTCATTTCCTATCCTAACACATGCTTTACTACCTTTGTAGCAACTTTTCACTGCTTGCAACAACCTTCCACCAACTCCATGTAACCTCATGTCATTTCACATTGCTTCCCTATCAACTCTATCATTCGCTTTCTCCAGATCCATAAACGCAGCATACACCTCCTTACCTTTTGCTAAATATTTCTCGCATATCTGCCTAACTGTAAAAATCTGATTCATACAACCCCTACCTCTTCTAAAACCACCCTGTACTTCTAAAATTGCATTCTCTGTTTTGTCCTTAATCCTATTAATCAGTACTCTACCATACACTTTTCCAACTACACTCAACAAACTAATACCCCTTGAATTACAACACATGCACATCTCCCTTACCCTTATATAGTGGTACAATACACGCACAAACCTAATCTTCTGGTACCATTGACAACACAAAACACATTTGTCCCGACACAGATACCAACCTTCGCTATTTATAGGGTATTACTTTCGGCAACGCTGAAAACCAGCCAAGACAATTTTAGTGAGGGATAATTACCCCATCCGCTAGTTAGTGGGAGGGGGTTGGGGTAGACTAGCTACCCCGCTCACTCACACCTGTCAGTTGAGTAACCACTTTTGCTTTTGGCTCTGTAGAGTGCGGACGTGCCGTCTCTCTCTCTCCCGTTAAACAAACTGCCTTGACTTTATTACTTTTCCTTTTTCTTTTGTGTGTATCAGTGTGTGTTTGGTTATTGTCCCGCTATGCGGACATGTCCAGGGATTGAAGCCCGCCGCTGCGGCACCTTCATGTCGTTTGTGGAGTCGGACCCACACCCTTTATGCCCGGCTTGCCGGGAAACTCAGTGTTCGCGGGACAACACCTGTTCCGAGTGTAGGGAGTGGCCTGCCTCCCAGTGGGAGAAGTGTGCGCATTAGAAGAAAAAGAAGTCTAAACGCGAATTTTCGCTTTCAGGGTATTCCTCGAAATCGCGGGCTTCTGCTTCCTCTACGCCCAAATCTCTGCCCGAAGCTAATCCTCGACCAGGCCCTTCCGGGGTACGGTCGAGCAGTAGCGCAGGGCTTGCGACTCCAGGTCAACCCTGTGGGATAGACGAAGGTGGCGGCTCCCCTAGTAGTCGGCTCCTTCTCTTTCCCCAGGGAGCGCCTGTTCTTTTCCAGACCTTGTGTCTTTATGGCCATCGCTGGGCGTCGATGGTCCCCCTACGAAGGAAGTTCTTCTCGAACTCCTCCAAAGAGGAGCAGAGAGAAGGCGGTCATTTCCTCCTTCCTCTGCGGAGGTCAATCCTCCTCTTCTGGGCGCAGGCACTGTTGCCCGTCAGTCAGGCTGAGAGTCTGGTTCCGACGCCGAGGAGTTAGCTAACCCACCAAGGGCGGTGGCAGGGCTCTCTTCAAAGCAAGCTTTCCTTCGGGGAAACATATCTCTCGTTCGCGAGAGAAGATTGCCTCTGTGCATCGGCAATCTCCTTACGCTTTAGGTTCTCCTCCAGGGGCAGCAAGAGAACCTTGTTATAAGCTTAGTTCTCCTTCTTTTCTCCGTCGCGCTGAACCTTCGGGCTCTTAGGACTTGAAACCTTTGGGTTTCTGTTACGCTGAACCCCCGGGCTCTCGTAACGATGGTAACGTTGAACCTCTGGGTTCTCGTACCATCAGTCACGTTGATCCTTCGGGATCTCGTGACAGAGGAACCTCGGTTCCTCGTTACGTTGACCCTTGGGAGTCTCGTAACCTGAGTTACGCTGAACCCTTGGGCTCTCGTAACTTTAGTCGCGCTAACACTTTGGTGTATCTTGACATAGAAACTTTGGTTTCATGTTGCATTGATCCTTCGGGTTCGCACAACACAGTTCATGCTGTACTTTCAGGTTCTCGTTACCAGAGTCATTCTTTTTATGACAGAGTTCTCAAACTCCCGTTGTGTTGATCGTTCGCGCTCACACAACACAAGCTATCATGAACCTTCGGGTGATCGTAGCTCTGAGTTCTCTCACCAACCTGAAAGCTCTCGCTCGCACGACGAAGTTGGCACGCACGACCGTCTTGGACCGTGCAAACATGGCACGCCATATGCACGAACATCCTGTTGCTCGCCATGGGCGTGAACATCCCGTTGCTCGCCATGCGCGCGAACAACCTACTGCACACCATACGCGCGAACAACATACTGCGCGCCATGCGTGCGAGCAACCTTATGCACGCCAGGTTCGTGAACAACCTCATGCACGCCACGAGCGCGAAAAAGGCGCGCGCACGAGCACTCTTCCGCCTACCAACTGACTGATCCTAGCAGACTCGGTGGCAGCCTTGCGTCAACACCAAAACTTATGAAGTTTTTTTTACTAAGATCTGGTGATTATGATAAACCTTGGGAAGTCTTTCCTACTTCCCGCTCAGAAGACTGGTATATCTGGAAATGGTTCGATACACCAATCTCCATAAAAACTTCTCATCAAAGACAGGATAACGAGGCTTAGAAAGATCACAAGACCCTTTCTCAAGACGAGAACTCCCAGCCCAGAGTGGCTATGTCTCTTCGGACACCTATCATTCCTGGCCTTTCTAGTTTCCAACGGCCGCCTCAGGATTTGTTCTCTCCAGTGGCGGCTTGAGTCAGATTGGAATCAGGCCCTGGATTCCCTGGTCATTTTGATCCCCAAGGGACCAGAGGATTGGACCGACCTCAAGGAATGGGTAGAAGTCGAGAATCTACAGAGGGGTGTAACCTTCTCACCCCCAACCCTCCCAGACTTGATTCTGTGCTTAGACACATCAAAAGAAGGGAGGAGTGACCATCGTGCTGTACCACACAACCTCAGGCCTCTGGACAGAATCCGAAAGTACCTTCACTTAAATATCTTAAGAGATGAAGGCCAACTTTCCGTTCCTTCAACCGCCTCATCAGTTCCTGACGGGCCTCTCAGTGGTGTGATGAGCGACAGCACCACATAGTAGCTCACATCAACAAGCAATTAGGAACTTGCTCACAGCCTCTTCCCATCTAACAGTATGTATACTAAGATGGGCCGAAGTCCGCTCGGCACCACTATCAGCCCGCTTCATTCCAGACTAGAGGAATGTGCTCGCCATCAATCTGAGCACAGCATATCAGATAAGGTATACCGAATGGTCTTTGGATCACCTTTTAGCCTACAAGGTCCTGACTTTATGGGGTTCTCCAACTGTGAATATGTTCGGAACGCCCGCGAACCTCAGGCTTCTGCTGCTCCCCAGTCATAGACCCCAAGGCTCTCTGGCAAGAGGCATGCCAACAACGGTGGGTACAACAATGACGTTCACGTCTTGGTCCCGTTATGTCTTGAAGAGAAGGGTTCTCAACAAGGCTAGAACGTCGGTCGGCATCGGGGTCAATGACCTTAGATGTCAGGATGCTAGAAAATATCAATTCAATCTGGTATGACATTACGCGGAATGGTTTCCAAACCTTCTGCAGCTCCTAACAGAGCCTCTAAGAGAACCGTCTCCACGTCACAGACAATCTCACTTCGACATCTACCACAAGCTATAGCTTTATGATTGCACGCCGTAAGACTACCCAGCACCTCCTCTCTCAGAGAGGTTTTTCGCAATAAGTTGCGAAGAGGTTGTCTGGATATCGGAGGAATTCCTCAGCATCAGTCTACCAGGTAAAGTATAACGTCTTCTGTCGTTGGTGTCATGGAAAAGCGTATCTCTTCACTCGATACCTCTATTCCGGCAATAGCGGAATCCTCGAGTATTTGCAGGAGGAAAAGGCCCCCTCTATTCAGTTTTGGCAGGTAAAGACGATCACTCAACTTTGAGCCTCGCCTTCAAACTGAAAGGAAGGGACATCCCCTCATCGCTAGAGCTTTCCCAACTCATGGGAACTTACAAACTTGCCTTTCCCCATTCGGACTTGAGACCTCCCTCTTGGAACATGGTTTGAGTTCTTCGCTCTCTAAGGAGACCTCCCTATGGTCCACTTCAGCAGGCAACAAATTTTTACCTGGTTCAGAAGACAGTGTTCCTACACACTTTGACAGCGGTCAAACAAGTCAAGAAACTTCATGGTCTCTCTTTTGACATCGCCCATTCATGAGAAGGGTGAAAGGCAATGTTCAGTTTCGTCCCTTAGTTTATTGCCAAGACCTAGTCTCCTGAAGTGACGAACCCTAAACAACAAGTCTCCACTCGGTAACTGACGATCCCAATCATCTGTTACTGTACCTGGGGTGAGGTTTGAGGCTCTACCTCAAGAGAACAGCAACAGCTCACCATGGTCCCTTCTCTTGTCGTCAGCACTGGGAGAGACGAGGAGGGTTACCAAAACATCATCTCTGCTGGATTCACAGTCATCAATTATGCTCTGAATCCAGATCCTTCTCCAACACGTCGACCCACGATGTCAGGGGCATAGCTATGATCCTGGCCCTTCAAAGCAGATTACTCTGTGATGCATTTTCTACAAATTAGGGTGTGAATGCTCCAGGGGACTTTTGCAACCTTTCTCCTGCAAGATGTGACCCAGAGGTACTCGATATGATCTCTATCGGTTCTGTGGTGGCTGCACAACAGCTGGTTGTATACCTCAAGCTCCTTATTGGACAAGTAGCTGAAGGTTGAGGGCATTGTTACCCGGCTTTAGTCTACATGAATGAAAAGGAATGACTGGCTCTTTTTCTTCTCTTCATCCTTCCCTCTTATGGGGAAAGCAGCAGCCTGGATTCTCTGCACAAGCTGACCTCAACTACTATGGGTAAACCATGCTCCCTTGTGTACCTAGTATTGTGTCAATACTGTTGCGTCCCCATACCCTGGCGAGGTGTTATTGGGAAAGTCTTTGTCCAACAGTTTTTCCTACAAAGTCTGAATAACTTTCACCTTGACAGTCACACTGCATATCTCAACACACAGCTTGGCGTGGGCCGCAGACCTTGCATAGCAGAGTTTAACGAGGTGTAGGGACTCCTTGTATTTGGTACCAACATATTCAATACAAGCAGCCCCCAGGTATAGCTAAAAAGCCAGATTGGCAGGGATGTCCACCCTCCTATTGGGTAAGTCACCCCCTAATAAATAGCGTAGGTTTATATTCCAGTTACGGAACAAATGACAAATTCGTAGATAATTTGTATTTTTCCTAACGATACAAACCTTTAGCTATTTATACAAACTTACCCGCCAACCCTATCCCCTATGGTATCATACCTCCAAGCAAAGTGAGCTAAATCACAGGTATGCAAGTGTGAGCAGTAACAAGCTAACCCCCCCTCACCCACCTCCCGCTAACTAGCGGTATGGGTAGTTAACCCTCGGTAAAATTTTAATGGTTCGTCTTTTCAGTCTCACCGAAAATAATACAGTACTGTACCCCTAATAAGTAGCTAAATGTTTGTATCATTAGGAAAAATACAAATTATCTACAAATTTCTGTGTTTATGTTCATGTTCTGCCTGCCTCCCACTCACACCTGTGATTGCGCTCACTTTGCTTTTGGCTCGGAGTGCGTTTGTCACTGATCTTCATCCTCTCCAATTTTTGACTGCCATTATCTGTCTTTTGTTTTTTCTTTTAGTGATGTGTGCTGTGTTTCTCCTACGGCCAATGCGGACTTGTACAGGAACTGAAGGCCACACCTGCGGGAAATTTATGTCGGCTGTGGAAATGGATCCCCACAGCCTTTTCCCGTCTGCATAGGGCAGCACTCCAATGTAGATAATAAGTGTAGTGAGTGTCGGGAGTGGTCTTCCTCCCAGTGGGAAAGGTATGGGTGTAGACGGAAGATGAGGTTCAAGTTGGATTCTTCCCCTTTGAAGCAGAAGAAACCCAAGTTTTCTTCCTCCGCCTCCCGACCTTCCTCCAAAACTCCTACTCGGACGGCTTCCTCTCAGTCCTCGAGAGATAGGTGCTGCCTCCCCTAGTGGGGTTGCCCCAGTTTCCTCTCCCCCCCCCGAGTGAGGCTTTCTCTTTCTCCTCTTTTATAGCTTTGGCCGTTGTTGGGTTTGCCCGGTGATCCTTCCAAGGAGGCAATGCTGTAGTTTTTGCATCGGGGTGCTGATCTCCAGCACACGTCAGTTTCGGATGTCGACCCTTTCCCCTTTGGCGACGTCGTTCTGTCGTAGAGTTTGTCTGCTGCCCCGCCAACTGATCCTGCGACTGCGTCTACTTCTCTATCTTCCTCCGCCGAGGACTTTGCTCCTTCCCTTGACGAACATCCTTCGGGGAGAGATCAAAGCTCATGACATGTCTTTCCTATTGCCCAACGCTCACTTGCTCGACGGTCTTACCATTGTCCAGCAGAGTGAATTGCCTGACCATCTTCAACGAGCTGCTTCTTGTGTACCACCTAAGCAGTTGGTTACACGTGAAATGTCTACAACAACGCATTTAGCTCGTAAATCACCTGACCATCGTCAATGAGTGACTTCTAGTGTACCACCCAAGCGTGTGGTTACACGTGAATCACCTGCGTCGTCACTTCCGTGTGAATCGCCTGACCATCGGCAACGAACGACGTCTCGTGTACCACCTAAGCGTGCGATTACATATGAATCGCCTACGTCGTTGCTTCCAACGAGTGAATCGCCTGTTCATCGACAATGAACATCTCGTGTATCACCCAAGTGATCGATCGTTCGTGAATCGCCTACACGCTCGACTTACCATCAAGCTTTCACGACACGAGAATTGCCGAGAACGTGGGAATCGCTTCCACATTGGAAATCGCCTGCTAGTCAGCGTATGCATGCACGTCAAAGTTTGCCTGCCTGTCAGCGTTCACCTGCTCTTCAGCAATCGCCTACTCATCAGCGTTCGTCTGCTTGGCAATGTTCTTCTGCTCGTCAACGATTGCCTATCCAACGGCGTTCACCTCAAAGACTTCACGAATCGCATAGACCTTCGCCGTCTCGAGAAAAGCTCGTCCATCATCCAACGAACCAGTGTTCATCTGTAGCGTTTTCAGTCTCCGCCCAGCTTTCTTCCATCTCCGTCTCTCCGGTGGAATGCGTTCGCCCACCTGCTCGTGATCCACTTCAATGCGATTCGTCTCTCATCGGTCAGCTTTCATACCCAGCGACGCGCGAGTCGCCTACTCAAGGATTGTCGATTTACCGACCTGCCACTCGTGTAGCAGTAACGATCGATTCCGCGTTAACCATGGTATCGCTCATCAACACGCGAAGTCCCTCCTATCGATCTTCCAGCCATCGATCTTTACGTCTCGAGCAGGAAATTCCGCGTCACTCTCCTACACGTCAGCAGCCATTAAATCTACTTGCAAGAGAGGATCTTCAACTGCATAGGTGGTGGTTGTGGCCGCCAAGAAAGGTTGGGTGATGAACGATCGTTCTCTGTCGCTCCACTCTCCTCCGCAAATGCATAACGTCTCAACAGCCGGGGAGGAAATGCGCCTTTCGGTCTCAGCGGTGAAAGGCTATCGCTCAGCCTTAAGCTTGGCTTTTAGGCTGAAAGGAGTGGACATTTCTTCCTCGCTGGAACTCTCTTTACTCATACGTAGCTATGAGCTTACCTGCCCTCTGTCGGAAGTGAGACCTCCTCCTTGGAAAGTGGTTCGGGTCCTCAGAGCTCTTAAGAGACCTCCCTTCGAACCATTACGCCAGGCCTCTGATCGCCACCTGTCTTGGAAGACGGCTTTCCTTAGATGTTAGGATGCCTGGAAACTTTAAATCAATCAACCGACCAGTGTGTTTTCACTCTTCGTAAGCACGGGCAGAATCAAGAGGGTCACGAAGAACACATTCTGTGCATGGATTCACAAGGTCATTGACTTTGCCCTGAATCCCGACCCTCCGCTAACATGTCGTCCTAGAGCTCGTATATCGGGTGTCGCTACGTCCCTGGCCTTCAAAAAGCACTACTCTGTTACGCAAGTATTGCAAATGGGTGTGTGGAAATGCCAAACGATGTTCACCGCCCACTACCTGCAAGACTGTGATCCACAGGAACCTAGATATGTTTTCTATAGATCCTGTGGTGGCTGCACAACAGCTGGTTTAGTACCTTAAGCTCCTTATTGGACAAGTAGCAGAAGGTTGAGGGCATTGGTTACCCGGGTTTTAGTCAGTGAATGGAAAGGAATGTATGGCTCTTTTCCTTTCTTCATCTTCCTCTCTCTTGGGGAAATCAGCATCCTGGAACCTCTGCACAAGCTGGCCTCAAACCTCTGCAGGTAAACCATCGCTCCCTTGTTTAACCTAGTATTGTTCCAATACTGTTGCCTCCCCATCCCCTGGCAAGGTGGTATTGGGAATGTCTCAGGCTTTTCAGTTATTTCCTACAAGACAATGTTTACCTGGACAATCACATTGCTAGTTTATCACGACACACAGCTTGGGAAGGCTGTTTAGCGAGGTGTTAGGGTCTCCTTATTGTTGCACAAAACTCTGCACAATAAGGAGTACCCCGGGTAAGGCCAAAAAGCCAGATTGGCACGCATGTCCACTCTACTAATGGGTGAGTCACCCCTATAAATAGAGTTGGTTTGTTTTCCAGTTACAGAACAAATGACATTCGGAAGTAATTTGTATTTTTCCTAACGATACAAACCTTAGCTATTTATACATACTTGCCTTCCAACCCTGTCCGCCTTGGAGTCCTATCTCCAAGCAAAGTAGCGCAGTCACAGGTGTGTGAGTAGGAGAGGTAGCAAGCTCCACCCCCCTCCCCACTAACTAGTGGGATGGGTAGTTAACCCTTGCTAAATTTTACTGGCTCGTCTTTTCAGCTTCGCCGAAAGTAATACCCCTATAAATAGCTAAGGTTTGTATCGTTAGGAAAAATACAAATTGCCTCCGAATTCGTCATATAGTAATACCTTGAGATATGAGCTTCATGCATTCCGGGACTCGAGCTCGTATATCAATTCGCTCGTATCTCAGATAAATTTTAACCATATTTATAACTAAAAAAAAATTAATCTGTTCCCACCCTCTGATAAAACGCCTAAAAACAGTATATTACAGTGGAAAAACATGTTTTTAATTGTTCTAATTCACAACCTATGCCCACAAAATAACATACTTTTGTGCTGGTTATGATCAGCAATAATGTGACATTATTATGGAGTTCTTATACCTTCGAGACAGACGGTAGCGGCTAACGGCGGTGTGTGTGGAGGAGGAAGAGAGATTTTACGGCAACACATTCGGTACACTACACTTTAACACTTTTGAAATTATCCAACCAGCCACGACTGGCTTTGAAGGTTTCCGCTGCCGTCAAAGTTTCCCCTCTCTCAGCTGCTTGCTTTCCTTTCAAGTCAAGATAGATTTCGCTGGCCTTTTCACAGGTGATCGTCTCGGTCACACTCCCGCCAACTGTTTCTCCTTTATCCAAATTAAAAGAAGCCTCTCCATCTCGTCATGAATATCACTGCGCAGCTTGAAGGGATGGCTAGTCCTTTGGAAGGCTTGGTGCTCTTTATAGCATCTTTCTGCTTGAGGATGGTACATATTGTTGATGTACTCCTCTCATATGAGCGAGCCAGCTCAGTCACTCGTACACCATTCTCATGCTTATCTCTATTGTCATCATATGCTTTTTCTTTTTACTACCCTTGTTTGCACTTGCTTGCTTTGGACACATTGCTTATTCATTTAATTCTGTACTGATTAACGCAAAAAACACGTAAAAAATGCAAACAATACGGCCGATGTTCGGAGATAACTTTACGCAACGGAGATCCGACGGGAAAGAGCGAGCGATGCTGTCCTTGTGAGCACCCTCTTGCACACTTGGCCACCTAGTGGGCATAGGGAACCATTTCGTATCCTCGTATCTCGAGGCAAAAATTTGCTCGAAACTTTCCTCGTATCTCAAATTTCTTGTATGTTGGGACACTCGTATGTCGAGGTATTACTGTATTTGTTTAACACGCAAGCTTCAGCAGCTGAAAATTCCTTTTCTCAGCACAGGTGGTTTTGTGTCCACTTAGGCCTTTTCAGAGCCCACTCCCTATTGACGCTGACGTTGCTAACCTGGTACTGTCTCCCTTGCATCTTTTCAGTGCCTGAAATGACAAACATGGAGGTAGTGGCTATGTCCACTATTCAAGCCTGTTCTTGTCTGGAGCGGTGTGGTCACAGAAAACCTTGGAGATGAACGTGCCCTCAAACAGTTCGAAGACTTGTTACGATCAGGGGTCAAAGCTCTAGAATTCCTATTACATCAAACTGTTCTCCCAAGGAAATAGCAGCCAGAAGGAAAAATTTAGTCCAGGATTCGTCACTCGCCGAATCCTGGATCATCATGTGATCAGGTGCCTCCCCTTCCCCACATGCCTCCAGGGCAGAGAGTATATCAGATAGTCTGGAAGGCATTAGGAGATGTTGTTTTGCCCCGAGCTGGGTCAGTGGAGGTGACTTTCTCCTCTTTAAAAGAACTCGGGTTTGTATAGTTAGGAAACGTGCAAATTATTTGAAAATTCTAGTAGTTCAGAGAGGTTTCTGAGAAAATTCAGTAAATTAGCCTTTGCTTGCCACTGGAATGCTTGCCAAGAATGATTGAAATCAACTAAATTATCTTAACCCAGTTATAAGTTTAATCTAAATATATTTCAGCCAGATATGTTTTAATTTATTATGTTCAATTAAAAAAGAATGCCACTTTCAAATTATATATTATTCCATATTGAAAATCTGTAATGTGTTTAATTCATGGGTATAGTATGTAATAAGCAACACAAATTGCCCATTCCCAGAGTGCAAAATTTTTTCTTTTGCTCAAGTATTTGAAACAAAATCCCTCATCTTTGTTTTCCACTTAATATTGAATTATCCTTTTAAATCAATCAAATTTTTAAATTTTAAGAGTTACAATATACTGTATCAAAGTTAGTGGGTTAAAAATATGGGATTAACCAAACCTCCAAGCCTAATAAGGCTCTTGCACTTTTGAAAACATTTGTGAGGAATATTTAATAAATAAAAACATGTTATACATGAATGTAACAAAGTCAAAATAACCCTGGGCCAGCCTTAAATGTTAATTTGGTGATCTGGTTAAAACAATTTTTTTTTTATATATGTTAAATATACAGTATTTTCAGTGTCAAAGTACTTCATGCATTAATACTTGTACAGTACATTTTCCTCATTAATTAAATTATAAAATAGTAGCCTATTGATTACTATGAAAATAAAAACATTTTACTATTGAACAAAATTTATTTGGCCCTCCTGTAAATAGGTGTTATTTGCATACCCTTGAAAAAATCACCAGTAACATCCAAAAAAAAGTCAGTTTTCAACATCATAAATCACAAAAATTCTTAGCATAATGGAAATGCCTTCTTCATCACTGATAACAAATAAACAAATGACATTTAAAATATTAAAGCAATATCATTGTCATAGCAATGTTCTCTAGTTATACTTTCATACACTTTTTCTTATGTCCCAATCAATCAACTAAGCTACTTTAGAAATTCCAGCAGCTTTTTTTAATACCATTCAGAAGAATCCTAACGCGCATTCATAAATGACTCGACAAAGAAAATAGGCAGAGGAAAAATTTAACTTAAAAAAAAAAAATATGAGCAATGCATGTCGTCTAGATGACTGCATAAAGCTACAACTACCTTTGGCTACTTCCTTCTGGTGACAGGAAAAACAAAATTTTATAAGTGAGCATGATTGAAACAACAATTTAGACCTTAACAAACACTACATTCCAAGTTGATTTTCACCAATATCTACGTCATTAACTTTCAACAATGGATAGAGATAAAAATGGCACGAAACAATTCATGGCTATGATAAGACCTAATAATTATTTCACCAATCAGGCCAATAACATAAGTTCTTTAATTTATGAAATACAGCTAAGTTCATATTTTATTTTCATCATAATGAAATCTTAAATATGAAACGACCAGGATAAGGCATGCATTTAAATTTTCCAATACAGTATACAATATTCACATTCCAAAATTATCTTAACAAATGTATGAGAAAGGCATCTCTCCAATTCACTATATTAACGGCAACTCTACCATTACAGTATTTAGTTTACCCTCGTAATCGTCATATATTTACAAAATTTCTACATACATGATATATTACTGTTAATTTTTTTTTTCAAATCACTTTAAAGACAAATAGAAATCTAATGAGCAATGGAATCATTTCTCAAGGTCATAGAAGAAGAGTTAGATACACGAAGTGATTACCAAAAACTAGGAATTAATTGACAATAAAGCCAGCCATAATGGTCATGTACAATAATACTGAGAGATTACTAGTTGATGTAACCTGCAATTACTGTCACAAACACAACATACAAGAAGTTTAACCTTTTTTTATTCTTTTCTAATTAAGTAAATATAGCAATACGCATGAATAACAGAAAATATGGCTGGGGTAATTCTAACCATTTTAAGGGAAAACAAGAGGAACAAACATCCTATTAGAGACTGCATTAATCAAAAGGTACAGATATTCTGCATAGCGATGAAACAAGAAGCCAAGATGATATATGAAATCCCTCTATTGGACCATTGCTCCAAAAATATAAGCTCTGCAATAGGATGGGCTAAGAGCATATCACCATCCCATCAACAATGGCGAGGAATAGCAGAAGGAAAGTCTCCATATGCTGTGAATAAAGTTTCACTTTGAACAGACATTCTTGTATTGTAGGAGCTAAAAAATATGGAGAGAAGGTACCTTCAATGCTATTAAAATTCTACTTCTCACTTCAAATCTTTTATAAATAAGGATAATAGTTCACATAACTTATTTTATCAAAGGAAACATGTTCAACTCTAAAGAACAAATGCTAAAAGAATCAATAATGAATTGAAACTTTTTGTCTAAAGACAAAATTTAAATTGCAATATGATTAACATAATTTAATGAAACCAAAGAAACCCAGTGTCCTGCCTGAGTAAAATAATTTCTTTAGGTTGAGTCAACACAAGAGTAATACCTTACCAAGCAGTGTGCTTCATCATCATCACTTTCACAACAATGGCTTCTTAAAGAATATACAAAGGTAATGAAAGAAAGCAAACAGGAAGATTACAACAATTAAATAATTTGTGGAAATGCAGTGATTCACCCCAACCTTAAAAGCTATCTTGTTTACTTAAGACTGAAAGTATGCAGACTTAGTAATAGTAGACTAAACTTTTCATCAGGCATGACACCTTCCTTAACAATGCACACATCTGTAAAGAATATTTTTGAAAATAATAGTAAGCAAAATCCTGACCTAACAAGAAAAATAATTTAAATATATATAACAATAATGATAATAAATACCTGTAACCCTTTAGTGGGATGCTATTTTCATGTCTAAGCATTCAGTCTTACATAATCAAGTAAAAATAGAAGGATGATAAGATTTACAAAAGAAAATCTTTTTCTCCTGAATCTCGGTTTCACTTTTGTGCAAAGAATGAAGTGCAGCGATTCAAACAAACAAACCAAAGGGTATAAAATGATCACTGCATACAATAACAATAACTCTGGACCACCCTTCGTCATTATCATCATCGTTTCCCTACCCTGGGAAGGCAGCAGCGCAAGCACACCATTATATGGTCTACAGTAGAGATTAGAGTGCAGCACCAATATCACTGGTCCTTTATAAAAATAATCAAGAAATTCAGGGGGGATGACACACAGCAAGAAGAGAGTCTCTTGCACTAAGCCACTGCTACAAACCCAACCCCCTGGAATCTTCCAGTGACCAATCACAGCAAAGATGGAGACGTATATTCTATTGACTCTAAAACACCACATTATTACCCAGCATCAGTTGGAGCGCATGAATGAACGGCCCCTGTTGAGAGGAGAAAAAGAATTAACTGAAGGAAAAAATTTAATTGTACAAAATGTATGATATTGGGATTTTTTTAGTTTCAGGAAAGGATACGCTACATTAAAACTTAACCTAATGTAGGAAAATTTAAATAATGCATTATTATTTAACTGATAATTAATTGGAGTCTTATTGACCTGAGAAGTCGGTGATAATTCACAATTCATTACGTTCCATCAAGATAACGAATAGTATAACAGAGCATTTAACTAGGGTACATACGATATATATCATAGCAAAATTCTATTTGTCTAGTTGAAGATAGATTTTTCTCTAAATATAGCTAAAACAATTATTTATTACAACCCAGTGGACATCTAAAATTTGAAACTCAATAAGTGGTTTCACTTTTTGTTTTAATCAAATTTAAAGTTTGTTGTAAAAACATCCATCTTGTTATTCAATTAACTCAAGTTGGGCAACTTATATATCTATAAACTTAAGTTCGACAAGGTTACAGATTACTGAATAGCTTTAAAGAAGTCTAATCCTACCGATCAGTTATTCCAAAATTGTAGAGGTGTAGCAATAATTTGCAAATAAGGCATAGGATATCTACTGTAATTTATGGATCCCCCAAAATTGATGAAACTTGATGATGTAAAGAATGCCCAATGAAGGCATCATAATACCAAGCTCTTTAGATCTTCATTTTTAAACAAAGTTACCTCGAGTTGATAATTCTCTGAGACTCAAATTTACATCAAATGTTTCTAAGTGGATTCATACGATATGTGATGAAGGTATTGAAAATCCACGAATGCAAATCTTCCACATATTCAAAGCTAAAGGTTATGACAAGGGGAAAGGAAGAAATACAAAAATTGTTCCAGAAGGTGGCTATATAGATAAAGTAATACTGTACCTGTATTAGATTATTAAATACAATAAATACTTGTTACAAAAACACCATGTTCACAATTTTTTATTAACAAAACATATGAGGATGTAAGGAAAGGCACCAGGTTGAGGTAGAACATGCCTTTTTTCATGGGAACACACTGGATGTGTGCAAGTATTGACGGCCAATAAAAAAAAAAACACTTAAAAACAAAGAGGAAAAAGAGAATTGTTTTATCTTTTTGACGAAGGGTTGGAAGAAATTTCCCCACTTGTTTGTGATTTAGTCTTGTGTGTGGGGGGTGGCATTAGTCATTTGGGTCTGGGAAAATAGAAGATTTACATCCACCGAAGTGCATCTATGTGACTTTACAGTATTTTTCGAAGATAATGATGCATAACTTACATACTTCCATTTGTAAATGACAATACTGTTTAATAGTAAAGATAGGCCTGTATGTTCTGTCATGGGATGTAATAACATTTGGTATACTGATTATTTACAAAAACAAAGTATGAACGATTTTTTTTTATTCTATTTCAACCATAGTATATCAATAAAGTCAGCCTAACATGAATAATCTGCATATATTCTTCAACTTTTTTTTTTTATTATTTGTTCATCTAATAACAAAGTTCAGAATATTGTACAACAACATTCAACACAAAGTTCAGAATATTGTACAACAACAACTTCATAATACTCAAAGTCACATTAAATGCATCCAGCTATAAAAGAGTTCTTCAAAGAACTGTATAACTATAGGCAAGGCCAGTAAGTTATCATTAGCAGTAGGGATATACACTCCAAAACATCACTTAACTTAATTTTTAATGTTATGCTATACTATCTTATCATAAGGTACCTAAAATGGTTAGTGATAGTCAAACCAAAAAGGACAGTGAGAATCACAATAGGAACAAGAAAAAAAATAACTGCTAGGTAACATGGGGGTGTGCAAACACATATATCTTTGGTTATTTTTTAAGTGAGACAGCTCCAGTGCCTCTAAAAACAGCAGCAGCAGAAAAGAGAGAGCACCAGAAGGACAGTTACCTGACATTTTTAATGAAGGGTGATTTGAGAGTAGTCCCTTTCAAACAATAACATCTCCAATGCCACCAACTCTCCTTTTGGGTAAAATGAAGTTCCATTTTCAATTATTTCATCTTTACCAGTATTTTGTGTGTATTGAAGAATTTCATGCTTATATATACAATAAAATTTATCTAAGAATTGTAAAGGATGAATCATATTTACATTTTTATTATAGGGGAAAATTCTAACAGGGTTCAAATCAGTGTTTAAATGTCTTTCTAGAACTAATTTAGTTTTAATTCTAGGGTTCTACTATACAAGTATAAAAAATAAAGGCAAAGCAGCATTACAAGAAGCTTTCAAATTCAATCTTATGAGCCATTGGAATCAATAATACATCCAGTAACATTATTCGGAGGTTTAACATGCCCTATACAAGGATGAAGAAAGATGGATATGCATCAACACCCATGAAATTCCTTGTTTACCCTTCACAACAATTCTTGTTGCTATTGATTTAAAGTTCTTGGAAAAACTGACCAATACCTTTAACCATATTAGGATAGCTAGATCTTGACTACAAGAACACAGCAAAATATGTTGTATTCTTTCTCTGCTGTTTCTGTGTAATTGACTATTAAGCCTTACTGTATGCTTGAATGGAGGAGATGCATAAATCACCCTCTTCAAGTCTGGTATCCATCTGCTCTGCTTCGCTCCTGCAACACCAGGTTTCCTTTGGCAGTACTCATATTCACTTTCCTAAATGCTATCTGGTTGACAATCTCTCCATGGGAACTGAACCTACACTTTAAAGCAGCAGCCGATATGCCCTCAAGTCACCATTCCACCAATGCTAACCTACTATTATAATTATTATTACTAGCCAAGCTACAACCCTAGTTGAAAGAGCAAGATGCTATAAGCCCAAGGGCTCCAACAGGGAAAAATAGCCCAGTGAGGAAAGGAAATGAGGAAAAAAATAAATGATGAGAATAAATTAACAATATATCATTCTAAAAACACTAACAGCGTCAAAACATATGTCATATATAAACAATAAAAAGACTCATGTTAGCCTGGTCAACATAAAAAAAATTTGCTCCTACTTTGAACTTTTGAAGTTCTACTGATTCAACTACCCGATTGGGAAAATCATTCCACAACTTAATAACAGCTGGAATAAAACTTCCAGAATACTGTGTAGTATTGAGCCTCATGATGGAGAAGACCTGGCTATTAGAATTAACTGCCGGCCTAGTATTAAGAACAGGATAGAATTGTCCAAGTAGATCTGAATGTAAAGGATGGCCAGTTATGAAAAATCTTATGCAACATGCATAATGAACTAATTGAACTACTATGCATTTCTGGCAAAAAAAATAATGTTTTTCTTAAATATCGCCCATACTAATTACTTGATCAGAATGGTACTGATACAGTACTCTTAAAGTACTCCCCCTAATTTTTTAAACTGTATTGCATTGGTAAATCTCATTAATTAAGGTTTTTACTCTTCTCATAATAAAGCCCAAGCCAAGTGAATCGGCTAAGTAGATAAAGCAATTCGAATACCTACACTCCCCTCACCTTCCTTCCCTATGTCTAAACCCTCCTCCTATCCCTCCAGTAACCCCCTTTCTTAATCTTTCAGGCTCGCTTACTCTACCTTTTCTGTAACCTGTTAAATTTGTTAATAACTGATAGGATTGATATGTTGGACTTTTACAATTATTTTTAACATTTCGTGGTATTGTATTTCGTCAGGGTGTATAAGGGCTTTATAGCCTTTTAGCCTATTTATCCAACTTTATGAAGGCTTCTTTAGACTGTGTAAAAATAATGAAACACACGCTTCTCAAAGACAGGATTGATGGGCTTTACCTCCGAGAGAGGTAAAGTGTGATATAAGTTGACCAAATATATTACTATGTATTTGCTCATTTTATTATTAATAATCATAATTTGGGTATCTGCTATGGTTTGTGCTAATCAGTTTGTTGTCTCAGTGTTTGTTTTACAGAGGAGGTTTTCTCATCACATTCATGACTTGGATGTTAATTTGCCCACATAAATGCTGAAGTGCATTTGCATTATGTCTCCAATAAACTAAGGACGGGTCTTAACAGGTAGGAGAAACTTCAGGTTTGTTGGACACACACAATAACACAATGTGGCATAAGAAACACAACCATATTACAGAATATGTAATTCTTAATATTTACCCTATAATTCACTCCTTATATATGCGTGTGCATATGTCAATCCAACAAATTATGTAGTTCGTAGATTATTTTTATCATAGTTTTAAATACAATGATTATTTGTGTCATAGTAGAATTCTGTTTGTATTCTACAGCCATTGTTTACTCCACACATGCCTTTTAAAAGGAGGTAAAGACTATCAATCCTGTCTTTGAAAAAGTGTTTCATTATTTTTAAACATTTTAAAGAAGCCCATAGGGCAGTTTCATCAAGTTGGATAAATAGGCTAAAGGCTATAAACTCCTTATACACCCTGACGAAATACAACAATATGAAATTTTAAAAATAATAACAAAAATCTAATATATCAATTCTATCAGTTTGCAGAAAAGGTAGAGTAAGTGACACCAAAAAGACTAGGAAAGGGGGTTACTTGAGGGATAAGAGGAGGGTCTAGACAAAGGGAGGGAAGGTGAGGGGAGGGACGGGAGAGTGTAGGTATTCGAATTGCTTTACCTACTTAGCCAATTCACTTGGCTTGGGCTTTATCATGACGTGTAAATGCCTTAATTAACGAGATTTGCTATGCATTAAAGTATCAAAAATTAGGGGGAGGTCTATAGAGTGCTGTGTCAAAGTACCATTCTAATCAAGTAATTAGAATGGGAGATATTAAGTAGAAACACACTATTTTTTGCCAGAAATGCATAGCAAGTGACAGGTCCTTTATATGGAGTCTATGACCAAAGCAGCATGGTTTCAGAATGTAGAGATGAGAGGTCCCCATTTTTGTTTCATTTGTTTGATGTCGGCTACCTCCCAAAATTGAGGGAAGTGTCTTGGTATATGTATATATGTATGTGATTAATATTGACGATTGTTACTGTTCTCATTTCTTTTAAAAGACAGCTAACATAAAATCAAGACCAATACCCTTCAACGTAAGATATGGAATGTAAGCATGTGATGAAACTAGATACTGTACTGTAATTACAGTAGCCAAAGTCAAACTTATCTATAGCTTATGGAACAAAAACCAAATGATACAACCACCTGATCTAAAGATGCTTACAAATAATGTTCCCTTCATTCAACTGCTTAAAGATAAAATCTAAAATTGTTTAGGGCACACGTGTTGCACAACTGCTCGATTCCCTCCAACTCAGTTGGAGTCTAAAGATTCTCATTTCTGCACATCTCTCAAGGGACAAATTTCTCTAGTAATGCCAAATATCCACTGAAGGATCTCCACAGTTTCTTTCACAGTTAGTTTTTTAATTTCCTGGGACCAGGTAAGAAGATGCAAGAACTTTTTAACTCTTCCTATCTTGTATCTCTCATACTAGTCCAAGTTGAAACTTATCCATCCTTCCAATTTACAGTATTCACCATGTAATACAATGGGCTTACAATGTTGATATTTTGAATATTTTGAAAGTTTACTGAATGTTGAGGATAATAGGGAGGCAGATATAATTGCTGTTGCAGGTGTTGAGGTGCCATTGATGGGAGATGAGAATGAGAGATAGATTACAATAGATGAAGTGAGGAGAGCACTAGATGAAACGAGAGTATGAAAAGCATCTGGTATGGATGGTGTGAGAGCTGAGATGTTGAAGGAAGGGGGTGTGACTGTACTTGAATGGTTGGTGAGATTGTTTAATATGTGTTTGTGTTGTCAATGGTAACAGTAGATTGGGTTTGTGCATGTATTGTACCACTATATAAGGGTAAGGGAGATGTGCACGAGTGTTGTAATTCAAGAGGTATTAGTTTGTTAAGCGTAGTTGGAAAAGTGTATGGTAGAGTAATGATTAATAGGATCAAGGATAAAACAGAGAATGCAATCTTAGAAATACAGGGTGGTTTTAGAAGAGGTAGGGGTTGTATGAATCAGATTTTTACAGTTAGGCAGATATGCGAGAAATATTTAGCAAAAGGTAAGGAGGTGTATGTTGCGTTTATGGATCTGGAGAAAGCATATGATAGAGTTGATAGGGAAGCAATGTGGAATGTGATGAGGTTATATGGAGTTGGTGGAAGGTTGTTGCAAGCGGTGAAAAGTTTCTACAAAGGTAGTAAAGCATGTGTTAGGATAGGAAATGAAGTGAGTGATTGGTTTCCGGTGAGAGTGGGGCTGAGACAGGGATGTGTGATGTCGCCATGGTTGTTTAACTTGTATATTGATGGAGTGGTGAGAGAGGTGAGTGCTCGAGTGCTTGGACGAAGATTAAAACTGGTAGACGAGAATGACCATGAATGGGAGGTAAATCAGTTGTTGTTTGCGAATTATACTGTACTGGTTGCAGACACAGAAGAGAAGCTTGGCCGATTAGTGACAGAATTTGGAAGCGTGTGTGAGAGAAGGAAGTTGAGAGTAAATGTGGGTGAGAGTAAATGTGGGTAAGAGTAAGGTTATGAGATGTACGAGAAGGGAAGGTGGTGCAAGGTTGAATGTCATGTTGAATGAAGAGTTACTTGAGGAGGTGGATCAGTTTAAGTACTTGGGGTCTGTTGTTGCAGCAAATGGTGGAGTGGAAGCAGATGTACGTCAGAGAGTGAATGAAGGTTGCAAAGTGTTGGGGGGAGTTAAGGGAGTAGTAAAAAATAGAGGGTTGGGCATGAATGTAAAGAGAGTTCTATATGAGAAAGTGATTGTACCAACTGTGATGTATGGATCGGAGTTGTGGGGAATGAAAGTGACGGAGAGACAGAAATTGAATGTATTTGAGATGAAGTGTCTAAGGAGTATAGCTGGTGTATCTCGAGTAGATAGGGTTAGGAACGAAGTGGTGAGAGTGAGAACGGGTGTAAGAAATGAGTAGAGTGAGAACGGGTGTATGAAATGAGTTAGCAGCTAGAGTGGATATGAATGTGTTGAGGTGGTTTGGCCATGTTGAGAGAATAGAAAATGGCTGTCTGCTAAAGAAGGTGATGAATGCAAGAGTTGAGAGAAGTACAAGAGGAAGGCCAAGGTTTGGGTGGATGGATGGAGTGAAGGAAGCTCTGGGTGATAGGAGGATAGATGTGAGAAGGGCAAGAGACCGTGCTAGATATAGGAATGAATGGCGAGCGATTGTGACGCAGTTCCGGTAGGCCCTGCTGCTGCCTCCGATGCCTTAGAATTCAGTATTTCTCAACGTGGGCCATATGGCCCCCTTGGAGGCCATGAGATTTTTTCAGGGGCCACAAGGCAAAATTTAAAAAATGGGGGGCGGGGGCCCACAGAAAATTTAGGACCCACAAAATATATAAATGTGTAATATTTTGAAATAAATCATTAATATGCTTGAGTTTAGTTTGAACATCATTCAATTCAATATACCAGGTAATTTTTGCAGACAGTGAAATATTCAATAATCTCTTCACTCTCTCTCTCTCTCTCTAGCTGGCAGAGTGGTAAAAGGCTGAACTATGACCCTTGACAAAAACCATTAAAAAACACACACACACACACACACACACACACACACTCTCACTCTCTCTCTCTCTCTCTCTCTCTCTCTCTCTCTCTCTCTCTCTCTCTCTCTCTCTCTCTCTCTAGCAGGCAGAGTGGTAAAAGACTGAACTATCAAAGATTATGCTGACTGGTAAACTTCCGAACGACAACCATTAAGATGTTTATAAACAATTTTAACAGCAACGGTATATGGGTTATAATATAATCGTTATATTGTTTCTTCTTCAATAATAGATCCGTCTTTCAGTTTAACATAGACTTGCGAGGAAGAGACTTGATTTAAGTTCTACCAAAGAGGTTTGTGAAAGATAACTTTATATCCACATACGTATGTACATACAAACATACATTTATACTTACATACAGTGTACAAACATACATTTAAACTTACATACACAGTCTCTTTCTTGTACACTCAGTACACACACACATGCTTGTCATGAATTTTATTTATCTATTCACTTTATTTGTTATTGAGGCAGCCTTGCATCAGTCACAGGGATCCCACTGAAATCTTTCAAGATAAAGCCAATTGTACCTACATGTAGTCCTTGTTTTTTTATTCCTTTTGTAAATAGATAAGTGTTCAAATAAAATATTTTTCCAATTAATATTGGTATTTGATTCATGCCTGAAATTAGTGTTTTGAGTACATGGTACTACTCAAACTAGAACCATTAATATACCTTCCCTAGGCGTATTAAGGTGATGGACGGAAGGCGGGTGTGTGTGTGTGTGGGGGGGGGGGGTAAGAACTCATTGTTGGCATGGAGGGGCCACAACAACTTGCACTGAATTGAAGGGGGCCACCACCAGAAAAAGGTTGAGAAACAGTGCCTTAGATGACCGCGGAGGTAGCAGCAGTAGGGGATTCAGCATTATGAATCTTCATCTGTGGTGGATAACGGGGGAGGGTGGGCTATGGCACCCTAGCAGTACCAGCTGAACTCAGTTGAGTCCTTTGTTAGGTTGGGAGGAACGTAGAGTAGAGGTGCCCTTTTTTTGTTTTTATTTCATTTGTTGATGTCGGCTACCCCAATTTTGCCTTGGTATATGTATGTGTATGTATGTACAATGTTGATGGGGGTTTAGCATATTCACAAGTGTTCTCGTCTTAATTTTGAGACATAAAAACTACAAAAAAACATAAATGACAAGTCCTTCTTCAATACTGGATGAAATAAAATCGAAGAAGGCATTATTGAAATCCATAGCTTAAAAAGCAATCTAATTGATTCAACGTCTCCAATCCCCTGAAGGTCTATAAGATTTTTTTTTCCTTTTACGGGGACTTGTCTCCCACTTAGATTTAGTTGCTCTGGAGTATCAGAGACAACGGAGAGATTAATATCCTTTACACTGAACATGCATGAAGTGCCTAAGCCTTCTCTCAACCCAACTCTTGCTCCCTCACAAGAACAACAAGGTTGCATTTAATAATAAAACTTCAATTCATAGCTTAAACTTACAAGTGTCCATTTCCACCAAGCTACCACAGCCTTGGATATGGTAACAGTTTTCTACTTAACACCCTGACAACTCTATATAATGGTGACTTGTGTCCAAAATGGTAAACATTTCTGATATGGTCTTATAGTTAGAGAGAGCTCCAGATTATGAAAGTTAGAGAAGGTCAACGAAAAGCAGACTCCCACAGCCTTCCTGAGCACATGACTATCCTTGGGTTCATTATATGATTCTACTGTCTATAGACAAGATCTTGCTCTCCTACTACAACCATTATGTCCAATGGTAGGGGAAAGGCAATATTCTAATTACTTTCTTACTTTAATTGCTTATTTTGTACACTTTTATTTTTTGTCCAAATAATTGACCTTTTTAAGGTTAGAAATGCTTTTTAATGATGAAAAGTTAGAATGTGTAGAAGAGGGATGAAGAATCTGTAGTGGAAACCGGAAAGGCAGGAAAGAAGATTTATAACGGTGCATTGGATATTGTGCATCAAATATTACAGATGATGTCACAAGAAGTGCTCATGATTCCAAAATATACATAATTGAAGAGATTTTCTAGAGCAATTCTTACAAGATATAAAACATTATCAAGAAAACACTGGACTTGAGAAGCAAAAGCTGAGAGGCCAGTAAGAAAAACCAGAAACAACCTAAGTGAAATGGAGACTTGAAATATTGAAAAAGATATAAGTATCCCTTCAGGAAACTCAAGATTTTTCATGTATGCATACGACCAGTATTACTCAACACAGTATAATTTGAGTACTTAGAAAAAAATGCAGGATATACAAAAACAGTTTGATTCTAGAATGTTAAATCCTAAACTTCATGGCCCATGTAGACGAAAGACCTTATTACAAATGAAGTTGCAGAGATGAGATTCCACCAGTTTAATAAATTTAGTACCTCAAACATCATATTATGCATAATCAAATGAAGAGAAACTCTTCATCGAAAACTTATGGTATGAAGTTGAACCCAAACAAAATTCTAAGTATGACTGTAAGTAGTCAAAGACAGGCTCAAAATCTACAGTATATCTCTGTACTGATGTTAACTTAACTACATATAACTAAAATTTTAGGTGTGGTTCTTGATTGCAAATTTAATTTTGATAAACACTGCCTGTTCTTTTTCAATTGCATAAAAATGTAGAAAGTTGACAAAGCCTTTTGAAATTTCCGGTGTCCAATCCACTCTAAAGAAAATTTTTAATCCTTTCACTTTACCTCTTTTCTAGAATTGTTCTCTAGTCTGATCTGCAGCTGCCAACTCTCATTTTAATTTGTTGAACAAAAATTATATAGTCCATTAAATTTCTTATTCCTGATCTGGATATTAATCTCTGGTACTATCATTCAGTTAATTCTTTATTATATTGCATGAGATTTTACATAATTCTAACCCTCCTTTGCATTCCGATCTCCCCAGATTGTACCTTAAAGTATTTAGTAATAGGTACGCAGTTTATTCAAGCAATCTTGCCTTCTCCATCATAAGGCTCAATACTAAACTATTTTAGAAGTTTTATTCCAGCTGTGACCAGATTGTGAAATGATCTTCCTGATTAGGTACTTGAATTGTGAAACTTCAGAAGTTAAACTTGCAGTGAATGTTTTTATGTTGAACAAGGTGACATAAGTCTCTCATCATAGTTTATATTATTATTACTTGCAAGGCTACAACCCTATTTGGAAAAGCAGGATCCTATAAGTCCAGGGGCTCCAACAGGGAAAATAGCCCAATGAGGAAAGGAAACATAAGGAAAAATAAAATATTTCAAGAATAGGAACATTAAATTAAATATCTCCTATAAAAACTAAAAACTTTAACAAGAGGAAGAGAAATAAGACAATGTGACCGAGTGTACCCTCAAGTAAGAGAACTCTAACCCAAGAGAGTGAAAGACCATGGTACAGAGGCTAAAGCACTACCCAAGACTAGAGAACAATGGTTTAATTTTGGAGTGTCCTTCTCCTAAAAGAGCTGCTTACCATAGCTAAAGAGTCTTCTACCCTACCAAGAGGAAAGTAGCCACTGAACAATTAGACTGCAGTAGTTAACCCCTTGGATTTAGAAGAATTGTTTGCTAATCTAAATGTTGTAAGGTGTATGAGAGGACAGTGGAGAATATGTAATAAATAGGCCAGACTATTCAGCGTGTGTGTGTGTGTGTGTAGGAAAAGGGGAAATGAACCGTAACCAGAGAGAAGGATCCAATATAGTACTGTCTGGCCAGTCTAAAGGCCTCATAACTCTCTCACGGTAGTATCTCAACGGGTGGCTGGTGCCCAGGCCAACCTACTACCTATACAGATCTATTTTAATGTTACTGAACTTAGGATATTTTATATGCTTTATTCAATACTTCTCATATAATTTACTTCCTTTCTTCATTTGGCTATTTTTCCTTGTTGGGGCCCTGGGATAGCATCCTGCTTTTTCATCTACGGTTGTAGCTTAGTGATTGCACTGTCTTTGTCTAGTTTTACTGTTTACTTTTGGGAGGCTGATGGCGGATAACTGAGTATGCATAGTCCATTACTGCTTGTGGGGTATGTGCTGCTTGTTAGATCCACAGGAGCCAGCAGAGAATTTTATTTTTTGGTGTTTCACCATGCAAAAACCCAGTTTTCCCACTGGGATCACCCATAATTTTTTTCATGTAGGGAAAACTCAGAAATAGGTGGTTTGCATCTATGATCATGGCCAGAAATTAATTAAACTGAAGATGACCACCTTGCATTACTAACTGGTCTTTATAACACATGAGAAACATTCAATTTCACATGTTATTGATAGTCAAAATACTTCACAGTTGCCAAATTAAATATGCAAAATTTTCTTGCAAAAGAAAATCAAACCTTCCACAAAGGTACAAAAGTACCTGTATTACACCTTTCAAAAATAAAAGAAATTAAATAATTCTTGTTTGCTGAGTATCAGTAGAAATGTTGAATGACAAAAATAAAAATAAAACTTACGTTGCTGTTTTCTTATCTGCCTGAGCTTTATTGGGTTCCGGTCGTGCTCTGTTGAGGACCTTGAGGAAATCACTGGTTTTTGCTCGCATCCTTGTATGAATATATGCCTTTGAGCACTTGATGTGATAGTGAAGATAATCTCTGCAAAAAGATAAAATACCTTTTTGTGACAAAGAAATAAGTCAGCTGTAGAAAAAATAAATTGATATATAACCCAAGGAATCAAGGACTAAAACCTATAACACATTTTGTTTCTCTAATTATTTTACTTCGAGGTACTGAATATAATCAAATAATTAAGACACTTCTAAGAAAGCAAAGGAAACTATGACAAAAGAAAACCAGATATAGGCAGATTAGCTACATATTCTAATGCTTCAGTCTTACAATTAAAAATGAGAGCTTCAAGTAGTTAAAGACAACAATTATTATTACAAGTCAAGCTGTAATCTTGATTAGAAAAGCAGAATGGTACTTGCACTACTCCAAAGAGAAGCAGTCCAGTACAGAAAAGTAAATTAAACAACAAAGAATAGACTAAATTATAAATAAATAAAAATGGATAAAAAATTAATATAATAAGTAACTAACAATGAAACTAGATATGTCTGCCACCTAAAAAAATACCATTTACTCAGTTTGAATTTACCGTAGGAATAAAATTCTAAAATACATTGAAAAAATCTTTGATTTGATCCATGAAAATTTAGTATGACAACTTGGCTCAGGAACCACAAGCTATGAAATACCATATCAAAACAATAACACGCCCATAAATCTGAACATAAGGATAAAAATCAACAACCCTGACAGGTTACTAGAGTGACAGACTGCTATCCAAGGTTGGAGTCAGACCAACTCAAAACCTCAAAGTTACCATTCTGTCAACTAAGACTACTACTATTATCATAATTGAAAGCAGAAGGCTACAAGACTAACAGAGAAAACAGGCCAGTTTATTAAGAAGTTGACAAGAAAAAATTAGATTAGAAATATGACAGATTCCGAGATAATTTGTATTTTTCCATAACTAACACAAGCCTGAAGTCATTTATGTGGATGTTCTTTTAGCGGCAGCTGGAGGTAGCAATTAGACTTTATTTGCGAGGTGGCAACACTGCCTAAACGCTTGAGATGGTGGGCTGGGGGTATCCAGACCCACCCACCCACCCACCCACTCTCTCTCTCTCTCTCTCTCTCTCTCTCTCTCTCTCTCTCTCTCTCTCTCTCTCTCTGTATTTTGTTTTCAATTCATTTGTATCTTCATATTTTTTTTGAAAATTAATAAAAAATTCTATATATCATTATTCGATGTTTCGATTATGGGAATAGTAACGCATCGGAAGGAAATCACTTGATTTACCTCTCGCCTTCCGCCAGAAATATGACGTCATCAGACTTTTTCCTAAATTTACGGTAAGTTGTACTAATCTTATAACTAATGATACAGACCACTAAAACACTTGATATCGTTACTGAGTGTTTCGATGATGGGAATGCTGTAATACGATTACTTGGTAACAATATAAGGAAATCATTCGGTTTGGCTGCGCTTCCGCCAGATACATGACGTCACAAGACACGTGACGTACAGTAAACTCTACGAAGAATGACTTGCAAAATATGTAAATTCATTTTCTTTGTTTCTCGCAAGAAATGAAAAGAAAATACTAACTTAACAAATAAAAGTATTTTATTTTTATAATGTAAAAGGAAATATATTATTTTCAAGGAAATATATTATTTTCAAGAAAATATTTGCCCTAAAAGTATATTTTCTTTAGATAAACATCGATCCATTATCAGAGATTAAAAAAGTAGCGTACAGTCAAATTTACGCTACGTAGTACTCATGACAACCGATACAGACCCTCAAAATACTTTGTATCGTTATTTAATATTTCAATAATGGAAATACTAATATTAATCGTTAGCCTATTGGAAGGAAATCACTGTATTGCCCGGACGCTTTCCGCCAGTGATGTGACGTCACCAGACATAATATGAACTCGACAGATATTAAAACTTTTCTTAATGTATTTTCAACTGAAAATAAATACTGAATATTAATAAAAGAAAATAATAATTTACCAAGATAAATCAGTTTATATGTATACAAGAAAATAGATTATTTTCAAGGAAATATTTGTCCTATTTCCGATAAACTTGTGACGTCATCACCCTGAAAAAATGGTCGTAAAGTCGAATAGTCGTATGTCGCATAGGTCGTAAGTCGAGCAATACCTGTAGTTCGTAGGGAGGTCCTTTTAGGGACCTTAAGATACGAACCAAGTTCCAAGGAGGCGGCTTGATTTCTGACTGGGGGTAAGTAATCTCATAACTCCGTATGAGTAAAGAAAGCTCCAACGAAGAGGAAATGTAGACTCATTTCAGCTTGAAGGCAAGGCTCAAGGCTGAACGATAGCCTTTAACCACTGATACTGAAAGGAGCTTTTCCTCCCGAAGGTATACAAGAAACTCCTCTATTACTGGAATAGTGGCATCGAGTGGAGAGATATTCCTTCCACAACACCAACCACAGAAGACTCTCCACTTAGCCTGGTAGACCAAGGCTGAGGATTGATTGATTGTTTGAAAGTTTTCTGGCATCGTGACATCTACAGTCATTGACCAAAGGCTGAGGACCTACACATATATCCGGACATTCGCTCAGCAACTTGACGTAAAAAGCCCTTCTGAGAGAGGAGACGTCTATAGTCGCCCCGCGTGAAGTCTATGCGACTGCAAGGTCGTGTGGAAGATGTTCTTGTGTGGCTGTTTGAGTAGATCTGGTCGTCGAGGGACTTTTCTCGGTCGAACTACAAAAGTTGCAGGAGGTCAGGGAACCACTCTGCGTGATGTCATAGCGGAGCTAAAAGGGTCATCAATAGATTTTTGGAAGCTCTGGTTTTGTTGAGTAGTCTTCTCATCAGAAAAAAAGACAAAACGGGGTAAAGGCGTACACGTCGATGTTGTCCCACCGTTGTTGGGAATGTATCTTGCCATACAGCCTGAGGGTCCGGGACTGGAGAACAGTACCGCGGAAGCTTGCTGTTCAGAGATGTTGCGAACAGGTCTACAGTCGGGGAACCCCACAAAGTTAGGACTTTGTTGGCTATCTGACGATTCAAGACCATTCGGAGCCTACTATCTGAGTTGCTTTGCTCAGATTGTCCATGAGCACATTTCTCTTGCCGGAAATGAAGCGAGCTGATAGAGCCGCCGAATATTCTTCTGACCGTCTGAGGATCTTTACTGCAAGCTGTCATAGAGGCTGCTAAAAGATACCACCTTGTTTGTTTATGTAAGCCACTACTGTTTGAACTGATGAAGAGCTAGGTAGGCTGCTCTCATCTCTAGAAGATTTCCTGGCCGACTCCTTCGACAAGTGGGAGCGAACCATGAAGCCTAGTGATCCCAACCATAGATCCAGCCATGAAGCAGCCTGCATGGCGTACTTCGCACCTCTCTCTATATTTAGGAGCTCAAGCGCCGACAGTGAGGAGAGGGCCTGAGTGAAAACTCCCTTTGTTAGGGACTCTATCGAAGGGTCGAGGGTCATGGTGGAGTGTGGTTCCCCTTCGATCTCATAGTACTTACTTTGTAACACAACACGAAGTGGCTGAGACCGAGAAGAGGAACCTGCCCTCAAGGAACAGGAAGTTTCAGCTATCTGGGAGATAGCTTTCCTCTTGGCAGCAGTAAGACCTTTGGACCAGGGCAAAGCTGCTTCTGGGTCTCGAAGATAGCATCAAGCACCATATCCTTCCCTTCCTGGATGGTGGAACCAGGAGTAGACTGCCTGTTAATGGCCCTCATACAGGCGAGGCCCTGTTCGGAGTGATAGTTTGGACTGGCCGCCTTTAGGAGATTTACATCCTCCGAGTCTAAGGGGTCATCCACCTCCAGAGCCTGGGATAGGTCAGTCATATCAATTGAAACCACGGATGGGGGCGCTACTGGAGCCTCCCCCTCAGCCTCCCTAGTTTCCCTTGCCACGGTCTTCTTCAGTTTCATCTTGAAGTCCTTCGGTTCCCTAAACACGGTGCGATCCTCCACGGTCTTAGGACGGGGAACCTGCGAGGTCTTTGAGGATTTAGACAAAGCCTTGGCAGAAGGAATGGGAGACTCCTCCTCTGGAAGAGGATGGGTTGCAATCTCCCTGGGTGAACCGCTGTCCCTACTCGTCCTAAGGTGAATGATGTCGGCGTGAGGTGGAATTACGCCTTTCATTCGTTTCCTCTGCTTCTTCGATATGACTTTCTTTACCTTCACTGGTATGAGTGGCAAGTTAGCCATATAAGTCAGCAGGGGCTTGGCATACAGCGCACGATCGGGGTGGTGATCTGCAACCCTTATCTGCCGTCGGTCCACTTTTAGGGTCCTGACTTCCAACTGACAAGCTCGACAAGGGCTCCAGAGGTATTCTAGGGGTCGCCCTGACTGGAACAGTCGGAAGTTGTGGTGGTGGAGGTGCCAACTTCAGAGCCATCAGGCTATCGGCTATGAAAATCGATGCCCAAGGAGGAAGCTCTGAATCCTTAAATACCACCATGGAGGCCCCTATGCGAGTGTCTCTTGGATGAACCCCTAAAACAGCGGTAGGGAACCTATGGCCCGCGAGCTGGATCTGGCCCCCAAGGCCTTTCCATCCAGCTCCTCCTTTGAAGGGGGTCCCAAAACCCCTAAGGACAACCAAACCTGAAACAAATCTGCAAGGGAAAAAGGCTCGCCAGCGGCTGAAGGAGAAGGTGCTCCTCTAGGGGAAGCAACAACCCCCCCCAGTACCCTGTGGTTGCCTAGAAGATAAGCCCCAGTACCCTGTGGTTGCCTAGAAGATAAGCATTCTGCCCTCCTGCTCGCTTGTCCCTCGTGAGAGTGCGCGCAAGAAGGGGCTTTTGAGAGACTTAAGGGTGTGATAAGAAGGTGTCCCGCTCGGCCCTGAGGGAGAACGATCACGCTTAGCCTTATTCCTGTGCCTTCCAAATCTCTCCCATTGCGAGGCAGACCACTCCCTACACTCTGCAGATGGCAAATCCTGCTCACAACGATGCCCTCTGCATGTAGGACACAGAGTGCGGGTCAGTCTCTAGCGATGACACAAAGGTCCCACACGCGGAACCCTCTCTATTCTTAACATATTCTCCTGTGTCCACATACACCTGACAACACAGATTACCAAACAATTCTTCTCCACTCAAGGGGTTACTTACTTGAATGTAATTGTTCAGTGGCCACTTTCCTCTTAGTAAGGATACCTCTTAGTAAGGATACAAGACTCTTTAGCTATGGTAAGCAGCTGCTTTTCTAGAAGGACACTCCAAAATCAAACCTTTGTTCTCTAGTCTTGGGTAGAGCCGTAGCCTCTGTACCATGGGCTTCCGCTGTCTTGTGGTATAGTTCTGTTGCTTGGGGGTAGACTTGGGTATACTATTCTATCTTATTTCTCTTCCACTTTATTATGTTAAACTTTTTATAGTTTATATAGGAAATATTTATTTCAATGTTACTCTCCTCAAAATATTTTATTTTCCCTTTTTCCTTTCCTCACTGGGCTATTTTCCCTGTTGAAGCCCCTGGGCTTATAGCATCCTGCTTTTCCAACTAGTGTTGTAGCTTTGCAAGTAATAATAATGATGAAGGCAATCGCAGAAGGACACACACACCTGAAAGAGAAGGCAAAGATCAAAAAGTCCAACGACAGTCAGGAGGAGAGTGGACACGTCTAATCTCTATTGAGCCAAAAGAAAAAGTGACATCTCTCACAGCTGTGAGAGTATATATAGAGGCAGCTGGGTACCCCCTAACATCCCCTGCCTACCCGCCAAACGGTTAGGTAGGGTTGCCACCTCGCATTTAAAGTCTAATGGCTACCTCCAGCTGCCGATGAAAGAATATCCACGTAAATAACGGAAAGTTTGTTAGTATGGGAACAATGGTAATTTTGGCCTATTCTTATTGTTAAACTATAATTATGGTGAAACAGCAAAGCTTAAAGTGTGGTTTTGCTTGCCAATTTACGAATGGTTGATTATTGATACACTACTGTATGGTTTAAAGTAACTATAGTTAACTGGTTTTTTATATCAGATGATTCCTTGACCCAATTTTAACATTACCTCGAACTATGTTGGTAGTTTCTAACCTAGGCTAGAAGGGGAATCTTCAGTTATGTGGGCTATATAAATCATTGGTCTATATAGCGGGTTTATAACCTAGGAATGTCTACATAGTTTTATTACCTCGTAATGTCTATACAGTACAGCCGTTTTATAACCTGGTGATATTTAATGGTAAAAAAATTATTTTGAAGAAGTAAATAACACACTGATTAGCGTTGGACTACTATTTTCACTTAAAGGAGCCATACAGCATCTCCCAAGAAATAGATTTTTTCTTTGTCGAAACTTAAAAACCCCATTTTCAAAAATAAAATTAAGCCTATCAAAAGAAATCTTAAATACTTTACAGTAAAACAATATTATTATGTGGTATAGTATGAAAAGAATTTACTCAAATCACCCAACTATAAAACAAGCTATTATTGTAACTAGATAAATACTCAGTGTAGAACTCTGCCACAGCAGCTTATTTCTCTAAACCAGCTTGCGTTTCCCAGAATCAGTTTAGATCGTAGGCGTATTTGAAGTCTGTGTGACAACCATGTGCGAACTTGTGGTTAAGGTTAGGGGTAATTCAGTCGACCTTGACCTTTGACCTAGGACTTACGAAACTGAATCGGTTCCACATCTCAAATTAACAATTAATCCCTCAAAGTTTCACTACTCTATGAGTAAAATTGTGGACAGGAAGTTGTTAACAAACAAGCAGACAAATAAACAAAAACATAACCTCCTCCCAACTTCTTTGGTGGAGGTAACAAATACCTATTTTAGTATAAATGTCTCTCTCTCTTCTGCCATATCTTATACAAGTAATTTAAACCCCATTAGATATTTTGCAACACTGTGTTTTTATTGATGTGGTACATTATTCAAAACATTACTCTATCATTAAATTGTCCATTTGTCTAAATTATGTTATATGGTTCACAATCATGCACAGTCCTTATGACTGTTAGTGTCGCAGGCTTGGTTGACTTTCTTATATTGGTTTTCATTTCTGAAACTGTACTGTATCTTGAATTTTGAGATATCATTATTTTATTTCCTAAATGAACCATACTTCTCTTCCCAATAGTGTGTATCTAAAAAAAAATACAGTGAATATTTGAAATTGCCAAAAGTTTTGAATGAAGACCATAGTACCTCTGACACAACTTTTGTGTTCACATATGACAAAGACAATGTGGGTTTGCTATTCTTGCTTTGAAACATATTTGGTTTGAAAAATATCTGATGAGTGTTCTTATGTGTCACTTTACACACAAAACTTTGTATGGAGAAAAGAACACCGATGTGGATTACTATTATATGTATGCAATATGAAAAATAGAACACCTCAGTACCAAAAGTACTTTACTAATAAAACCAATTGTTTGGAGTGGCGACTGTGGTCATAATGGTGGCAGATTTAACTGCTCTATTTACACTTTTCTGTCCTAATTGCACTACAGTAAATGAAAGAAACCACATTCAAAATTTACCAAAGCTTCAATTCCACAAATATTTGGTGTTTCACTCACTCTACCAACCACAATTGACAAAATTGGTAGGCAATATTCACAAAGAATCTTTTCTATGTGTAAGCAGATAAAATAACTTATAAACTAGGAGAATTTGTGTTTGGCAAGGCACTCTCTAAAATGCAACTCTCAGAAAGTGTCCTGAAAAACTCATATATTTTAACATACCTAAAGATGTGGATTAAATTGATTGTGTTATCTCTTGCAGCTTTACAGGTGTGACGGGGAAATAATACTGTAAAAGAAAAAAATACAAATTACTTATGAAAAATCAATGAAATTTACATTCCATGAAAATTTTAAAAAATAACACAGTACCTTACATAAAAAAACTTTGTAATCTAAACTCTCAAGTACAAAGAAAGAAACAATACAATACACTTGTCAGAAACAGGTTTTAATAACCACTGCTACATCAACTTACAAAGCCAAACATATGCTTTAAACGAGGAAAGACTATATATGTAACATTAAAATACTATTTTAGGGTAATAATAATTTAAACAAATCAAAATTACATAATTAATTAATTTATGACCAATCTAATAATAAAAAAGTAAAATCTTCCTTTTTTTATCACAAATCTATTACTTTGACGTAGCTTGTAAGTGTATGTATAGTCTCATAATAAATAACCATATAAAATTATGTATGGGTACTGCAGGTGGTTTGCTATACTGTATCTGGTTAACTGCCTCCCTTTTAGTCAGTCCTATTTGCAGATTGCCTTTCATCTATTTCTTCATTATATTTTCACCTTTCAGTGATAAATATTCTGGCAACTATAGATTTCAATTTTGCTTTGCTGATTTCTTAGGGAAAATTAATACTGTAATAGGTTTTATTTCTTATTTTAATCAGCCTTATGCAAGTTGCTTTCTGTTTTAACTTTAATGCTATTAACAATTGTTTAGGTTTAGGTTTCTCTGTCACTTTTTTTTTTCTAGTCAGTCTTTTAGTGATAAGAGAATGAACTAATGGCCCTATTTCAATCAGTCTTTGGTAGCTGCTGTGTACAGTATATAATTCTATTCAAGTGCTCCTAAAGTTTGAGGGTTGACAGACACACGAGATGAAGCTTGAAGTCACTAACCTTCTCCCCCAACCATGGTGCAAACTTGGAGGTCTTCGTCAGATTTAAACGAGAGTTTGCTGGCAAGAATCTTGAAAGGTGGTTATCAACAAACCTTTCTATAAAAGTGACACCCACCTTCTACTTGTTTATTATTTTACTTTAATACTGAGAGATTCGGAAAATTCATGGCCCTGGACCTTGAAATAATTTTGTTAATGTTCAAAGTCAAGGTACCTATATCTTGATAGTAATTCCATGAAATTTATATCCTAAACTAAATTATACTTTACATTTGCCATTCAGTTTAAGAAATCACAAGAAAAAATGTATCCACTCTAAAAAGTAACCTTGTTAAAATTAACTTAATAATGAAATCCTTCTCCCAATTATCATATTTTAATTATAAAATAAATTTTTGAATATACTTACCCGGTGAATATATAATAGCTGCAACTCTGTTGCTCGACAGACAAAAAACAGTAAAAACTCGCCAGCGATCGCTATACAGGTTGCGGGTGTGCCCACCAGCGCCAACTGTCGGCCAGATACCACTCTCGATGTAAACAAAGACTCAATTTCTTCTCATCCCACTGCGTCTCTATTGGGGAGGAAGGGAGGGTCGTTTAATTTATATATTCACCGGGTAAGTATATTCAAAAATTTATTTTATAATTAAAATATCATTTTTAAATATTTAACTTAGCCGGTGAATATATAATAGCTGATTCACACCCAGGGGGGTGGGTAGAGACCAGCAATATATGTTTACATCGTACAAGCTAAGAGTTTTTATTTCATTTTGGAAGTTATCAATATAACAAAAACAAAATAAATAGGTACCTGGTAAGGAAGTCGACTTAGACGATTACTCTGCCTTGTAAGTACGTCTTCCTTACGGAGCCTCGCGATCCTCTTAGGATGCTGACAGACCCCTAGGAGCTGAAGTATCAAGGGCTGCTACCCATACAACAGGACCTCATCAAACCCCTAATCTGGGCGCTCTCAAGAAATGACTTTGACCACCCGCCAAATCAACCAGGATGCGAAAGGCTTCTTAGCCTTCCGGACAACCCATAAAAACAACATTAAAAACATTTCAAGAGACAGATTAAAAGGATATGGAATTAGGGAATTGTAGTGGTTGAGCTCTCACCCACTACTGCACTCGCTGCTACGAATGGTCCCAGTGTGTAGCAGTTCTCGTAAAGAGACTGGACATCTTTCAAGTAAAATGACGCGAACACTGACTTGCTTCTCCAATAGGTTGCGTCCATTATACTTTGCAGAGATCTATTTTGCTTAAAGGCCACGGAAGTTGCTACAGCTCTAACTTCGTGCGTCTTAACCTTAAGCAAAGATCGGTCTTCCTCACTCAGATGTGAATGAGCTTCTCGTATTAACAATCTGATAAAGTATGACAAAGCATTCTTTGACATAGGCAAGGATGGTTTCTTAACTGAACACCATAAAGCTTCAGATTGGCCTCGTAAAGGTTTAGTACGATCTAAATAGAACTTAAGAGCTCTAACAGGGCATAAGACTCTTTCTAGTTCATTGCCTACGATCTCCGATAAGCTGGGAATATCGAAAGATTTAGGCCAAGGCCGAGAAGGTAGCTCATTTTTGGCTAGAAAACCAAGTTGCAATGAACAAGTAGCTTTTTCCGACGAAAATCCGATGTTCTTGCTGAAGGCATGAATCTCACGGACTCTTTTAGCCGAGGCCAAGCATACCAGGAAAAGAGTCTTAAGAGTGAGATCTTTCAGGGAGGCTGACTGTAAAGGCTCAAACCTGTCTGACATGAGGAATCTTAGTACCACGTCTAAATTCCACCCAGGAGTAGCCAAACGACGCTCCTTAGTGGTCTCAAAAGACTTAAGGAGGTCTTGCAGATCTTTATTGTTGGAAAGATCTAAGCCTCTATGCCGGAAGACCGATGCCAACATGCTTCTGTAGCCCTTGATAGTGGGAGCTGAAAGGGATCGTCCTTTTCTCAGGTATAAGAGAAAATCAGCTATTTGGGCTACAGAGGTACTGGTCGAGGATACAGAAACTGACTTGCACCAGTCTCGGAAGACTTCCCACTTCGATTGGTAGACTCTAATAGTAGACGCTCTCCTTGCTCTAGCAATCGCACTGGCTGCCTCCTTCGAAAAGCCTCTAGTTCTCGAGAGTCTTTCGATAGTCTGAAGGCAGTCAGACGAAGAGCGTGGAGGCTTTGGTGTACCTTCTTTACGTGTGGCTGACGTAGAAGGTCTACTCTTAGAGGAAGACTTCTGGGAACGTCTACTAACCATCGAAGTACCTCGGTGAACCATTCTCTCGCGGGCCAGAGGGGAGCAACTAACGTCAACCTTGTCCCTTCGTGAGAGGCGAACTTCTGCAGTACCTTGTTGACAATCTTGAACGGTGGGAATGCGTAGAGATCCAGATGTGACCAATCTAGGAGGAAGGCATCTATATGTATTGCTGCTGGGTCCGGGACTGGAGAGCAATAGATTGGAAGCCTCTTGGTCAGCGAGGTTGCAAAGAGATCTATGGTTGGTTGACCCCAAGTGGCCCAAAGTCTCTTGCACACATCCTTGTGGAGGGTCCATTCGGTTGGAATTACTTGCCCTTTCCGACTGAGACAATCTGCTATGACGTTCAAGTCGCCCTGGATGAACCTCGTTACTAGGGAGATGTCTCGACCTTTTGACCAGATGAGCAGGTCCCTTGCGATCTCGAACAACGTCAGTGAGTGGGTACCTCCTTGTTTGGAGATGTACGCCAAGGCCGTGGTGTTGTCCGAGTTTACTTCCACCACTTTGCCTCGAAGGAGATACTCGAAGCTTTCCAAGGCCAGATGAACTGCCAACAGCTCCTTGCAGTTGATATGCATGCTCCTCTGACTCGAGTTCCACAGACCTGAGCATTCCCGACCGTCCAGCGTCGCGCCCCAGCCCAAGTCCGATGCGTCCAAGAGAACGTGGTTGGGTATCTGAACAGCCAGGGGAAGACCCTCTCTTAGGTTGATATTGTCCTTCCACCAAGTCAGACAAAACTTTATCTTTCCGGAAATCGGGATCGAGACCGCCTCTAGCGTCTTGTCCTTTTTCCAGTGAAAAGCCAGATGGAATTGAAGAGGACGGAGGTGTAGTCTTCCTAGTGATACAAATTGTTCCAGGGATGACAGCGTCCCTACCAGACTCATCCACAGCCTGACTGAGCAGCGTTCTTTCTTCAGCATCTTCTGGATGGAGAGCAGGGCTTGATCTATCCTGGGGGCCGACGGAAAAGCCCGAAAAGCTTGACTGTGAATCTCCATCCCTAAATACAGAATAGTTTGGGATGGGACCAGCTGCGACTTTTCCAAATTGACTAGGAGTCCCAATTCCTTGGTCAGATCTAGAGTCCAATTGAGATCCTTCAGACAGCGACGACTGGAAGAGGCTCTGAGAAGCCAGTCGTCCAAATAAAGGGAGGCTCGGATGTCCGATTAGTGGAGGAATTTGGCCACATTCCTCATCAGCCTCGTAAATACGAGAGGAGCTGTGCTTAGGCCAAAGCACAGGGCCCGAAACTGGTAAACCACATCTTCGAAGACGAATCTCAGAAAAGGTTGGGAGTCTGAGTGAATGGGGATGTGGAAGCAAGCGTCCCTTAGGTCTAGCGAGACCATACAGTCTTCCTTTCTGACCGCTGCTAAGACTGACTTTGTGGTCTCCATGGAAAACTTCGTCTTTGTGACAAAGACATTCAGAGCACTGACGTCTAGCACCGGTCTCCAACCTCCTGTCTTCTTTGATACTAGGAAGAGACGGTTGTAAGACCCCGGTGATTGAAGGTCCGAGACTTTGACCACCGCTCCCTTCTCTAGCAAAAGAGACACTTCCAGTTTCAAGGCTTGTCTCTTTTCTTCCTCTCTGTACCTGGGAGAGAGATCGATGGGGGACGTCGCTAGAGGGGGTTTGCGTACAAAAGGGATTTTGTACCCCTCTCTGAGTAACTTCACAGATTGTTGATCTGCGCCTCTCTTCTCCCAGGCTTGCCAGAAGTTCTTGAGTCTGGCTCCTACTGCTGTCTGAAGTTGCGGGCAGTCTGACTCTGCCCTTAGAGGACTTGGATCCTTTCCTCTTCCCTCGCTTCCCTTCGGCACGAGCACCTCCTCTGCTGGAGGCTCTGCCACGAAAGGGCGGAATAAAGCGAGACGCTGGAGTGTCTATCCTCGGTCTAGCAGACAATGTAGGCAAAGGGGGAGCTTTGCGAGCCGAGGACGCAACTAGATCGTGGGTGTCCTTCTGAACTAAAGATAAGGCAATTTCCTTTACCAAGACTTCAGGAAACAGGCACTTGGAAAGGGGAGCAAAGAGTAGCTCAGATCTTTGGCATGGCGTCACTCCAGCAGACAGGAAAGAACATAGAGACTCTCGCTTCTTCAGGACTCCGGACGTGAATGAGGCGGCTAGCTCGTTTGACCCATCACGGACGGCCTTGTCCATGCAGGACATAATGAGCAAGGAAACATCCTTATCTGCAGAAGAGATTTTCCTGCTCAGGGCTCCTAAGCACCAGTCTAAGAAGTTAAAGACTTCGAAAGCCCTAAATATACCTTTAAGAAGGTGGTCCAGGTCCGATGGTGACCAACAAATCTTCGAGCGTCTCATGGCAAGGCGGCGGGGAGAGTCTACAAGACTTGAGAAGTCGCCCTGGGCAGAGGCAGGAACTCCCAAGCCGAGAACTTCTCCCGTGGCATACCAGACGCTCGATCTAGACGAGAGTTTAGATGGGGGAAAGGCAAATGCTGTCTTTCCTAAACTCTTCTTAGTCTCTAACCAATCTCCCAACAGCCGCAAAGCTCTCTTGGATGAGCGAGAGAGAACGAGTTTAGTAAAGGCAGGTGCGGTAGCAGGCACGCCTAATACAAACTCTGACGGCGGCGAACGCGGAGCCACAGAAACAAAGTGGTCAGGGAACAACTCCTTAAATACAGCCATGACTTTTCTAAAGTCCAAAGATGGTTGAGTTGCCTTAGGCTCGTCAAGTTCTGAAGGTTGATCCTCTTGTGGTTCAGTAACGTCCTCATCTGATAGTTCCTCCTCCGAAAACTGATGAGGAAACGGCAAAGGAGTGGGCAACGTTTGGCTCGCTGAGTCCGGTCGCACTGGTGCATGCGTGACGGAGCCGGACGCAGCGTCATGGAACTGCTGCACAGTCTGTGAACTGTCAACAACCATGGTTGCGCGAGGACACACAGCGTCCACCCGAGACTGTTTAGACCGCCTGGGTTGTGCAGTCAACACCATACCGGGTTGCGGATGTTGACGCACCGCGTCAAAACAAGTCACCTCTGATGGTTGCTGAACGTCAACAACCACCTCCGTGCGTCGCCTAACGTCAACGTGCGGCTGGCAACCCACACTGGGTCGCATCGGTGGAGGTACAACCCCAACTGGTAGACGTGAGAAAGTTACCTCAGCGTCAACAGGACGCACAACAGACCGCTTGGTTGGTTGTTGGCCAGAAGGTTCAGCAGCAACCTTCTCCGCATTGAAGTCCTTCATCAAGGACGCAAGCTTGAACTGCATGTCCTGCAGAACACCCATTTAGGGTCTACGGCAGCAGGTGCGGCAACAGACGGGGTGAGCGACTGAGGCGGCACCGCTTTGCCTCTCTTAGGCGGCGAGCAGTCATCAGATGACGGCAACGAATCCGAACTGACCCAATGGCTACAACCGGGACGTTGGACTTGTCCTGAAGGGACCGACTTACGCTTCAAAGGTCGTGAGACCTTGGTCCAAGGTTTCTTACGAGAAACACCTTCGGACGACGAGGTAAAAACGGGCTCTCTCGTCTTACGTTGGTAGGGGCTATCTTGGGGAGATACGCCTGATACCATAGAGGGAACGTCTGTTCGCTGATCAAGGCCTCTCGAACCCATGAGTCGTACGACATTGCTTCTCCCCTGGGCTTGGGAGCTTGCAAGAGGTCCCGGACTAGGAGGACGACAGGCACGAACAGACGAACCCTCAAGCGCAACACTGTTCACAACACTTTGAGAAACACTAGGCACTTTAACACTTTCCGCGGCACTTTGGCACTTTAGTTCCTTTACGTCCGCCATGAGTTGATTGCGGTCACTTGCAAGGGCCTCAACTCTCTCCCCCAAGGCATGGATAGCACGCATCATGTCTGCCATCGATGGTTCCTGAGTGCTAGGAGGGGGGTTAGGAACAACCACTACAGGGGAAGGATTAGGTTCAGGGGCATGTGGAGAGGAAAAATCTACCGACCTAGAAGAGCTTCTCCTTACCCTATCTCTCTCTAGTCTGCGTGTGTACTTCTCAAATTCGATAAAATCGAATTCCGAAAGGCCCACGCATTCCTCACACCGATCTTCCAATTGACAGGTTTTACCCCGACAATTGGAACAAACAGTGTGAGGGTCGAGAGAAGCCTTTGGAAGACGCCTATGACAGTCCCTAGCATTACATTTTCTGAACTTGGGAACTTGTGAAAGGTCAGCCATTTTGAATTGGTCAAGGGAAAATTCCAAAAAACGATCTAAGTCATAAACAATTAATCCGATCCAAAAAAGAGTTCAAGGATTTATTTGAAGAAAAACACCTGTACTGCGAAAGCTCAAACCAAATTAAAGTACTTCACCAAATATGATGGGAAAAACTCCAGGTTTCAACAGCGAGTAAAGTACGTCTTGTCGACACGTCGACAGAGAAGAAATTGAGTCTTTGTTTACATCGAGAGTGGTATCTGGCCGACAGTTGGCGCTGGTGGGCACACCCGCAACCTGTATAGCGATCGCTGGCGAGTTTTTACTGTTTTTGTCTGTCGAGCAACAGAGTTGCAGCTATTATATATTCACCGGCTAAGTTAAATATTTAAAACTTATGTTTTCCATCTTTACTTCAGGTTTAGACACAAAGTGAGACACCAAGCCAAAGAGCCTTGGATGAACCAGATGCACCCGCTTCAACCAACCTGCAGCAGCCAACATCTTCCTTAATTTTCTTCCATTGAACTTTGTTTGTTTGGATCAACACAAAATACAATGTTATATGTAAGGGGTTTTAAGGAAAAATGTTAGTTAAAAAAAAGTTTTGACAAAGGAAAACTTGTAAATTTTGAGTCATTTATAAATGTCATAATAATAACCCAGTATCATTTTTATCATTCATACCTAGTGTTTGCCATACAAATAATTTTTGGATATTTTTGTTCTGTAATTTCCTCTGAGCTAAAGTAAATAGAATTACTTACCAAAGGTTACATATCCTATATTTTCTCCTTGCCTTGCTTGAGTGTCTTGTAATTCTAGAGGTGGCTCTTTATGAGAGAATAATACATGTGGAGCTGGAAAGAAAAGAGTAAATTTCAAATAGACTGCTTTTTTCATTTTCCTAAATCTTAACATTAGTTAAAACACTACCTTCATATGGGTAATCCTGTCAATATATTCTACAAAATTTTAGCAAAGGTCATAACACTTGGCCAGTTTCCTAGATTTCAGTAAAGTCAAATGACTAACTAGTTTTCATAAATTCTAACATATGTTGCTTATTGATTTTATTTTCTACAGGAAACTTTAGCAATAGGAGGATGTTTTTTTTTCACCTATTATGAAATAAATCTAGAAGCTTTTGTACTTTTGCATTAAGAAAGATATTTAGTGTTACTGTATAATTCGTTCCATTTTGTGAGAGGGAAAAACATACTATCATTACAAAAGTTACATAAAATTTCTAGTCAAATACACAAGGATTGAAATAAAATCTCTAAATATTTCACATTTTATAATTTTGTGCAGGAAAAATGTGTAACTGTATAGAAGAGAATGAAATAGTCTATCATTATTTTTTTTAACTAAATTAAACAACTCATGCTTTATAACCAATTAAAAAAATAATGAAAAAATTAGCAATATAGGGATCATCCAATGAACCAAATTAATTTACAATCAGTTACTCTTTATTTCTTGATTCTATCTATCACAATAGAATTTGAGCTTTCACAGAACTAAACAATATTTTTCCAATACAAATCCATCATTTATATAGTCCACATCATTGTTCCTCAAAAACTGTTATTTCATTCGTAAATAAAAAGCACACATGCTTCCCCATGAATCAGGTTCGCGAGCAATCTAGAGTATCGCTTTGAAAAATCAGTGATTAGAAAGAGAATACATGATCGTAAATACTGTACTGTAATAGGTTTGTACTGAAAGAAGTAATTTCACTCATAAGCCCCTTTCATACCGAGCCAAAATCTTGATTTAGGAAGAAAGATAAATGATTGGTCCCTTTATATGTCTGTCTGAAGAGAAAACCTCAGGAACTCCCCTAAAATGTTAACCTGCAAGATATTGTTACTGTAACCACCATCTCATGAGATATGATGAGACCAAAGATGTAAATACTTGGCAAAGCTCCTTGAGGTGACCTATAGATACATCAACCAACTCTGTCTACCATATAATGTCTCCCTATGCCAAGATTTTCACAGGATGACACCATTTCTTCAAGACTTGACAATCTCACTGTGCTAAGGATGCAAACTCATATCAGATGGGGCAAAAGTGGATACAAGAGAAATCACAAATTTTAAGTAATTTGTATTTTTCCTAACAGTACTTACCTCGAACTACTTTCTTAAGAGATCCCAGATACTCCTAAGAAAGTAGTTCGAGGTAAGTACTCCGTGTTGGAACAAAACTGTATTAATACTATTAATATTATTATTATTATTACTTGTTAAGTTACAACCCTAGTTGGAAAAGCAGGATGCTTTAAGCCCAGGGGCTCCAACAGGGAAAATAGCCCAGTGAGGAAAGGAAACAAGGAAAAATATATTTTAAAAGTAACAACATTAAAATAAATATCTCCTATATAAACTATAAGCATTTTAACAAAACAAGAGGAAGAGAAATTAGATAGAAAAGTGTGCCCGAGTGTACCCTAAGCAAGAGAACTCGAACCCAAGACAGTGAAAGACCATGGTACAGAGGCTATGGCACTACCCTTGAGTAAGGAACAATGGTTTGATTTTGGAGTGTCCTCCTCCTAGAAGAGCTGCTTGCCATAGCTAAAGAGTCTCTTGTACCCTTACCAAGAGGAGAGTGGCCACTGAACAATTACAGAGCAGCAACCCCTTGGGTGAAGAAGAATTGTTTGGTAATCTCAGTGTTGTCAGTTGTATGAGGACAGAGGAGAATATGAAAAGAATAGGCTACACTATTCGTTATGTGTAAGCAGAAGGATAATGAACCGTAACCAGAGAGAAAGATCCAATGTACAGTACTACTGTCTGGCCAGTCAAAAGACCCCATAACTCTCTAGTGGTAGTATCGCAACGGGTGGCTCGAGCCCTGGCCAACCTACTACCTATAATAAGGTAGCTAGGTAACCTCCAAGGGAAAGGAAAATTCTTCCAGGGGAATATGGAACTGGAAAAGTACAATTATGATGAAGGAGCATTTACCCAATGTAAACTCCTTGAGAAAATTCTTCACATCTAAGAAGGAAGTCTAATTGTACAGTTAGAATCAAAAGAACGCAGGCACTCAAAGGAAATTTTTCGACAGATGTCTCTAGTGTTCCAGTGACAAAACAGACAAGGTGTTGCTTTTCTTACTACTTCAACAAAATGGGCGGAGCCTTCTCTAACCTTAGCGAATCAAAGACAGTAAACGGCTGCCTTTGTTAGCAAAAGCATACAAAAGTTACAACTCAAGTTGCCACATTAAGATTCTGTATTATCATTTGACGTTTCCAATATCCATTGCAAATACTGAACACACACGCATATATATATATATATATATATATATATATATATATATATATATATATATATATATATTTACCATGAATATATATATATATATATATATATATATATATATATATATATATATATATATATATATATATATATATATATATATATATATATATATATATATATATATATATATATATATATATTTACCATGAATATATATATATATATATATATATATATATATATATATATATATATATTTACCATGAATATATATATATATATATATATATATATATATATATATATATATATATATATATATATATATATATATATATGTATACCATGAATCCGCAAAGTCATATAGAAATTATTGGAGTGTCGCAGCTAAACAATTCTTTCCGTTAACAACTACATCAGATTATTTCGATATTAGTCTTGTTGAAGTTGCTCATGAAAGAAAAAGTAGTTTCAAATATGGTTAGATGTTGTAGAATAATAATAAAAAAGAGAGAGAGAGAGAGAGAGAGAGAGAGAGAGAGAGAGAGAGAGAGAGAGAGAGTGTGTGTGTGTGTGTGTGTGTGTGTGTGTGTGTGTGTGTGTGTGTGTGTGTGTGTTTTGTATTTGCAGTGGATAATTGAGAGAATAAAGAATTGAAATATAGCAACTCGATTTGTAAATTTTGTATGCTTTTGCTAACAAAGACAGCCGTTCACTGTTTGATTCGCTAAAGTTGGAGAAGGCTCCGCCCATTTCGTAAAAGTAGTAAGAAAGGCAACACCTTGTCTGTTTTGACAAGGGAACACTAGAGACATCTGACGAAAAATTTCCCTTGAGTGTCTGGGTTCTTTTGTTTCTAACTGTACCTCCTTGCACTGCATATCAAGCAAAGCTCATAAAACTAGAAGAGCTGGCGAGTAACCAAGAAAAATGGAATATTATGATGCATGTAATGTACAGTACAGTACTTTGAACAGTTAAAATACTATATTGTAGCCCTTTGGTGATCCCGACTGCAACAAAATTAGTGTCAGTTTTATGAATTGCAAACTTGTTTACGGTGAGCAATGATATCAAGTGTTAACATACTTAGGTTATTGTTGTTTTGTACCATAACTAACAAAGGAATAATGATAAGAAACTGAAAATTTCATTAGAAAGCTCAGTAAATTTCCTATACAGTTTCATGAATGGATAATGCACTTGATGCTCAGAGGGTTAATATTTAGTATGGTATTTGCTGTAACCAATATGTAATGTGGATTTGTTTTTCTATTACTTGTCTATCATCATCATCAAGGTAATTTACTATGTTATCATTACTACAGTACCGCTTGTATAGTCAAGCCTCCACATCTGCTTAGGTTGGGTAACAGATACCAATGAATATTGAATATCCAAGAATATATACTATCCCCCAATTACACTTCCAGAAACGTATTTACTTACATGAAATACAGAAAAGTACTTCTAAAACAGTATCAGCCTCCTAAACCCTTTTTCTTGATGCTAACCATTATTTAGTCTTTTATAAGCGGTGAATAATATTGCTCTTATATCTTTTCCATAATGATGTTATAAAAGATTGATTGGTTAAAGGGATATCATTAAGGTAAGTTGGCTTGAAGAGACTGGGTCGTCATCTTTTTCTTTCAGCTTCTCCCATTCAGGGGCCGCCACAGCAATTCGTGTCTCCATCTACTTTTACCTGCTGAATCCTCTTTAATTCTAACTGATCTCATATCTTCTTTTGAATCCATAAATCTTCTCAGACCTTCACCTCTTCCATCTGTCAGGTGGCTTTTTGCTTAGCATCCTCTTCTTCCCTTCTCTTCACGTGCTTGAACCACCTTTTGCAGTTCCTTTAACGATTTAATTTCTGATATTCTTCCTCATTATCTCCAGGAGAACCTTAGCCTTTTCATTTCTGCAACTTCCATCTCTGTTTCTTGCTTCAAGGTATGGTCTCCAAACAATACAGCATAGATGGTCTTACAATATTATAGGCCTTCACTTTCAAACTTGCAGATATGCTTTTGTTGCATATCACACCTGATATTCTTTTCCAGCCATTCCACCCAGTTTGAATTCTCCTCCTCACCTTCCGATCACTTTGTATTTCAGACCAATTATTTAAATTTTTCTACTTTTTCAGTTATGCTGTATGCCTGTCAATCACACTACATTCCTGCCATCCCCTCATTTACACCTAAATAATCTGTCTTACTTCAGTTGATTTGCATACCCTTCTCTCAAGGGCACCTCTAAATTTCTAGATTTGCATCAACCTTCTCATTACTCTCTCCACAGATCACTATGCAATCTGCAAATAACATAAGCCAAGAAGACTCCTATCTAATATCATCGGTCAATCAGTCCATGATAGTTGCAAACAGGAAGGTGCTTAAAGCCAATCCCTAGTACAATACCACCAAAAACATTAAACTATTCCATTGTGCCAACAGCAAACACCGCTGCCGTTTAACTATTCTCGTACTCATCTCTTGGCATCCCGTCATAAGCTTTCTCTGGGTTCACAAGCAGACAATGCAATTCTTTCTCCATTAATATTCAAAAAGCAAATATGGCATCTGAAGTGTTCCTACCTGGCATGATACCATACTGCTATCCACTTGGAGAGACTTGGTACTATTATTAAAGTGATTTTTCAAGCCCTGTGTGATAAAAACTTTTATTTCTTTTTAGCTTAAACATATTTGCAGTAATGCAAGTGTGAATACACTCCTTTATTCCATTACATAAATGTGAATCTTGTATAGGATTGGGCTTAAGAAATACTAATTTTTCTTCCCACCCCCCCCAAAATTAATTAATAACAGAGATAGAATAATCTCCTAAATTTTTATCATTTTCTTTCAAAGCCACACCAGAAAAAAACAATCTGCAAATGTGAAGAACCAAAAAGTGTTAAACTATCTTCCTCCAGAGACCCACCAGAAGAGATAAAGATCGTCATTGTGTTAAGCCAACAACTCAACTGCAAAGACACTTGAAATGATGCCACAGTTACCAACTTCATAACCCTGGCTTTTACAGCTAAGAAACCCATGCACTTTATACAAAAACTTCCAGGGGGAGATTGTTGGACAGCCTGGAAGGTGATGAGAAGTAAAAACAATCTTAATAAAATTTATCATTTTGATACTTACACCTAGGTGACACTGCCTATACCTATGAACAGTGAGCTTTTGACATTTAGAAAAAATTCTGTACATACCTTCTCCGGGGATCGCCAGTGTAGGAGCCCCAACCTAGGAGAGTAGCCCCTAAATGGAACCCTATGGCTGGCAAGTCCCTAACCCCATCTCTCAAGTCCTCACAATTTTAAGTTGATAGCGACCTCCATTAATACAGAAACCACTTGAAGTGGCGAGGAGGGATGGCCATCATGTGACCTAAAGGTAAGTATCAAAATAATAAATCCTACTTTGTTACCTCTCCCAGTTCTTGACCTTATAAACCAACCTCCTAGAGAAAAACTTTGATCATACAGATTAGCTTATAAAAGCAATAAAATTCTCAAGTTATTTTCTCAACAGAGAAAATAACAATAGCAAAATGAAGCGAGTTGCCGTTACCATTATAAAAATCACAAACGTGAAAAGGCTATCCAGCCCTGAAGAGCACCTGAGGTAGTTGCTATAAACCCTATACCATTAGATGAACTTGAGCCCACATTACATTGACAATATAGCAAATGATATGCCAAGACATTACACACCTCTTCTAGTATTAGAAGCGTCTCTTCCTCTATGCTGAAAGATGCCTAAAAAAAATCTAAAAGGCAAGACTTCCTCTTGGAGCCCTTAAACTATTCATTTTGCAACCTAAATACTGATCGTAATCTTTTAGCAATAAACAAGCAAAATCTGCATAGCACATCGCAGATCTGAATCGTATTACTATGCTAATTTTGTACTATCATACAGTACATTAATAAAATCAGCCAGCCTGATTTTTATCTCGGAAAAGGTAGTGAAAGATCCATGTAATACCATACCAGCTTCGGGATATGTTTAATTCTAGTTGAATTAATAACTTTGTCCCAAATTTGAGAGGGGATCTTTGGTTTAGGAACTGAAGTCCAATACTCGGCACCTCAGCAGATTAAACTGTACTCCTAATAAACATCCATATGCATCATTATCCAGAAGTTTGACATTCTTTAAAAGAATATTTGGAAAAGCAACCATCTCCTTTGTTCTACATCAATGGGTTGGAAAACTAACAAATTTAAATCTATAAGGAAAAATTTGATTCTCTCTCACTGCTTCAAAACACAGTGAAAGTCCCCTTGAAGCAAACACCTTCCAATTATTTACTGTGCCTGCCTATACAGGTACTTCTCAGAAGACAAGGTAAGCTATACTAAAGAGAAAATGCCTTATTTTGAACTCCTCACACATAGCCGAATAACTTCATAAAGAGACAGTCTGGTTCAAAGAATCAGGACTAAACTAACCCAACAGTAATTTGGTAGAGTAAAAATGTTTATTACAATTCTAATATAAATCAAGAATTTCAATATACACTAAGCTCTATAGGCTAAATAAACTCGCAAATGTATGATAAATGGTATTTAATAATTATATAGTAAAAATAAAAAGAATTTTAATAATAAAATTTATTCTAAAACCTAACTCAAGGTCACACTGCTTATAATGAATATACAAAGAAAGAGCTTTTGACAAAAGAAAATCACAAATAAAAAAAAAATTGTATTTTTCCTAACTATAAAATCTGAATATGATTTCAGCGAAGTTGGAAATTCTGCTGTTAAAATCTATAACAAGGTGTCGGTATTTATGGGTGGTTCCCCTACCAGCTTACTCATTTGTCACTTCAACCTTCAGCTAGGAATTGCAGGTGGGAAGTTTAACAATAATTCAGGTTTGTATAGTTTAGAAATATATATTTCTAATATGTGAATTGTTTGCACATGAATACAAACTCTTGTCCTGTAATAAGAGACTTATCCTTATGAGGGAAGAAGTACGGTACCTATAACCAAACTGGCTGGTCCAAAATCCTGGATGTCAGGACACTCAGACCAGGATAGGTTCAAAAGTGTTAACTCAAATCAACGTCCTATCGACCTGAGAATACTTTCAGGTGATAGGTTAGGTTTCTCTGGGTAGACAGACAGTCATGGAGGAACCTATACTTTATCCCCATTGGGATATAACATCTAAAATGCATAGCTAATTTGAAAGTGATCGGTTTACATTTCTGTCCATCCTCCTCCTCCTCACAAACATGAAGGGGGGGACACTTATCTAAAACTACATAGAATAGTTGCTTAGCATGGTATCTTACCTACATCAAAGTCCGATCCATTGACATAAAGGCTCGACAGTTGCCCCTCAAGGAAAGAGAAAGAATGTCACAGCCACTACCTTGGATGATATGCTTCTTGGCCTGTGCGAGAGGTATGTATGTAAACAACCTAATGAGCAGCTACCACAGTTCATAGGGAGAACACATCAATAGTGGGCTGTTAAGGATTCCTGACATTTCTTGTCTCCTGCCTTCAAGATTTAACCAACTGACAGGTTGCTCCTAAGGGCTTTTGTTGTTCCCATTCCTCTAACTTTGTGAGTGTGTACACTCAAGCATTTCTGGTTCTCCTGCTGCTTGGGTTTGTGCTCTCTTTATTGCCTTTCAAAATCAAAAGGAGATAGTGTTTCTTGATATTTTACACCTGCCTGTGCTGATAAACAGATTTTGGAGCTGCAGTCCGAAGGTCAAGTCTGCTTCAGAAAGAGTCGTAGTGCCCACACAGGGAAAAGAAGTAAATCTTTTGGGTCATCGGTAATTTCCCTGACCGAGATGGAAAAGGTCTCAAACCTGGGGTTTATGCACAGACAGGTTCTGCATTTTGGCAGCAAACTCAGGGACAAAGGAAAAGGAGACCTTTCTCCACTCTTCTGTACAGTATGACCAACCAGATGTGATTGCTGAGGGCATGGCAGGCAGGAAAACTGTCTTAAGCATCACATCCTTATCAGGACCTTGCCTCACGGGTTTGTACGCTGCCTTCTCCAGAGACCTAAGAACTATGTGACGTTCCTCTCGGGTGGTTCGAGTTCTCTCACAAAAAGGAAGGATCTAAGCCCTTCAGCCTAAAGACCTGGCTCAAGGCTAAGCAATAGACTTTCACTGCTGAGACTGAAAAGAGCTTCTTTCTGCGAAGACAGATGAGGAAGACTGCGATTTGTTATATAGTAGTTCTGACCGGAGAAGTACCTCTTCTACGAGACCAATCACTGAAGATGGCCACTTTGCCTGGTATACTGCTGTCGAGGATTTGTGTAAGTATCCAGACTTCTCATGTGCAGTGCCTCGCAAAAAGCCTTTCGCTTGAAGATGCAGGGGAGTCTTCACCTGTGAAGTGGCAGGGATGTCACGGAGTTGTGGTGTGTCTGCAAGTACTGTGCAAAGCAAGTTGGGCGCTTCAGGTAGCTCATTTAGAACATCAGTAAAAAGCACCTTGACGTCTGGGTACCATTCTGCATGTGGCCATTTGGGAGCCACCAAGGTAACTCTGATGCTTGGTGTACTCAGTATCCTGCTGACTACTCTATAAATCAGACATAATGGTGGAAAAGTAGACATTGAGGTTGTCCTATGGATGTTGGAAGGCATCCTCTAATGCTGATGGCTTATATAGGTTTGTCACTAACATGTCTATTGCTGGGGAACTATTTGAAACTTGTAGGCCTGAAGCTAATGGTATCCTTAACACTTCTTTATTTATCATTATTAGTAATAAGGGGCCAGTTGCTACTTCAATATACAGTATAAAATTTAGCTGGTGTCATATTAGGGATGGGTGTACTCTTTAATGTACCAAGATAATTCATAAGTGTCGACTTTCACCTCATCTGTTCATTACACAGCTAGAATGAATGCCCACAAAAGAAGACAGCATACATGAACAGATTTGTAACAATAATTGTGGAATAGCCTTTCTTGAGTCTTTTGAACTGAAAGGTAGCAACTAAAAAATTTCATAGAATCTAAACCTTTTTTAAGAGTCATAGTATATGATAGAAATTTTCTTTAAAAGTAAAGTTCCAATACCTTCACTAATGCTATCCATTCTGCTGTCAATACCCACACACAGTGAGGTAACTTATATAAATGATTAATTATTTGGGATTGAAAAGGTTTCATTGATATTGGTGCATTAAATAGAGTTTTTAGCTACTTGTACGCCACTAGATGCATTACTGAAGCCAGATCTAATTTTAGGCAAATATTGCATACCAGTGGCCCCCTTTAAAGGTAAGATGATAATCAACTTGTATCCAAATAAATGCTCTCTAAAGGTTTATTTCTAAATGCACCATAGCATATTTTAAGGACCAAGTTATGTAAAACATTAAATTCTTTAAATCTAGTTTTCCAAGTAAAAGAATTGATGGCCATGTTTAAGAATGAACCTAGCAAGAGAACTAAACACCTAATTAATTACTTCTTATCTGCTCCAAATTAAGAACATTATAACTTTTGAAGCATTTATGTAAACAAGACAATTTAAGCTTAGTTTTACTTCCTCCACCTTGTTATGTAATGGAAAACAAAAAAAAAGTCTTGTGATTCTTCAAGTGGTTAAGGTGAGCTCATCAAAGTCTTGAGCTACTACTGGGTCTTAACTCCTGTAGTTCAATGTGCATTAATTATATATCTCCAGTACAGTACTTTGTTTCCTTTTCTTTCATGAATTTATTAGTATCCTATGTACAGATAATTTGTCAACTGTGGGAATATGAATTTCTACGAAAACTGTATTCCGTGGGAGGAGTTCTCTACCACTGATGTCGCCCCATACCCGCTCCCCGCCACCTCGGCTCAGGCACGTCAAGAGGGGACAGACGACCGAGGGAAGAAACGCCACTACTCCAGGATACTGTCTTATGACTCTGTGTCCCTAGGTCTCACACCAGACGAGAAGGGTAGCCGGGCAGAGGAATGGCGACATACAGCCTCTTCTGCGGAAGAGGCACAACACCGGATGTGGAACAAAAACCATTTTGTATACATGTTTACTTTCCTTTACTATGCTTTCTTAACTCATGAAAAAGTTTAAAAATGGTGCTTCCCACACACTCTTTCATGAATCTGCCTAATAAAAAACCAATGATTCTAATCTTGATACCAAATATATCCAACTTTATAGCGTATAGTTGGATTATGCCATATCATCAAATAGAGTGATGATCATTAAAAGCCTCTGAAGCCTTCTTTCATAAGGGTGGCCTTCCAAACTGATATCTAGTACAGTATTTCCACTAGTTCAGAAAAGAGACGATGAGAAATGAGTTTCTTTGACCCCCTAAGTCCAGGTGCTTCTCCTTAATGCACCAAGGACCAAGTTAAGGCAGAAATCTCAGTAGGAACTAGAGTTGCAGTAGTATGGAAAGTTACATTTAAAGCATAAGCATTCAAGGAGACAAATAATAGTGTTTTAAATTTTTGCCAAGTGCTCAAGAGCAAGGCTACAAGGAATGGTTTGTTCACTAACCCAATAAAGGGCCATAAAGCTTTCTCCAACTCCATAGTTTCTTCAAGATATCTCAGGGTTACATATGCAGGAGCTAGAAGAAGCCATTGTATCATCTATCATCCTAACCCAAGTGAGAGACAGCTGATTACTGTCATTCCCCTCCTCAGAAGTAAAGTACTATCCCCAGGAAGAAGCTGGGATGATACAGTAAAATACTGTAATTGGACCAGAATTATGGATCAATGCTACAAGAGCCTTGAAGTGGTCTGGAGAAGAAAAGCAGGCCCCAACAATGCCTTCTTCGACACTACATTTTTTCAGTGGGCAAGAGATCAGGGAGGATAATCAATGAATATAAGAGGTGAACAATCCTTACTTGAAATAAATAAAAGAATGAGGATCTATAGACATACTAGGAACAAGTACCAACACTCAAGTCAATCCCTGGACATCTAGGCTAATCCTATTTTCTAGAATCAGACATCATTCTAATAAGATGACACAATCACAAACAAAATCAAAAACATCACCAAAGGGGAATCAAAATAGTGAAAAAATAACTTGTCATTGAGTAAAGTAAAAATAGAAATCTGTACAGCGATATGGCTAATGAAACAAAGGCTGCCAAGGGTCAAGTGAAAGGGTTGGGACCCCACAGCCTCTCACTTATTAATTAACATAAGTAGCAAGTTTTGACAACTGTTGCCAGCTTACTCCAAAATGTATATTAAAATTTGTATGCTCATAAAAATGAATCTTTAGTGGTGACCTACCTGTTTGACTTCCTCTTTTGCCTTCTTTAAATTCTTGCATGAAGACTTTTCCAATGACTATGTCATCGGGGTCCTTAAAAATTGTACTGAAAACAACAGTGACTCTATCTGTCTTGGCCTCAACGTACCTGTAAGAAATATAAAAATTATTTTATTCAATATTGAAAATTAATAACAGCAGTTTAACATGAAAAAAAAATGAACAGAGCAAAGAAGATATAAGTAAAAACCAACACAATGATATTACATACAGTACCAACATTTGATTGTACAGTACTGTACTGTAATTATACCAAAAATACACTTCATATCATATATACTGTAATTCATAGCATATCCATGAGTATTATTAACCACTTGAGCATCATAGGATGTACAGTACTGTATTCACGTCCTGGTATTTTTACTGCCATTGGCACCATTAGATGCAATCTACATTTAGTTGCAGATTTTTAAATGTCTAAATCACAATTCTACCGGACATAGATAGCGTATGTTCTCAAGCTTAGTCTGAGAACGTTGATTAGTGGTCAGGATTAACCCTTTGAGTACTATTGCATGCATTCCAAATTCGGGTATCTATACTCCTCCAGGCACCATTAGACAAGATTTTTCTAAAAAATAACAAGGATTCTACCAGATATGGAAAGCAGATATTCTCAGTTTAACTAGTCTGTTGGTGGTCGAAAATGGTTCATGAGTGAATAGAAATGTCACTGTAATGAAACAGCACAAATTCCTATAAGTAATTTGTATTTTTCCTAGCTATATTGGAGAAATACCAATTCATCATCATCTCCTCCTCCTATGCCTATTAACACAAAGGGCCTCAGATTTTGCCAATCATCTCTATCTTGAGCTTTTAATTGAATCCTTCTCCATTCATCATTAACTACTTCACGATTCATAGTCCTCAGCCATGCAAGCCTCTGTCTTTCAACTCTTATTTCTTAAGTTGTTATAATTGGGGCATTCAGTCAACAAATGCCTCACTGTTAAAGGTAACAAACAGTCATCGCAATACGGTTTGTGTTGGCCCTTCAGCAGAAACTCAAGTGTCAACTGAGTGTGACCAATGTGGAGACGACAAAGAAACATCTCCCATTTTCGGGGCATCATGTTATACCCCCAAGGAGATGTGACATTTGTTACTTCTCTCATTTTATTGCCATCTAGACTATCCTAGTGCTGTTGCCAATTATTAAAAGACAATTTCTTGATGTTAGGAAGAAAATCATTACAGGGATTGGGATACCTTCTTGGTAGCAACTGAGATGCAGCATTTTTCGCCAGTAAACCTGCCGTCTCATTCCCACACACCTGCATGTGCTGGAACTCAACAAAACCGAACCATTATACCTCTCCGTCCAATAATAAGTCCTTCTAAAATCTTTAAAACTAAAGGATTACTAGAATCAAAAACTTCTAAAGCTTGAAGGACACTCCTTGCATCATTAAAAATGGTAAAATTACCCCCCTCCTCCAACGCTATTTTCTCAATAGTGGTTAGCATGCCATACAGTTCAGCAGTAAATATGGAAGCTATTAGAGGAAATGCACCTCTACAATTAAAACCATTACTATGTACTCCAAATCCAACGCCAGCATCAGATTTGGAGCCATCAGTATGTATAAAAGTTGATGCCCTATGTTCTGCAACATCTTCCATAAAGAGAGACCTGATTCTAAGTCAGTCATATTCTATCAGTCATATTCTTTTTAATTCCAATAAAGTATTTACAAAAAGATACCTCTGGTAATTTCCATGGAGGCGTGGATGATACCTTAAATGGAAGCACCTTACTTCTAATTATATCAAGGTAGTAGGTTGGCCAGGGCACCAGCCACCTGTTGAGATACTACCATTAGTGTGTTATGGAGTCTTTTCACTGGCCAGACAGTAGTACATCAGTTCCTTCTCTCTGGTTACGGATCATTTTCCCTTTGCCTACACACACACACACACCGAATAGTCTAGCCTATTTTTTACATATTCTCCTCTGTCCTCATACACCTGACAACACTGAAATTACCAAACAATTTCTTCTTACTTCACTGTAATTGTTCAGTGGCCACATTCCTCTTTGTAAGGGTGGAAGAGACACTTTAGCTATGGTAAGCAGGACACTCCAAAATCAAACCATTGTTCTCTAATCTTGGGTAGTGCCATAGCATCTGTACCATGGTCTTCCACTGTCTTGGGTTAGAGTTCTCTTGCTTGAGGGTACAATCAGGCACACTATTCCATCTTATTTTTCTTCCTCTTGTTTTGTTAAATTTTTCTATGGTTTATATGAGATATTTTAATCTTATTGGAGCCCCTGGGCTTATAGCATCCTGCTTTTCCAACTAGAGTTGTTGCTTAGCAAGTAATAATAATAATAATAATAATAATAATAATAATAATAATAATAACTCAAAAACCATTAGATTGGGGAGATTTTGGGTGCAACTCAAAGTATGATGTGTGCTTTACAAGGCTTGAAGTCTGATAGGCTAAAGAATTAGGAAGTCTTTGCAACCCAAACCAATACCGAACAATAAAAGGCTTTCGGTAAAGGTCTAAAGGTAATTCTCCAGCATCAACTAGGAGACTTGTGATAGGCAAAGTTCTAAATGCTCCTGTGGACAATCTTATACCAGCATGATGTATTGAATCTAATATCTTTAATCTGCTTGGAGTGGCTGGGGAGTATATTTCACATCAATAATTAATTTTTATAAAAATCAAGGCCTTGTATAATTTTAAAATATTATTGAGGTCTGCCCCCATGAAGTATGGCACAATACTTTTAAAAGATTGAGAGCCTCAAGACATATAACTTTTTACACTTTTATGTGAGAAACCCATGTAAGCTTACAATCAAATATCAAGCCTAAAATTTAGCTTCACTTACACATGGGATCCGTTAACCTTTAATGTACATATCAGGCTCTCGATGTACTCCCCGAATAAGAGAGAAATGGACAACAACAGTTTTACTTGTCGAGAACTTAAATCCATTCATATCGGCCCACTGGATAATTTTGTTAATTGAGAGGTGTAGTTTTCTCTCAACCATTGCCCTTCTAGCTCCAGCAAATGATATGGAGAGATCATCCAAAAACAGTGTTGAGAGAACATCCCGGGGAATGACTGAGGATGTCCCATTAATTGCTAAAGCAAACAGGGTTACACTCAGCACTCTACCCTGAGGAACTCCTTCCTGACATTTACTCTCTGATAGAGTTTCCCCCAATCTCACTTGAAAATCTATTTGTGAAAAAAGACTGAATAAACAGTGATAGCTCTCCTCTTAATACCAATTCATGAATGGTTTTAAGTATATCATATCTCCATGTAGTATCATATGCTTTTTCAAGGTCAAAAAAGACTGTCACATGGTGCTGTTTGGAAGTAAAGGCTTCACAAATAGAGGACTCAAGTCGTATTAACACATCAGTCGTTGAGGGCATTTTTTTGAATCAACACTGAATAGGTGATAAAATACCCTTCTTTTAAAGGTACCACATCAGTCTTGCATTGACCATCTTCTCCATGATTTTACATAAACAAGATGTCAATGCAATTGGTTGACAGTTTTCTGCTAAAAACTTGTCCTTACCGGGTTTCAAAAAGGTTAAAATAATGGCTAGTTCCCAAACACTTGGATAACTATGATCATGCCATATTCTATTAATAATGCTTAAAATAAATAACTTTGTATTAAATTGTACATGTTTAATCATTACACATGGAATTCCATCGGGGCAAGGGGCTGTATCGTTACAAGAAGCAAGTGCGGTATCAAATTCTCTTTCAGTAAGAGGAGAATTATACGACTCTTCCCTTCTAGTTGCAAAATTTAAAATTTTCTTTTCTTCAATGCTCCTATACTGGTGACCAGGAGCTGCTGCACACTTGCATAATACATTTGAAAAATGACCAGCTAACATCATTTGCTTCAGTCACATACTGACCGTTCACCTTCAACAATAGTGGTGGGTTTGGGGTAAATTTGTCGGCAATCTTTTTTATTTTCCTCCATACAGAAGATGGTAGTGTTCTACTGTTGACTGAGGAAACAAAAGATACCCAAGATTGGTGCCTAGCTTCTTTTATGGCTCGACGGAACTGTGCTCTACACTTTTTGTATGTTATCAAATTTTCCTCAGTACGGTGTCTACACAATCTAGTCAAGAGATTTTCTGGTGGCTCTGTGCAAGACAGTTAATTCTGAAGACCACCCACCACGGGACTGGTCATTGTTTGAATAACCCTGTGGTTTTGGGAATCGAATAGACTCATGCTGTATGGAGAGTTCCATTCATTAGGTCTACAGCATTATCAATACTTTCAAACTGTTCTGCACTCCCCTCGATTTCACTTGTCTCACGAAATTTAACCCAGTCCGCCTTGTCAAGATTCCATCGTGGCGATCTTTGTAAAGGTGGACAATTGTTGGTGTTTATAATGATTGGTGCATGATCACTACTATGCCAACCATCAAATGTCCTCCAAACAAAATCAAGAAGGCCCTTAGAGCTTGCAATTAAAAGGTCAATGCATGACAAGGCTCCTATCTGAACATGAAAGAGTGTGGGCTCTCCTTTATTAAGGAGTCCAACATCCTCGCTTTCCACAATTGATGATATAATATAGCCCCTGGTGTTTGCTAAAACATCACCCAACAAAGGATGTCTACTATTCAAATCTCTAAGTAGAAGAAAAGGTTGAGGGAGTTGTTGAATCACCTCTACTAAATTATCATACGATATGTTATCATTTGGAGGCAGGTACAGAAAGCAAATTGTATATTTTTTTCCTATATAAATCTGTACAACCACTGCCTGCAGAGGTGTACAGATAGACAAAGATATTTGAGGAACATCTCGACAAAGGTACACGAGACTTCCGCCATGGCTCCCTACTCGGTGATCATACGGTGTCCTATAGCTAATACATTCGCGAGGACATGGGGTATTAGCATCAAGCTTGCTCTCCTGTTGACATACAATTATGGAGGATTGCTCGTGAATTAAGAGCTTAAGTTCTTCATATTTGGCCCTTAAACCCTGAAAATTCCATTGCAAAATGGAGGAAAAACTATGCTTTATTTTTTGGAAGAACTTTTGGATGAAGTCTTCCCTGTTAGCAATTTTTGATCTAACACTATTTCCCGGTGGTTTTATTAGATAGGGTCTTGATAAATTGGGTTTTGTGTTTGTGATGTTCTTTCTGTCCTTTTGATCTAATTGTTGAGGGGGATGGTGGACCTCAACTCTAATATTTCAAATGGAAGGGGGTGAGAAAGACGGAGGTCTCTCTCTTTTCCGATTAATAGGTTGTGAGCTACCAGGATTTTGTACCTTCCCCACTACAGGTGCACCTGATAACTTGGTTTCAAATGGAAACTCCATTAAATCAGGCAAGGACATGGCGTGGAAGAGGTTAGTACTATCCTTTGTAAGGTTGGATAGTGGTGGGCAATGTCTTTTTATTGATACACAATGGTAAATCTTTACGAGGAGATATTCTTGTCTTATTATGCTGCACTTTATCAGTAGATGGTGAATTTCTTTTTCGAGAACTACCTAGAGTAGTAGGTGGGTTAGATGATTCCCGAGGAACTTTTACGCCTGTTTTTAATGTCTTTGCATACGTTGATGATTTATTTAAAATCCTCTTGGCATGCCCTACGCTTACATGTTCAATAATTGATTTATTGAGGGCAGCTTCTCCTAACTTATAAAACTGGCAGCTCCTACCATTAGATTTATGATTAGAGTTGCATTTCAAGCATCTTGCCTCAAGTGTACATTCTCCATGGTCAAGATTGGAGCAAGTATTACAAAATGTTATTTTTATTAATAAAATAAATTTTTGAATATACTTACCCGATAATCATGTAGCTGTCAACTCCGTTGCCCGACAGAATTCTATGGAGGGATACGCCAGCTATCACAATACTAGAAGGGGGTGTACTTACCAGCGCCACCTGTGGCCAGGTACTCAATCATTTGTTGTTTACACCTCCTCAATTATTCCTCGGTCCACTGGTTCTCTCTGGGGAGGAAAGGGAGGGTCGATTAAATCATGATTATCGGGTAAGTATATTCAAAAATTTATTTTATTAATAAAAATAACATTTTTCAATATTAAACTTACCCGATAATCATGTAGCTGATTCACACCCAGGGAGGTGGGTGAAAACCAGTGTACATGATTAAAGGATAGCTAAGTATCCCCAAATTTCATATAACAGTTATCTCAAATAACAATGAAATAATAAGTACCTGGTAAGGAAGTCGAATAGAACCGTTACTCTGCCTTTTATTTAAAGTTCGTCTTCCTTACTGAGCGCAGCGTTCCTCTTGGAGGCTGAATCAACCCAAAGGTGCCAAAGTACAAGGGGTTGCAACCCTACTAAAGGACCTCTACCAAACCTTTAACCCAGGCGCTTCTCAAGAATGAATAGACCACCCGCCAAATCCAAGGATGCGGAAGGCTTCTTAGCCTACCGTAACAACCATAAAAACAACAATAAAAGTATTCAAGAGAAAGGTTAAAAAGGTTATGGGATTATGGGAATGTAGTGGCTGAGCCCTCACCTACTACTGCACTCGCTGCTACGAATGGTCCCAGGGTGTAGCAGTTCTCGTAAAGAGACTGGACATCTTTCAGATAAAATGATGCAAACACTGACTTGCTCCTCCAATAGGTTGCATCCATAATGCTCTGCAGAGAACGGTTTTTATTAAAGGCCAACGAAGTAGCAACAGCTCTTACTTCGTGGGTCCTTACCTTCAGCAACGCAAGGTCTTCCTCCTTTAAGTGAGAATGTGCTTCTCTGATCAGAAGCCTTATATAGTACGAAAGCCCATTCTTGGACATGGGTCTCGAGGGTTTCTTGATGGCACACCATAAGGCTTCTGACTGTCCTCGAATAGGTTTAGACCTCTTCAGATAATATTTGAGAGCTCTGACAGGGCAAAGAACTCTCTCTAGTTCGTTACCTACCATGTTGGAGAGGCTAGGTATTTCGAACGATCTAGGCCAAGGACGTGAAGGAAGTTCGTTCTTTGCTAGGAATCCAAGCTGAAAAGAACATGTAGCTGATTCGGTTGTGAAACCAATGTTCTTGCTGAAGGCATGAACCTCACTGACTCTCTTAGCTGTTGCAAGGCAAACGAGAAAAGCAGTCTTGAGGGTAAGATCCTTGAAGGAAGCTGACTGGAGAGGTTCGAACCTAGATGTCATAAGGAACCTTAAGACTACGTCCAGATTCCAGCCTGGAGTGGAAAGACGACGTTCTTTAGACGTCTCAAAAGACTTGAGAATGTCTTGAAGGTCCTTGTTGGAAGACAGGTCCAAACCCCTGTGGCGGAGGACTGAGGCCAACATGCTCCTATACCCTTTAATTGTAGAAGTAGAAAGGGATCTCTCATTCCTAAGATGAATAAGGAAGTCAGCTATTTGGATCACAGAGGTATTGGTAGAGGATATTGAATTGGCTCTACACCAGCTTCGGAAGACCTCCCACTTAGACTGGTAGACTCTACGAGTGGAAATTCTTCTAGCTCTGGCAATCGCACTGGCTGCCTCCTTCGAAAAGCCTCTAGCTCTAGCGAATCTTTCGACAGTCTGAAGGCAGTCAGTCGAAGAGCGTGGAGGTTTGGGTGCAACCTGTCTACGTGTGGTTGACGTAGAAGGTCCACTCTTAGAGGTAGAGTCCTGGGGAAGTCGACTAGCCATTGACGTACCTCTGTGTACCATTCTCTTGCAGGCCAAAGGGGAGCAACCAGCGTCAGCCGTGTCCCTTCGTGCGAGACGAATTTCTGCAGAACTTTGTTTATAATCTTGAACGGAGGGAATGCGTACAGGTCGAGATGGGACCAGTTCAGAAGGAAAGCATCTACATGAACCGCTGCAGGGTCTGGAACAGGGGAACAATAAAGCGGAAGTCTCTTGGTGATGGAGGTGGCAAACAGGTCTATGGTAGGTTGACCCCACAACGTCCAAAGTCTGTTGCACACACTCTTGTGGAGGGTCCATTCCGTGGGAATGACCTGATTCCTTCTGCTGAGGCGATCCGCTGAAACATTCATATCGCCCTGGATGAACCTTGTGACCAGAGTGAGGTTTAGACCTCTTGACCAAATGAGGAGGTCCCTTGCGATCTCGTAAAGGCTCCTCGAATGGGTCCCTCCTTGCTTGGAGATGTAAGCCAAGGCTGTGGTGTTGTCTGAATTCACCTCCACCACTTTGCCTAGCAGGAGGGACTTGAAGTTCAACAGGGCAAGATGGACTGCTAACAGTTCCTTGCAATTGATGTGGAGTAATCCTTGTTCCTTGTTCCACACTCCTGAGCATTCCCGTCCGTCCAAGGTCGCACCCCAGCCCGAGTCCGATGCATCCGAGAAGAGAAGAAGATGGGGGGTCTGGATGGCCAATGATAGACCCTCCTTGAGAAGAAGATTGTGCTTCCACCACCGGAGAGTGGTCTTCATCTCTTGGTTGATAGGGATAGAGACTGCTTCTAGAGTCGAGCCCTTGTCCCAATGAGCTGCAAGATGGAATTGAAGAGGGCGGAGGTGGAGTCTCCCCAGCTCGACAAACAGGGCCAGAGATGAGAGGGTCCCTGTGAGACTCATCCACTGTCTCACTGAGCAATTGCTCCTCTTCAGCATGCTCATGATGCACTGTAGGGCTTGGTTTATCCTGGGGGCCGATGGAAAAGCCCGAAAATCCCGACTCTGAATCTCCATTCCCAGGTACACAATGGATTGGGAGGGAATGAGTTGAGATTTCTCTAAATTGACTAATAGACCTAGGTCTCTGATTAGATCTAAAGTCCAAGAGAGGTTCTCCAGACAACGACGACTCGTGGAGGCTCTCAACAGCCAGTCGTCTAGGTAGAGGGAGGCTCTGATGTTCGATAAGTGCAGGAATTTCGCTACATTCCTCATCAGATGAGTAAAGACCATAGGAGCTGTGCTTAGGCCAAAACACAGGGCTTGGAACTGATAGACAACCTTTCCGAAAACGAATCTCAGGAAAGGCTGGGAGTCTGGATGAATGGGAACGTGAAAGTATGCATCTTTCAAATCCAATGAGACCATCCAGTCCTCCTGTCTGACCGCTGCTAAGACCGACTTGGTCGTCTCCATTGTGAACGTCTGCTTGGTGACATACTCGTTGAGAGAGCTGATGTCCAGCACCGGTCTCCAACCTCCTGTCTTTTTGGCCACAAGAAAGAGACGGTTGTAGAAGCCCGGGGATTGATGGTCCCGGACTATAACCACTGCCTTCTTCTGCACAAGTAGCGACACCTCCTGTTGCAATGCTAGCCTCTTGTCCTCTTCTTTGTAGTTGGGAGAGAGGTTGATGGGCGATGTGGTCAGAGGCGGTTTGAGGCAGAATGGAATCCTGTAACCGTACCTCAGCCAACTGACAGACTGTGCGTCTGCACCTCTCTTCTCCCAGGCTTGCCAGAAGATCTTGAGCCTGGCACCTACTGTTGTCTGGAGAATCTGAGAGTCAGTGCTTTCCCTTGGATGTCCTGGGTCCTTTCTTAGACTTGCCCCTGTGAGAGTCTGGACGGGAGCTTCCTCGGCTGGGGGCTCTACCACGAAAGGGCGGTATGAACCTAGAGGCCGGGGTATCAGCCACTGGAGAGCGATAAGTCTTGGGGACAGAGGTGGTAACCTTAGACTTACGAGCCGATGAAGCTACAAGATCGTGCGTGTCCTTCTGTATCAGGGCAGCCGACAAGTCCTTAACTAGCTCCTCGGGAAAGAGGAACTTTGAGAGTGGAGCAAAAAGGAGCTGAGACCGCTGGCACGGTGTAATGCTGGCTGAGAGGAAGGAACACAGTTGTTCTCTTTTCTTCAACACCCCTGATACAAATAACGACGCTAGCTCACCCGATCCATCCCTGATAGCCTTATCCATGCAGGACATAATTAACATGGCAGAGTCTTTGTCCGCAGGAGATGTTTTCTTGCTGAGGGCTCCCAGGCACCAGTCGAGAAAATTGAACATCTCGAAAGCTCTGAACAACCCTTTCAGAAGATGATCCAGGTCTGAGAAGGTCCAACAAACCTTCGAGCGTCTCATCGCAGTCCTCCTAGGCGAGTCCACCAGACTTGAGAAGTCAGCCTGGGCAGAGGCAGGAACTCCCAAGCCTGGTGCTTCCCCTGTGGCATACCAAACGCAACCTTTCGATGCGAGCTTCGTTGGAGGGAACATGAAGGAAGTCTTGCCCAGGTGTTGTTTAGACTGAAGCCAATCCCCTAAGATCCTTAAGGCCCTCTTGGAGGATCTAGCTAGGACAAGCTTAGTATAGCACGACTTAGCTTGTTGCACGCCTAGCGAAAACTCAGATGGAGGAGAGCGGGGAACAGCAGAGACGAAGTGGTCAGGGTAAAGCTCCCTGAGTAGAGCCAAGACCTTTCTAAAATCAACAGACAATGGAGAAGGCTTAGACTCCTCCACGTCTGATGAGGGATCAAGATGTGCCTCCTCATCATCCGACACTTCATCAGCAGAAGGTAGCGAAGCAAAAGGACCAGAATGCTGAACCGCAGAGTCAGAATGGGTAGGAACAACAGCAGAGGTTTCCTCAACTTGAGGGAAAACCTGAGGTTCAGACTGCATAGGTTGAACAACAGTCGGAGCAGAAGGCAGGTGCAAGGGTGAAGGAGGTTGACTCCTAGCAAGAGTTGCACCCAAGGAATGCACCAGCTGAACGGAGGACGGAGGCGGAGTAGTCCGTTCCTGTTCCTGTGGTATGAGTGGAGCGTGAAGAGACCGAGGCTGTGCAGAGCAAGGTAAAGTTCCCACAAGCAGAGATGTCTGAGGAGCAGGATCAGGGTGCACGGGTAGAGCTCGGTGCAGCAGCTGAGACTGACTCACAGGTGGAAGAGGTTGTTGTACCTCCACCGAGAGTTGCACCGCCGGTGGAGCAGCCAGGGGAGGAGGAGGAAGAGTGGAGTAATCCTCCTGATCCCAAACCGAAGGTTGCCTTAAAGAAGGCTGATGCTGAACAACACTGGGAACAGTGAACACAGAAAGTGGTTCAACATCGTACGCCTGGCAGATGGAGCTGCGACTGGGTGCAGCGAGTGCAGGCGGGTGCAGCACAGGCTGAACGGGTGCAGGAGGTTGGTGCACCACCGGTGCAGGCGGGTGCAGCACAGGCTGAACGGGTGCAGGAGGTAGGTGCACCACCGGTGCAGGAGGGTGCAGCACAGGCTGAACGGGTGCAGGAGGTTAGTGCACCACAGGTGCAGGAGGAGCAACACTCTCAGCACGACACTCACGCATCAGGTCCGAAAGCTGAGCTTGCATGGACTGAAGCATAGACCACTTGGGATCAGCAGAGACAGTAGCAGACTGAGGTAAAGCCATAACAGTGGTTGCACCACCGGTGCAGCTCTGTTGTACCTTACTCCTCTTGGGCGGAGTACAGTCGCTAGATGACTGAGGCGAGTCAGAGCTGAGCCAACGACTGCAACCTGGCTGAGCACTCGAGGGCTGGACTCTGCGTTTAAGCGGTCTAGAGACCTGAGACCAACGTTTCTTCCCCGAGAGAAGATCAGCGGACGAGCGGAAGACGGGCTCAATCGTCTGCAAGTGGGAGTGACGGTCTGTGGAAGACACGCCCGCAACCACTGAGGATAATTCTGTGCGCCTAACAAGGCCTGCCGAACCCTTATGCCCTTCGACATTGCTTCTCCCCTGGGCTTGGGAGCTTGCAAGAGGTCCCGGACTGGGAGAACGACTGGCTCGCACAGAAAAATCCCCACGCACCACACTGGCACTAACACTAGTACAAGGCACTGCACCGACACTAGCACTCGTCACAGCACTGGCACTAACTTCACCCACTGCACTCTTGGCCTTCAACTCTTTCACTTCGGCCATCAGAGACTTATGGTCACTTACCACTGACTCTACCTTATCGCCTAAAGCCTGAATAGCGCGTAAAACCACTGACATATCAGGCGGAGGGCACACAGTAGGATCGGGGGTAGCCACTACAGGGGTAGGATCAGGTTGGGGATCATGAGATGAGGAAAATAAAGAAGAGTGAGAAGAACTCCTCCTAGCTCTAATTCTCTCTAACTTAGAAGAATACTTTAAAAGTCGGACAAAATCCAAATCCGAAAGTCCGGCGCATTCCTCACATCGATTTTCTAACTGACAGGGTCTGTCCCTACAGTCAGAACAAGCGGTGTGAGGATCTACCGAGACCTTCGGAATACGTCTATTGCAAGACCTACATCGTCTATGGGAGGGGGCTTGCGAAATGTCAGACATTTTGTTTTCAAGAGAAGTCAAAGGGAGATCCAAAAAACAAGCAAAAATTCGTTAACCGTTAAACTGAATTAAATAAAAGCTATCTAGCTAATATCAGAAGGTTTCTAGTAATGCGACAGCCGTAAATCAAAGAGAATACATCACCAAATAAGCGAGAATAAACTCGAAGACCATAAGCGTATCCCAGAACGTCTAGCCGGAGGCACGACAGAGGAATAATTGAGGAGGTGTAAACAACAAATGATTGAGTACCTGGCCACAGGTGGCGCTGGTAAGTACACCCCCTTCTAGTATTGTGATAGCTGGCGTATCCCTCCATAAAATTCTGTCGGGCAACGGAGTTGACAGCTACATGATTATCGGGTAAGTTTAATATTGAAAATTTTATCATTCTTGCAAACATTGGAAGGATGCCCAAATTTAAAGCAATTAAAACATTGCAGTGGCTTCAGCTTAAAAGGTCGAACTTTAATCCTTTCATTTTCTATGTCTATGTGGAAAGGTACATCAGCATCCTGGAACATATGGAAAATCATTGATGTTCCAGGTACTTTATGTACTTTCCACGCTGATAGTAAATTCATATAGATCCCTATTGAAAATCACTCCCCTTCCATAGCTAAAGTTTAGATGGGGTTTGATGTCCAATTTTATATCATCCTTTTCTGTCTTTAAATTGGACAATATAACAGACTATGTATGACTTGGCATTTATCAAGTAACATTTCCTACCAAACCGAGATACATCTACAGGTGCGATCGTTCCTACCTTCCTCTGTGGAAATTTGCAATCATAAAATAATTTTCCCTACCTCCTGTAGATTGAGCAAGAAGCCACATTGGTGGTTTTGGCTTTCTTTGGGATGGCATAACTACTTCTGCGTCTTTATCAATCCAGTCTACTGGTTTGTAGACATCCAGATCTTTAGGTACCCCATCACACAAAGCACCCTTAATACTCATATTACCTACTTTAATATTCATAATGTTACGGCTTGCATTGAATGCTTCCTCATGACAATTAAATGATAACCAAGAATCCCATTTATCATCTTGAAGTTTCATTCTAATTTCTTCTATTAATCCGTAGCATTCAAATATCTTATGTAACACATCATAATTAGCTTCTAATGGGATTTGGGTAACATGTAGGATTTTCAATTTTCCTGTGTTGCTCGAATTACTCTTTTTTTTTTTTTAATGATCAAAGTATAGCCCTTTTTAGTTCTTAAGTCCTCAACAAAATTTTCTTTAAATGAATTGCTAGAGGTCGTCAACAATGCCGGGGGGAAGGGGGGGGGGGAGCATATCCAGGGGAGGGGGGGTCGTTGTCAGCAGAATCCATACGAAAAAATAAATGGGTAATATGATATTTAAAATTGTTTGATTCACCTGCTAGAGAACATTAAGGCATCACATGTTGGAAAGGAAATTTTCACTCTCCACTATCGGCACAATGAGAGTATACTTCCCAGATGGTCCACTCCATACCCTACACGAAGGATAGCACCAAAGCAAGATATAGACGGACAGGTGTAAGCTGAACACGCCTGTTAGTACCGAGACCAAGAAACTATAAAATCATCCTCCCCATATCTGTAATGCTGGGCTTCCGGTCAAAAGTCCAGAGTTCTACCCCAAGTATTAGATCCCCCTGGATTCCAAAGACCCAACACTTGAGAATAGTTCCTCCAAAAAGGTCCAAACCATCTTTGGGATGGCTGAGATCATCTAATACTCTCACATATAGCTTTGAGCGCAAATACCTCCCAACCGTGACACCTCCTCCCATTCATCAAAGCAGGCAGTAATAACGGATATAGAAACATTCACGGCAGTGGCAATAACGGATGTAGAAACTTTCACGCCAATAAAGAAAAAAATACATGGATACTGTATATATGTACATATATACACATATACATATGGGAACTTTTACTCAGAGTTAGGATGGCAACACAAAAGAAAGTTTAAAAAATTAGGAGAAGGTCGAAGTAATATTAAGAGGAAGAAAAAGATGAGAGAGAGACATCTTCCGTCACCAAGCTTCAGCAGGGGAATGATATGCCGTGCTCAAGCTCAATTATTTCATCTAGACATTCTCTCATTAAGAGGGTGATGAGCGTGAAAATTTTACAGAATGTAACCTGAGCTTGTTTGAAGATAACCCAGATTACAGTGCTGGTGCTCACTTAAAATAAAAGAAAAGAAAAGAAAAGAAAAGAAAAGAGAGAGAGAGAGAGAGAGAGAGAGAGAGAGAGAGAGAGAGAGAGAGAGAGAGAGAGAGAGAGAGAGAGAGAGAGAGAGAGAGAGAGAGAGACACTCATCCAGGAAGGGGGGAGGGGAGGGCAGAACTCTTCATTCTGAATGGCAGTGCATGAGCTTAGTTCCATAACAGATGTTAGCATACTGTCTCTCCCTTGGGGAAGAAAATGGTAGGAATTGTGTGTATGCAACTCACATTGATCAGACTTCCCCGACTTCTTCAACAAAGTCTTCCTGTCTTCTCCAAGAAATTGCAGCAAATTCACCAAAGAACATGAAGCAAGGGAAAAGGAAGAACTTGAAGTTCATCTTCAACAGTAGTCGTGCATGTTAACGACAAAATAGGAGAAAAGAGGTATAACCAGACGATGTGTACTTACGGCATTTCTGGGGTTTAGTAAACACCAAAGTAAAGCCTTCACATGTAATTGGCTGTACGGTAGACTGTTACTCAGACGAGCACCTGTGAAGTCTAAGGAAAACCAACTCCTTGGGTCATATTGTCTTCATCGTTGTGAGGCTACACACAAGGGATAAAACAACAACTGGCAGGCCGACCGACAAAGTAGGTATGTTGGATACCAGCAAGTAACACAAAAAACTAGTCAAAGAATTATAGTTATCAGGTAACATTGCATATCCTTGACTTCAATTAATAATCCATAAACTCCACTGTATGCCAGAGCATTTACTAGATTCAATTTGAAAGAAAAAGCAAAAGATTACAGCAGCTAGATGAAGTACTGTATGTCAGTGCTTTCCAGTGTCCGAAGACAAGGTGAGAGTTGTTCCCCCTGCCCGGTGGGTAGGAGTTACCGGCCAGCTGACAGGTGACTATGCTTACCTCTTTAAAAGTTTAAACAGTCATTTCAGCTTTTCTGAAGTCATACTCCTAATTAAAGGACAATGGTTTGCATTCAAGTAAGAACAAAAATACTTTAACATAATTCATCTGACAAATTAGCTATATTATTTGCATTTAACTGAACATCTTTAAATACACTAAAGTTGCCTATTTGAAGTACAATAATTATACTGGTCTAATGCATATAATTAAAGGTAATTCCTCTTAAATATCCTCAGCAATTGATTGATAAAGTATTTCTGATGCAATATAATTTCAAAAAGAAAAAATCTCAAAAATTAAGCTGTATAAGCTTTGATAAGCTAAATCAATAGGGGTGATTAATCTAATAATCTGTATGAATTTAAGAAAGCCTCCTAGTCATTTACATATAAGTAAAATTCATACGTTATCACCCCCATTAATTTCTAAATCTATAAAATAAAGGTATACTGTACATTGTTTCATCATCTCTGTAGTGGATAACAGCTCTCTTATTTGTTTCAATGCCTTCTTCTTGGCACTCAAAGTATTTCTGGAAGACAGAAGCGAAACAATTTCTTTTAAGTAGACCTATCTTCTTGACTAAGGCATGCCAATCTTCGGGTAATTTTTCAAGATCAATAAGAAGAGATACATTGAAACCAGACTCTGGATCTGGCATGAGGAGGGAACCATACTCTTGCTGTACCAAATCATCTGCTCCATGCTCTTGCAATTCCTTGTAGAACTTTAAAGATATGCTGACCTGTAAAAGATATCAGAACACAGTAAGAGGAAAAGCTGAAGTTACGAATCAATAAAATTCAAGTAGATCATATTACGAAATAGAATGCAGAGTATCCTGCTTTCAAAATTCACCAAAATAATAAACATACGAAGCTGATCAGAAGAATTGGTTCTTTATGAACATAATGAACAGCTAATTCTCTTATAAATACTGGTGTATTGGATCACAAACAATTAGTGTATTAAGTAATGAAAAAACTCACCCGTATTTTTGTTTTATCTCCATTGATGTTTGAAATGTGATATAATACACTATCAAAATCTGCTATAGTTACATCTATGGACTCCGGTTTGTTACTGGGGAAAAAAGAAAAATAAAACAATCAAATACATGTACAGAAAGACGTACACAAAATAGTTCTAGAGTACAGTACTGTATATGGCATCTCGGGACAATAAGAGAAAGCTTAACTAAAAATGTAGTAACACCTACCTAGCTGTAGATTTAGCATGAATTATAACTCATAATGACTGATAAAAGAGGGGGGGGGCAGTACAATCTAGACAATCTCTACAGGGAATAAAATTTTATTCCACTGAGAAGATGAAAATCTGTTCTCTTTCTTTTCATCAAATGCTGGAGACTATATCAATACAAAATACAAATTGTATTGTAAATACTATAAATTTTAAAAATAATTTGTATTTTTTCTAGGTACACAAACCAGGATATGCTCCCATTGGAACGTAAAACTTATGTTGACAGGAAAGAGCAGGAGGAGGTCTTGATGACTTACTACACCTGAGGGAGTTTTCAGCATCTGAAATTTGTTTATTAAACAACACTAAAGTATCTTTAACTTAGTCAGATAGAGGAATGACAATAAGAAGGGCACTTTAGGGTTCCGGGAAGAAACCACCATTAACACAATTTCCCAACTACAGGAGTACGAAGGGCTTTGCCAAGGCTGCTGTTAAGACAAATTTGGAAGTAATTTGTATTTTTCTTAATGACACAATCCTGTAGCTATTTATAGAGGTATTACTTTTGGCAAAGCTGAAAGACAAGCAATTAGATTTTTAGCTAGTAGGGGGGAGGGGGGTAGTAGCTACCCCTTCTCATTCACACACCTGGCCTGTGAGCCTTCCTTTGCTTGGAGTTAGGACTTCAAGGGGGACCGGTGCTGACAGGCCAATCTGTATAGATAGCTATGGATTTGTATCGTTAGGAAAAATACAAAGTACTTCCAAATTTGTCATTTGTTCAGTCACTACATCCACACCAATGCTTTTTATAGGGATTGAGTTATCTTTTGAGAGGGTGGAAGTCCTTGCCAATCTGGCTTTTTGGCTTTGACCTGGGGATTCCTCTTATGTGTTTTAGCACATAATAGGAAGAAACCCTACACCTCCCTAAAACAATGCTATGCATGGTCCGCGGCCTACTAAAGCTGTGTTCGTGATACTAGCAATGTGACCGTCAAGGTATAAGTTCTTATGAGTCATAGGAAATCTTCAGAGGTTACCATAAAATTCCCAATACCCCCTCGATAGGGTATGGGGACATAACAGTATTGACACAATACCAGGTTATACATGGGAATAATGGTTTACCTGCAGTTTGTTGAGGTCAGCTTTGCAAAGGACCCTGGGTGTAGATCTCCCCCAAGAGAGGGGAGAATGAAGAAAAGAAAGAGCCAGTCATTCTTAATCATTCATACACATAACTCCTAGGTAACCAATGCCCTCAACCTCCTGATACTTGTCCATCAAGGAGCCTGATGTGTTAATCCAGTTGTTGTGCAGCCACCACTAGACTAATGGAAAAGGTTTCCATGCTCCTGTGGGTTATGTCTTGCAGGTAGTGGACGGTGAAGGTCGTTTGACACTTCCACACACCTGCTTGTAGAACCTGCACCACAGAGTAGTTTCTTTTGAATGCCAAGGACGTAGCAATGCCCGTCATCATGTGCTCTTGGTCGAAGTGTTGGAGGAAGATCCGGATTCAGTGCCAGGTCAATGACTTTGCAAATCCAAGCAGAAATGGTGTTCTTCGTGATCTTCCTCTTTACCTTCCCCATGCTTATAAGGAGTGCTGGCACACGAGGGCGAGCTACTGATGTTCTCTTGAGGTAGTACGTCAAACTCCTTACTAAACAAAGTAACAGTTGGTCAGAGTCATCAGTTACAGAACAGAGACTCGTTATCCAGAAGGAATCGATTCTAGGATCCGCTACCCCCAGATTCTGAGTCTTTGCAAAAAACTCAAGGACAAAGCTGAAGCTTACCTCTCCCAATCCTCTTCAATGGGCGATGTCATATGAGAGACCAGGAAGTTTACGGACTCTCTTGGCAGAAGCCAAGGCGAGTAAGAACGCCGTCTTCTAAGTGAGGTGGCGATCTGTTGCTTAGTGTAATGGTTCGTAGGGAGGACCCTTTAGGGACCAAAGGACCCAAACCACGTTCCATGGAGGTCTCACTTCCGACTGGGATCATCAGTTATGTTCAAAAATACGTATGAAGAGAGAAAAGTTCCATTGAAAAGGAAATATCTACTCGTTTCAGCTTAAAGGCGAGACTCAAGGCTGAGTGGTAACCTTTTAGTGCCTAAACTGAGAGGAGCATTTCCTCCCGCATGTGCACGAGAAACTCTGCTATTGCTGGAATAGTGGCATCGAGGGGAGAGATACCCCTTCCACAACACCAACCACAGAAGACATTCCATTTTGCCTGGTAGACTGAAGCGGACGATCTTCTCCAGCCATGCGCTTCGCAACTTGTTGCAAAAATCGTCTCCGAGTGAGGCGGTGCTGGATAGTCTCCAGGTGCGAAGTCGTAGCGAAGCTACAGCTTTGTGGAAAATGATAGCATGTGGTTATCTGAGTAGCTTGTGTTGTGGAGGGAGCTCTCTTGGAAGCTCTGTCAGGAGCTGCAGAAGGTCAGGTAACCATTCTGAGTGATGCCATAGAGGAGCTATGAGGGTCATTGAGAGATTGACCAATGTTCTGGTCTTGTTGAGTACAGTACTGTACTCTTCTCATCAGACAAAACAGGGTAAGGCGTAAGATGTTGTCCTACCGTTGTTGGAATGCATCTTGCCAGAGAGCCTTGGGGTACGGGACTGAGAAGCAGTACAGCAGGAGCCTGAAGTTCAGGGACGGTAAAAACAGATCCATAGTTGGGGAACCCCACAAAGTCTGGACTTTGTTGGCTTCCAGATGATTCAGAAACCACTAGGAGCCCACTATCTGAGTTGCTCTGCTCACATTGTCCGGGAGCATATTCCTTTTGAGTGAGCTGATAGGGTCATCGAGTTGTCTTCCTCCCATCTCAGGATCTCTACTGCCAGATGGGATAGGGGTTGCGAAAAAGTACAGCCTTGTTTGTTGCTCATCACCACCACTGAGTGGCCTGCCCCAAACTGTTGAAGGACCAGGAAAACAGCCTTCACCTCTAAGAGATCTATGTGCTGGTACTTTTCGGACTCTAACCATAGGTGTGCGGTGCAGCATGTGGGCCCTTACCCTTCTTTTAATACATCTAAAAAGAGCCGTCAGTTTCTCTGCTCCCATGAGGATCAGAAAGTCCGGGTAATCGAAGGCACAAATTCAGTTGGACTTTGGCCGCCATTGGAGAGATCGTATCCTGAGGCTGCCGTTAGGAACTACAGTAGACGGGCCAGGGATGATAGGTGCCCGAGGAGACATAACCACCTCTGGGCTTGGAGTTCTCATCTGAGGAATGGTCTTGCAACCTTCCTCAGCCTCACTACCCTGTCATCTGATGGAAAGACTTTCAGGAGGTCGGTGTCTATTATCATTCTTAAGTATACCAATCGTTGAGAGAGATGGAATGATGACTTCTCGAGGTTTACCATGATCCCCAGATCATGGCAAAGCCTCAGAAGTTTGTCTTGGGGAGTTGTCGAAAACCTCTTGGAGAATACCATTCTCCAACATGGTCTGGCTTTCGGGCCAGATACTTTGCAGAGCTCCTAGCAGCGATGCAGGCATCCCCCAATGGTGGACAAGCGGGAGGATTGCCCATCCTAGCGGTTGCGGACTCGGCCGCCTTACCTAGGATTCTTCCCTCCACGGGAGGACTTTTGGGGCCTTTAATGTCCTTGGCAGGAAAGGGCTACTTAGACACCTTAGGATGGACGGCTGTAGTCTTGGTCGTTGGCAGTTTCTTCTGTGGAGGAGAAGGTGGTCTATAGTGCAGGGATGTCAAGACCCTATAGAGGAGGGAATCCTGGTTAGACTTCTTCCATCTCTCCGCAGCCAGCTCAACAAAGACAACCCTTCCAGAGGAGTTCCGTAATTTTGTTAACTTAATCTGTGGAACTTGGTGATGGAACCTCTCTGCTATCGAGTTTCTTCGCCTCAGGATGGTGTTTGCCCACAAGTTTACAATTTGGTGGGCAAAGAAGAACAAACCCTGCAACCCAGAAAGTTTCTCTAGAGAGATCCCCTATGTCAATTCCTTCAAGGAATTGTGCAGAGGGCAGGCCTGAAGAGGCTCATTAAAGACCTCTCAGTACTTCGTCTATTGCACACATGTTGGCGGGAGGAGTCTTGAAGGTGAGTTGGAGGGACCGGTGACCTGAGTAATCACCTTTCAACGGACATACTCAAGGCCCTCCTGAAGGGCAACCACAGGGTCAGATAACCCATTGTTGGCCCTCATGCAGGCCAAAACCTGTCAGAAGGAATGCTCAGAGTCCCTTTGCTTTGCCTCAGATAGCCTCAGACTAGAAGTCTTAGAAAGAAGGTTGTCAAATCTGGAGTCTTCCACCCACGAAACATCATCTCGGGGTGGGTCGTGGTCGTCGATGGAGTGTTGTGGTACAGGAGACTGTCTTCTGGGATTCTCTGTAGGTCTCGCAGAGGACTTTGGAAGGGTCTTAGCATTCTTGGATGCTTTCCTAGGGGGAACGAAATTTTGTAGGAAGGAGGCCTTTGGGGGAACCTCCTTTTGTTGCTCACTTGCAAGAGGAGACTCGGTTTCTTCCACGGGCATAGAAACTGGTCGAAGCTCTAGGGAACTACCTCGATGGGAGAGGGGGCAGAAGGAGCTCACTAAAGACTCTTCTCTGAGTGAAGCCTCTTGTACAAAGCTGGTGAACATTGAGCAACCGGTCGAGGAGGCGTGGGAACAACGATACTGAGCCTCTGCTTGGCTTTTTTGGATGGAGTCAGCTTGACCCTAGGCGAGACTAACTTGTCAAAAAACCCTCTTTTCCTATTCATAGGAGAGGATGAAGAAACTGAGGTTTTCTTTATGGGGGAGGAACTGTGGATCTTCACTTTGGATCTAATGAGGAGAGATAGACTTCTACAGAGGTATCCTTGGTGTTCCCGAGGGACGAATCAGGAGAACACCTGCAACGAAAGTCTGATGGACAGCCCTCACAAGGGGTCCAAACCATGGTTCCTGACCCACTGTGGTGCTCGCTGAAAGATCCCCTGAGAGGATCGACAAAGAGGGTTTCTGCAAGGGAGCCTTGTTTGAGATCGACAATGACGTAGAGGGATGATGCAGTTTCGAAGTTTCCTTCTTGCAAGAGAAAAGGACTGGACGAGATGTCCGTTCCCTAGGAGTTTTGAACATCTGATCTTCCCAAATGCAAGTACGTTGGGCGTCGTTCCTGACTCTTCCTGATCTCTCAGGCGAACACGATGTTCTGCATTTGCAAGGAGGAGAAAGAGGAGTGGGCGAATAGCAAGAAGGCAACTACCTATGCTCTGGGGGAGAGCCTGGAGGATCGTGAAGGAAGAAGCTTATGCGATTTCCTCTCGCGAGAACAACAACGTTCCTTAGAACGGCATTGTTCTGGTGAGTGATGACGATGGTCAGGAGACTGTCAAAGTTCCAGGGAATTCTGAATAGCAGGTGAATGATCGCAAGTCACAAGAGTGACGAACGTTCGCCCTTTCATGAGCTGCTGATTAACTAGGAGCGCACCAAAAGGTCAAAAATCGACGAGAAGCCAGAAAATGCCGGACGCCTGCTGATCGCTTACGGGATTGGGGAGTTGGCGAACAGCGAGTGGCTGATGGATGGGAAGTTGTCGCTCGACGTCTGATCACCTAGATCAGCGAGTTGTCGACAAATGACGGGCCGACAGTGACTAACGAGCAGTCAAAGGCCAATGATGAGCTAGCGAACGGCAAGACGTAGTTGAATGACAAATCACTGGTGAGTGGTGAATCGTAGGAGAATGGAAGGAGCTTCAGAGGAAGGTCGGGGGGTGGGGGGAAGAAGCTTTGGATTTCTTTGACTTCGAGAAAGACTCCGAAGGCAACGAATCTCTTTTAGCCTTCTTCTTCCCTCGGCACTCAAACCTTTCCAACTGCGAGGCAGACCACTCCCGACATTCAGCACGTGTTATTATTGTCACAATGTTGACCTCTATAGGCAGGACAGATGGTGAGAATCCTTGTCTACTGAGGAAATAAAAGTCCCGCAAGAACGGCCCTCAGGTCCTGGGTAGATCCGCATAATGACAGCAAGAAGACTTGCACACAAACACACTGAAAAGAAAAAGCAAAAAAGATTAATAATAGCTGTCAAAAATTTGGCGAGGTGAAGAGCGATAGAAACCGTTCTCCACCTAAGCCAAAAGCAAAGTGGGGCTCCCAGCCTAGGTGTGTAAGTGAGAGGGGTAGCTACTAACCACAACCCCCAGCTAACTAAAGGGTGAGTGGTTAATGCTCGCTAAAAGTCTGATGGATCGTCTTTAAGCTTTACCGAAAGTGATACCCCTATATATAGCGTTGGTTTGTATGTAGTGACGGAACAAATGGCACATAAGATTCATCATTTCTATAATATTGAATGCTTCACCTGGACCAGAGGTTAGAACCTCCAGGGGGGCAACACCTGGCACCTCAGGAGTCTGCTGCAGTATCGAATTATCAATATAAGGGATGAAAGACCTGGAGACATATGTCTAGGCCAAGATGCTGATGGAGTAGGTTCCTGTTTATGAATTCTAAAATTTTTATTCTTTTCTGGAAAGTCTCTTCACTCATGGCGAACTTCTGACGTATAAGCAGAAAAGATTGAGGGAGATTGAGAAAATTCATAATTGGATGTCTCGCATTATGTTAAAACCAGCTCCTAATTTATAAGATAGTGGATGAAAAGAAAGTTTTACCGCTTTCTCAGCCAATAAACAGTGAAAACTAGATTTCTGTAACTAATAAACATTTCTATGAACATCAGCTCTTTTCGAGCTTTCCACAAGTGGTTCTGTTCTATGTCTATGTGATGCATAAGCTTATGAAGAACTGCTTTTTCAAAATTTGTGCTGGAAGCGTATAATACTGGGAAACAGGAACTACTTTTGGAAATAGAGGATAAGGCTCTGCAGTCTGTTTTCTACCACTAGCTTGAGGCCAAGGTCTAACCTCCAACACTGAAGATTTCTTACTATAACCTGAAGGTTTTGATCAGTGGATTACTAGGGAGCAGTTCCATCTCCAAAGGAGATAAAGGATGGCAGCAGGTTCATATGGATGCACTAGCGAACGGTTCTCCGAAGCTTTGTGAACCATAAGCGGGGTTGTTTGTGGGACTGCAGGTGCACTGCAAAGTTAGCACTAGGGCAATACGATAAATAGTAAACTGTTGATCCATTTGTCTAAGGGATTTACTGGGGAATGATGAGTCGTTACTTCCCTCTTAGGAGAAGCTGAATCTGTAGAACCCTGTAGGGTAACAGGATGAGCCGAGGATTTTCTAGGAGAATACTGTTTCAATAGTTCCCTCTTGGTGGAAGCTGCACCTGTGGGACCCAGTGGGATCACAAAAAGTGCTGGCATACAAGATCTTGAAAGAGAATAATAAGAGACCAAGAATGCCACTAACAATCACAACCCTTTAGCATCTGCCCTTATACAAACTGAGGATAATGCCTCAATGGAAGTATCTCTGATATCACCTGATTTTGAGAATATTTCTCATTCTCCATCTCCTCCAACAAGTGTGTTAAGCTTGCAGTTATTTATTTCAGATGTGGGAGATCAAGGAAACATTTTGCTGGTTCCAGAAGCTTCCCCTATCCTGTACAGCTAAGGCAAATCTCCACAGCATACATCAAAATGGACACCTTGTCATTCTATGACTGTACTACGTATCTCCTCATACGAGTATACCAAAACATACCTCTCGTCATACAAGTAAGGCAAGAGTCTCCACTGCGTATACTGAAACATACGCCTCATCATTCTACGACTATACGTGTCTCCTCATCCTCATACGGCCTCGTACTGTATGAGGAGACATGTACGGTCATAGAATGACGCGGTGTATGTTTCAGTGTACTGAACGCTGTGAAGACCCTTGCCTTATTTGTACATTATATGGGAACCTTCTGAAACCAGCAAGAAATCTCCTTGGTCCCCCAAATCAGAAATATAGTAAATAACTACACGAGCTTAACACACGTGTTAGAGAAGATGGAAAACAAACAAGATTCTCAAACTCTGGTGATAGAGATACTTCCACTCAGGCATTTTCCCAGTTTGTATAAGGGCAGACGCTAAAGGGTTGTGATTGCTAGTGGCATTCTTGGCCTCACAATGGAGAGCAGGAGACACTACATCAATAAAATCATGTACAAACGATTGGTCATCATCCTTTACTATTGGCATCTGAGGGAACTCTGATATTGAAGGACCAGACAGAAGTTCAGGGCTAGAAAAGGAATTTTTCGACTTCTCTCCTCCTTTCAAGGAAGAAGCTGTCGGAGGGAAATGATCCTGTTTAGCTTTATTTTTCCTGCAACTGTTATTCCTCTTCCATTGGAAGGACGACCACTCCTGGCAAATACCACACTGGGAGTTCATCTCTTTCCTATACACTTAGAACACAAGAGATGGGGATCAATTTCCACTAGGCTCAAGGGCAACCATCGAGACAGGTTCACATGAACACTTGCGGTTTAACACTCATTCTCAAAATACTGAAAAGAATCACACAAAGTACAGGAGGAAGGTCAGTAACGGACGACCTTTCGTCGTTGCGGCCAAAAGCAGAGCAGGAACGCATACGATAGCATCATCTAACCAAAGCACAGGTAGGTCCATGATGCAACCATGCAATGTTGCCAGACCCACAGTAATTCTTCAATCTGTTCATTACAAAAGGTACGCCAGAGCTTACCCAATAAATAACGAGGGTTTGTATCCATATAGGAACAAAAGCAAGGCCAACTTCATCATAATTAGAAAATTTTCTGTAGAAAAATTTATTTCAGATTCTCTATTTCCTTCATCATCCTACCCTTGCCTTAGGCTAAGCTTATAAAATAGCCAAATAGCCTAGACTTCCTCAACCTTCATCAGCAAAAGGTCTAGGCTATGACTTAATTAATCCTAAGAATAGCACCAATCATGTTGTAAAATAGGTAGAACCTAGCCTTATACTGGCCTAACCAATTCTACTGCAGTTTCAAAGTCAAAATTGCCAATAACTTTCTGTCCATATATCAAGAATAAAACTTCATACTTTGGGTGCTATATTTACCATTACACACTGATACTTAACAACACATTCAAATTTACTTACCATAAATAATAGGTTGCTGGGAAGGACTAAAAAAGGCCTAACTGCTGTAAGACCTAGCTATAGGCTAGTTGCAGAAAATGGAAAATAAAAAACAATATAACTTCCATTACCTTTCTCAATTTAGTAATTGGGAAATTTTTTAGAATCAGAAGTGGTTAATCTAGATGGTAATTAAATTGAGAGTGATAGGCATAACCCAAGTCTGAGAAGGTTTGATAAATGTTTTCGGTGGTTCGGTAGCCAACATCTAAATATCTAAAGAATATCTTGTCAATGGTTTGACCTCAGTGAGGTAAGGATTACATCTAGATAACCTTTCATTTTTATGGTACAGCAGCATAAACTTTTTGACAAGAGCCATAAACATTCGTGTCTAATGTTTTCCTTTCTTCTTTCTTTTCACTCCACCGTAAGTCGATAAACAACTGTGAACCCATATCACTGTTCTCGACTAGTCTGAGTCAATCAAAGGCCATTCAAACTATCAGGCGAGTGTGCTATTATGAGAGCACTGCACCCCTGATCATGTAAAGACCTGGCAATTTGAGTTAGGTTAGGTTGAGATGCATAGCTGTAATTCAATCTCATCCTACTCCCCTACATAACTGCACTAGTACCAGAGTGTCGTTCAGGTCACTTTTACAGAACTTGAGCATGCAGTACTTCTGCATCATAATTTAGCTTACCCATAATTTGGCACCAAAATTTAAAAAACTAACAAGACTTGAGAGTGGAAATAATGATGGTAATGGCCACATTAATCACCAGATGCTTCAAAATGTTTTGCAATGGGGTTCCTCCTTTAAAGATTAGCAGGTAGAGAATGTTTTTAAGAAATCATAATTTGAACCAAAATAATAGAACACTTGACAAACAAAAGTTAATATCTGGTGCCAAAGTAGGCATCGACTAACCTTAAAATTTAATTAATGGTCTACTTTTGTTCCCCCTTACTTTGTGAGATTTTCTAAAAAAAATGTAAACCTTATCATAAACTCAAAAATGCAGTCCTTACTAAAACTAGTTAATATTACAGTTTGAATTACAGTAAGATATTGAATATTTTTTTCTTTTTCTATATCTTCTCAACCTGAACAGTACACAAAATACTGGAACATAATATTTGAAATATTTCCCGAAGGGATTTGAACATGTCTACATGATGGAGCTACCAATCTGCTTCTGATTTTAAGTAATTCATTGTGGTTCAATCACACCATAATTCATTTTTTCATATTAAATTGTGGGAACTGAATGGTTTTTTCTAAAGTTTACCCTATCAATTGTAAAATTTAAAAGAAATTCCAAAAAAAAACAGGCTCAGTTGATGTCGATGACGTTCGATGTGTGGTATTTTGATTGTCGGTAAATTCTACACTAAATTCAATGATTCAACATTTGTTAGCTTTTTCTGGCAGCCAGTTTCAAATGATGACTTTAAGCCTCATAATGTGTATGAATACACTTTACAATAAACGTAAATATTTCATGATTACCAATGCAAAATATCTTAAGAGGAATTCATATCACAGGAAGTCAAATAGTATCAGTAACTTTTTTATCGAAATAAGGTAATGGTAATATGCCTAGCCCCAATATTTCAAGCGATACATCGCAAGTACGGTCATGGAACAATTTTGAGGGGGTTACAAGGAGATTCAGAAAACGTCAGGATGACCCGATACACTGGGTTAGGCTAAGTGGGTGTGGCTAGATTAGACTACATCCCTTTATCTTACTTTTTCATTTGATTTTTACCTCAACCAAAAGAATCAATTTCCCATAAATCCCTAAATCTTGTTCTTCGTTAAGGGTGTCCCATATGTCTTCCACTACTCATTCCTAACAGAAATGAAGGTCGGATTAACTAGAAACGCCCATTATTTAGAGAAATGTTATCTCGCTGACGCAGGTCGTATTGAACTAAATTGTAACTTACCAAATGTGTTAATCTATCAAGAACGTCTTGTTCGTTTTAAATATATTCCTAGACTAGTAAGATGAGTGTCACTGCTTTAAAATTTGAAAATAGGCCATAACTACTTTGGACATTCATATACAGTATATTAAGCATGAATTCCCTAGTATTTAAGTTTTCTATTCAAACTACAGCCATTAAAATCCATGTATTATACCTGGCCTACGGTTTGAAATTGCGTATATTAGGGAAGAAATTGTATTTTAGGGATTAGAACTAGCCTAACTATATTGGTGCTTCAACGGCTGTCATTAACAGCCTTAGGAAAGTCTTTTTCAAGCAGATGGAAGATTTTGGTGCACTGTAATGTTGAATTCTGATATCAGATTGGACCCAAATTCTTTAGAAACAGCCAGCTAGCCTAGCCTGTACCTGGCCTCCCACAGGATATCCAAATAATATCGACATTAGGCTGGCCTACCGAAGAAAAGATTGCGGGAGCCTACGTTTGATCAAAACGCCTTTTTGAGGCTTTGGCCTAAATCATGGATTCTTTTTTATTGTGAGCAAAGCTACATAATCAACCAGTCTGTGGATTTCCAGTTTCCAAATTAACATAGGGCAGATATATTAAAGGAGCTCCCAAAAAAAAGACAGAATTTTGACAGTTGCATGAGACCGGTTTTATCTTTCAAAACGTCACCATCAAAATAAGACACTTACCCGTTTAACGAATTCCTAATCTTGACAGTAATAGTTTCTTCAAGGATTCTATTATTAATTTCTAAAAGAATCATCATGAAAGATGCATGAGGAACCCCAATTAGAAGATATTTCTTAGAAGTAATCTTCACTAGGGCGTCCACCACCGCTAACTGATAACAACTTGGCAACATTCCATCGTAGGATTGACGTTTGCCACCGAAACTGTTCTCTACACAATTATTGAATAAATTCATAATTTTAAGAAGTATTTAAGCATCTTGATTTTTAGAATATCTTGGGAAATAGAAATGCATTTTTCTAATTCTTATAAATAGAAACAAGTTTCTATTTGTAAGAATTTTGCACGTCAGTTTGCTATTGAAATGTAAGTTACTTGTCAAAATGGTTAATTAATGACATATGTCTTTACTTTATTATTACTGTTTTATTTTGTACCTGACTTACATCTCAACTGTTGTTAGACAAAAGTAAAACTTTAATACTTTTTATACATAAATTGGTTTACCTTTTAATTATGTTTCAAAGAATATTAGACACCGGTTGACACAATTAATCAAGTTACAGAATGAATTGTTAGTGTGATGATTTTCCTTTTGCAATACTATTTTTATTTTATCATTCGAACGTTCACAACCTAACATAGCAGCAATTTGCCATAGCTTTAAAACAGAATATATGTGTTTGTGTAATTCATTTCATTAGCTTGAAGGTGCGTGTTATGAATCAAAGTATCCGACAGATTAGATTCATTATACCTAATTTGGTTTTATCTTATAACTGAAAGCCATGACAGTATTTTCTTAAATATCAAACGTTTTCAAGTCAGCTGGCAACTTTAATATGAAACCAAACGACACCAACAGATCAACTCGTAGGCGTCTGGTCGCGAGCAGGTATCTGTAGTGAGATCATCACAATATAACTTCCGCTCGTGAATTGTCAATTTACAGTATGTACGTTTTGCTTTTTATATATCTAAATATATTCTCAAAGTATTTTTCTGTCACAGTCTTACTTTGATAATAAATAGCGGGGTCCCATAATTATAGAATTTAAGTTTTGGTTCCAATAATATTTGAAACGTAAACGACTGCAAAGTGTTTTACAAAATATTCAATATTTTAGTAATAATTTGCTATTAAAAAAACTATTATTATTTTATCATAATATTATTTTATGAAAATATCAATATATGCTGACATTGTATATAGAGGGATACCAAAGACCTCAGTTACTATGGCAACGGCCACCACCCGCCATCTTGGTAGTTGTAAAGCGATTCTGTTATTTAGCTTCAACTGATTAACATTTGTTACAGAATATTTATTTCAGAGAATATGTTATGTCTCTCGTGTTATATCTCACTGAATTAATATATTTTTTTATATAATTTGTATGTTTTCCATTCTTGGTAATCTCGGCAAACGGTTCCTTGCCCAGATGCAACCCAGCCTCGTTTTAATAACACATTTGTTTAATTAGTTCAATATGTACTCATGTAGACAATACAAATTTAAGTCACTGCAAAAACAATTGTCACCTTCCTAAATTTTTCACTAATAAGAAAAACAAGGGATATAGTTTCAATAGTTCATGATTAAAGTTACTATTCACAGAAAACTTCAGATATTCTGATGTTTCGAAAACTCCATGTACATACTGTGAACAAAACTTCCAAATACCGTTATGAATGGAAATCCAATGCCTGTGCTCTCGAGATATTTTAGTGAAAAAAAAAAATAAACGCTTTCTAGTTACCCAGGAACATGATAGGTGAACTACCCTCAAATCAGCTGTTACTCTTTTGAACAAACTAGAAGGCGCAGTCACTCACTATCTAAAGGTAAATATAACCATTTTATCTGATGTGCTGAACAGTAAGTTCAGAGTCTGTTTCATCTCTAGAATCCTGAGACTAAACAATGTGGGTTAGTACTGAAGAAAAAAGGCTGACGATAGTTAAAAATCAGACGGTGCCAGCTCTGAAACAGCTTGTATTCGTTTTGAGAAATTTCAACTTGGACATGGACTTGCAATGAATTATATTACTTAAACAATTCAAATAACATAAACTATAATGTCTCGAACATCAGTTTGTTATGATCTGTCAGTATTAACACTGTTCCGAGTGTGCTTAATTAAATGGTTCCAAGAATTATGAAAAAAAAAAAACGAACATTCTAATATTTGACAAAAAAAAAAAAACATAGTTTTCTATTTTGATTAATATATTCCTAAACTACTTTGATGGGTGTGCTACCATGTGGTTTCGTTCCATTATAGGCAAATATTAGGTTGTCTATTCCTTCGTCCTGTACTGTTGAATGCCACATTTTCATTGCGTTCACAGCTGTTTAGACCAGATACCCAAGGTTTGTTGGGATAATCTTAACATTGATTTTAACGAAGAAATGTCAAGCCCTTGACCATGCTACTCTGTTACTTTGGGACATTCTGTAAGGCTTTTTAGTAGCACAGACTGGAATCTTGTTGTGGGGTCCCCAGTTAGATCTTATCTAATTGCCTATAGTGGGATCAAATTGTTCCTTGTAAGGATCTTTCAAGAACAGTTATTATTATTATTATTATTATTATTATTATTATTATTATTATTATTATTATTATTATTATTATTATTATTATTATTATTATTATTATTATTATTATTACAAGCTGTGCTACAACCCTAGTTGGAAAAGCAGGATGTTACAATCCCAAGGACTCCAAGGAAAAGTATCCCAGCGAGGAGAGGAAACGAACAATCAAAATATATTTGAAGAACAGTAAAAACATTAAATTTGATCTCTCATATATCAACTAAAACACTTGAAGACTTTTTTTCAGGATCTTGTCCTAGGAGTCTTTGCAGGATTCTGTTTGATTGCACCATTCAAGGACACTCGACCCTGCTGTAGAGGACCTCTTTCTATGACTTATTTTGTATAGAATCCAATCGTTAGATACTGTATTATAGTTTCTCTTGCGAAGCTATATGACTCTGCGGTAGGTCTTCTGTATAAGATCTAGTATTAAATACGTTTAAAAAGGGAAACTTAGTGGAAAATTAAGGCCATTAAAAGAAGAAAGATTGGAACAACTTTTCTGTTATTCTACTTCCAAGATGCTTTTACTTTTTTTTGGATCATATTGGTGGGGTCGTCTGTTTGTTTATACACACGCACACATATTTGTGTGCATATATAGATATATAAGTGTGTGTATCATACACACACATTCACACACACACACACACACACACACACATATATATATATATATATATATATATATATATATATATATATATATATATATATATATATATATATATATATATATATATATATATATATATATATATATTGAATGATTTGAAGTTCTCTGGTCAACCAATCAATCAATCAATATATATATATATATATATATATATATATATATATATATATATATATATATATATATATATATATATATATATATATATATGCATGCATGCAAAGACTTCAGAAGGATATTAGGACTTAAATGACAGGACAGGATTAGAAATGAAACTATAAGAGACATTACTCAAGTGCCATATGTGGATGAGATCATGATGAGGGGTAGATGGATATGATTTGGCCATGCTCTTCGCACTCCCCAAGATAGATTAGTTCACCAAACGTTCAGTTGGGCTCCATAAGGCACTAGAAGAGTTGGAAGACTCAGAACTACATGGCTAAGGAATATGAAGCGCGAAATAGGAGGTTATAAATGGAGAAGTATTGATTTAAAAGCTCGAGAAAGAGACGACTGGCGAAATCTAACCGAGGCCCTTTGCGTCAATAGGCGTAAGAGGAGATGATGATGATATATATTATATATGTGTGTGTATTATAGACAAATAGGGTACATGTGATTGTTTTTCAAAAAGGCTGATCAAAGAAACAAATCGAATGGAACAGTTTTCTATATTTCGACCAACAGTAAAGAAAAATGTCAAACTGTTGGATTACGGTAAGATAAAATACACACACACACACACACACACACATATATATATATATATATATATATATATATATATATATATATATATATATATATATATATATATATATATATTATATATATATATATATATATATATATATATATATATATATATATATATATATATATATATATGTGTGTGTGTGTGTGTGTGTGTGTGTGCTGTGTGTATGTCTGTCTGTTAGTGAGCATCTATAATGTATATTTAAAATGTGAGAAAGGGTGATTTTGAAACAAGGATGTATCATAGTTTTATGGTTGTCGGACAAAGGACCTAAACTGTAGATGCACAGTTATGTGATAAAGAAATAAGTTATGAAGGGAGCGAGGAATACTTGACCTTTGAACGTGGAAAGGAATAATGAGGAGAAATTGCAAATGCTGGTGAAATAGTAACTTGCATCGCAGATAAAACAAATGAAGAAAGGTAGGAATATGTTTGGAAAAGATTATTATTATTATTATTATTATTATTATTATTATTATTATTATTATTATTATTATTATTATCATTATTATTATTATTATTGTAAATATTATTATTATTATTATTATCATTATTATTATTATTATTATTATTATTATTATTATTATTATTATTATTATTATTAGCAACTAAGCTACAATCCTTGCAAGATGTTATAAGGATGGGGAATAAGGAAATAAATATACTGCGAGATAAGTAATAAACAATCAAAATGAAATATTCTAAGAACGGTAACACCATTGAAATAATTTTTATATATGTAAACTATAAAATCTTATAAGCAAATCTTATAAGCAAACAAAAGGAAGAGTAATAAGATAGAATAGTATGCCCGAGTGTACCCTCAAGCAAGAGACCTCTACCCCAACACCGAGGAAGACCATGGTACAGAGGCTATGGCTCTACCCAAGACTAGAGAACAATGGTTTGATTTTGGAGTGTCCTCCTAGAAGAGCTGCTTACCATAGCTAAAGAGTTTCTTCCACCCTTACCAAGAGGAAAGTAGCCACTGAACAATTACAGTGCAGTTGCTAAACCCTTGAGTGAAGAAGAATTGTTTGGTATTCTCAGTTTTGTCATGTGTATGAGGACAGAGGATAATGTGTAATAAATAGGCCAGACTTTTCGGTGTATGTGTAGGCTAAGGGGGGAAAATGAACAGTAACAGAGAGAGGGATCCAATGTAGTACCGTCTGGCCAGTTAAAAGACCTATTAACTCTCTAGTGGCAGTATCTCAACGGGTGTCCGGTTCCCTGGCCAACCTACTCATAGTGTTCTTAAAAGCCAAAATGTGAATGTAAGAAATTATTATTGAATTGGATTTCCCTCATGTGAGTAAAGTGTGAATGCCAAATGAGAATGAAAAACAAAGGTTGTGGCGAGAGAAGATTTTAGAGAGCGAGAAATGTAGAGATACATGCAAGTGGTAAAAGAGTTAGCCTAGGTGAGATGATAGATTACCGGGTTCAAGATGGTCTGGTCATGTGGGAAGAATGAAACGAATGAGGTATTGTAAAGATGTGACATTAATTACCCAGGAAATACAAAAGTGTATTTAAGATAGAGGAAAATGGTGGAGCGTTTGAGAGCGCTTGTACACGTTATGTTGAATGTTCATTTTAAGTCTATTAAGCCTTTAGTGTTGAAACATTTCCAATTAAAAAATAGTTTCATTAAGATTTAACAGTTATAGTGAGAATATGTCAGTGACGATCATGGTTTCTTCTGGAGCTATCGTATCTAGGGAAAATGGTTTGATACTAAGATAAGCAATATAATTAATAAATGAAGCACAGAATGAATTTGTTAAATACTGACCTCTTATTTCACCCTCGCCATCTCAGGTTAAAGAACAAAAATAATCCTATATTCTAAAAACAAACTTATTTGTTCCATGGAGGGTTTTCTAGTGTTTATGCTTCTTTTATAACGCCTCTTACCAGCGGGACGGGATGCGTAAGACAAGCAAAACAAATGAAGAGCAGATGTTTATGCAGCTGGATGCCGCTTTGTTAGCTACGATCAGCATGATATGAGGAGGGCTTTCGGATTCACCCTTTTGTGTATACACTCTATATTTCCAAATGCACTTTTTTGGGAGATTATCAGGGAGTTAAGGATTATTATTTACATAATAGTTGTCAGCATTTGTGCCTTTTCATTCGTTTCAGTCTTTCTATTTCTTGTCCTCCTTTATTTCTTATTCCTTGTCTCAAGCAGAAAGTAGATAAATAAGGACAGAAGACCCATCATACGTTTCAAAACCACTAGACAGACTTCACAGTTTAGCTCTATTACACCCATTCTTGTAATTCATGGATGTTAATGTATTTATTTTTCAATAACGATGGAATGTAATTGGAAAATGATGTCCATAATTATATATATATATATATATATATATATATATATATATATATATATATATATATATCATCAGCCGATACTAGTCCTCTGAAGAACAAACGCCTCAGACATGTCTTGCGTCTGTTTATGGTCTTTCTGTGCCAGCCAACATCCGAAACCTTTCTTAATATATATATATATATATATATATATATATATATATATATATATATATATATATATATATATATATATATATATATATATATATATATATATATATATATATATGCTTCAGGAAACCCTGCTTTGAATGGCAGACGATTTTACCTTGCCATTATTCGTTTTTAACTGGGTAATTTTTTCTTTAAATATCTTATTCATTTAAATCCGTATATATTTTAAGTGAACATTGAATCTTACGTATGATGGCGGTTTTATTTTTCCCGATTAATCCTTAATATTCTATTACCTTGTAGGTTGGCCAGGGCACCAGTCATTCGTTGAGATTCTACCGCTAGGGAGTTATTGGGTCCTTTGACTGGCCTGGCCATACTAGATTGGATCCCTCTCTCTGGTTACGGCTCACTTTTACTTTTCCTACACATATACCGAATAGTCTTTCCGTATTCTTCTCTGTCCTCTTACACATGACAACA
>NC_090761.1:16190865-16203365 GCF_036898095.1 Palaemon carinicauda
GAGTATTCATTTAATATTGCATGTGCCCACTCTTACCTGGCGTACTCTACTGAGTCCTTTATCATAGGGAACTTCGAGGAAGCCCTCTGAAGTTCGCAGATGGTGCGTTCTTTGCAAATGTCTTCGTCGACTTTCATAAACGCAAACACTGAATCGACGGGATCGATGCTGAAAGGGATAAAACAATACTAAAAAAATAAATTTAGTTGTTTAGAATCAAGAAATTATTGTATTTGGATTCTTGAGAAGCAGACGAATAACCTGTTCATGTAACAAGTGTCACAAAAGTAATTACTTTTCTAGTTAGTTGTGATAATTCTCTGTAAGAATCAATTTAAATGTAGCTTCGGTTTCTATTAGCAAAAGTATAGATTTTCAGTCTACAATTCATCTTTGATATTTTATCTTATTATCAGTACGTTATTTGTGATGCTAGCAATTAATCGAGTCATCAAAACTATCAATGTAAGTGATTATATTTTCAGTACTTTGATCTGTTGAGCTTATTTTTTTTTTTTTTTTTTTTTTTACGAGCAGTATCTATTCCCCCAAATAAGGTCACCTGAGGGAATCAAATTCGTTGTTCAATTAACAATTAGATCATAGTAATCAGTAGCAAAAGAGCAGACAATTTAAAAATGATGATAACGTCGATGAATTACATCGAAATCTTCCGTTGGTAAGGAAAGCCTCTCGTTCCCTGACCATTTATGTGCTGGTATCCCAGGTAAGGGTCTTCAATTAGCGTACCTGTTCAGAACTCGTTCCATGAGCGTAGAATCCAACATAAATTCCCAGTTTTCTAATGACGATAGACTGCGTGCGTTGAGAATAGGAGCTATGAGGATGTCGAAAACAAAGTAGACGACAGCAAAAAGGAGAAGTATTGAAGTCATCAGTGTGGCCATTACCGTGTAAAGATCTGTAAAAGAAAACAATTATTTTTATGCTGGAGAAAGGGACGTGGATAGAATTTATGGATTGGGTTACATAGCCCGACGTCGGGACCTGCGAGGCCATTCAGCGCTCGACCGCAAATGTAAATCTCTCGTTATCTTACACTATGAGGTAAAAGTATGAGGAGGCTAGACAGCAAGATGCAAGAAAAGAAGCGGGAACGGAAATTAAAATAGAAATAGATATAGCAAGTGTCTGGTGACCGAAGGAACAGTGCAAAACACTGAAGTAATGCATACAGTTCACCCCATGAGGTGCACAGACGATACACCTCCTCTTAAAAGGATTTTGATCAGTGAAAAGAATATTCATACTAATCAGAAACAACAATAAGCCTAACTATAATATAAACTTTGTGAATTTCCTTCTAACCAGATAATCAATTTGCAATTCCTGAGTGAATGAATGGCTTCTAGCTTGAAAAGTTTTCACGCATTAAGATAAGAGGTTTAATGACTGATATTTGTTATGATGAAATTCCGTTTATATAAAGATGTCCTATTTATAATGTACCGGTATTTGTATGGATATGTGAGTACAGATTAGATACTACCGCTAGAGAGTTATGGGGTCTTTTGACTGGTCAGACAGTACTACATTGGATCCTTCTCTCTGGTTACGGTTCATTTTCCCCTTGCCTAACACATGCACCGAATAATCTGGCCTATTCCTTACACATCCTCTTCTCATGACAACGCAGATTACCAAACAATTCTTCTTAGTGCACTGTCATTGTTCAGTGGCCACTTTTCTCTTTGTAAGGGTAGAAGAGACTCTTTAGCTATGGTAAGCAGCTCTTCTAGGTGAAGGACACTCCAAAATCAAACCATTGTTCTCTTATCTTGGATATTGCCATAGCCTCTGTACCATGGTCTTCTACTGTCTTTGGTTCGAGTTCTCTTGCTTGATGGTACACTCGGCCACACTATTCTATCTTATTTTTCTTCCTCTTATTTTGTTAAAGTTTTTATTGTTTATATGGGAGATATTTATTTTAATCTCGTTGCTCTTCTTAAAATATTCTATTTTTCTTTGTTTTCTTTCCTCTCTGAGCTATTTTCCCTGTTGGAGCCCTTAGGCTTATACCATATTGCTTTTCCAATTAGGGTTGTAGCTTAGTAAGTAATGATAATTATAAAAATAATAAGAGAAGTGTGTACATAAGTGTGCAATATAATGTGAGGGATTGGGTCAATCAATTTATGTTACGAATGAACCTTTTGTGTAGGTATATGAAGCTAACTAGGTGTATGTTCTATAAAGTGTAGAACACTTGTAACTCGGACTCAAATCGAATTAATGTTTATTTCTCTTATGAACACTTCTGAATTAATAAACTAATGTATAAAAACTCAATAAACTGAAGCACATGGGGTGAAATATTTCCACCTGAATTTTACAATCTTTGGGCACAGGATTAACGAGAACAACTTTTTATTGTATTATTACTTTACAAAATTTACCTTTAAAGGTTTTCAGCCTTGCAAGTATTGACAACTCTGTGTGAGCCAATTTCATGTGCAATACTTTCTTGAAAAATAATGTAGTTATCATTTGGTATTCTTCTATGACACTTTCGCCTCGAATACAGTAGGATTTTGAACTACTTGGCTATGTATCATTATAAGTAATGACAAATGCAATGTATTAGAGTGACGTAATCACATAATTATCAAAATAACGGATGGAAGGACGCGTGGATAGACCATGCAGCGTATCCGGTATATTTCAAAGGACTGAATGTGAATGATATCCGGTTATGAGCACAATGGAGTAAATATAGTCACTTTGTCACGCATGCTTTACGTATCTTACCTTTATCCTCAATGTTACTTTTTTTCGTGAAACCTTAATTAAGCAGGTGTAGATAGATCCAACGTTAGTGGATTTCCTTTAATTACAGTTTTGATATTAAAAAATAAATGAAAAACACGAAAACAATACGATTACGGATATATGGAGGAAATAAAGATTTCCATATTTTGCAAGATAAAAGTAGGCAAAGATTGGCGTATCAAATTGACTCTCGAGGTTGGTATGTCAGCATATTGCAAAATACTCTATCTATCACGTGTCACAGGATAAACTAGAAAACACTCTGAGAGTGCAGACCTCCGCCACGACAGCTTGTATCTCGAAACAAGCTTGCCTTTCCCAGAACCAATCTAGACAGGAGACGTATTTGAATTCTGTGTGATAACCATGTGCGAACTTGGGGTTAAGGTTGGGATTAATTCGGTCGACCTTGACCTTGACCTTTGACATAGGACTTTATAAATTGAATCAAGATTCATGATTCAAATTGACTCTCAAGCTTGGTATGTCAGCACATTGCAAAATACTCTATCTATCACATTCACAGGATAAAACTAGGAAACTAGGAAAGAGGGCAGACCTCCGCCACGACAGCTTATATCTCTAAATCAGCTTGCCTATCCCAGGATCAATTGTAGACGTATTTGAAGTCTATGTGATAACCAAGTGCATATTTGGGGTTCTGTTTAAGGTTAATTTGGTTGACCTTTTGCTCGACCCCAGTCTTGACCTTTGGCCTAGGACTTTCAAAATTGAATCACTTCCACGTCTCAACATAACATTATTAATCCCTGAAAGCTTCACTACTCTATGAGTAAAATTGTGGCCAGGAAGTTGTTCACAAACAAACAAACAGACAAACAAGGGCGAAAACATAACCTCCTCCCAAGTTCGTTGGCGGAGGCAATAACCTAAAGCAGTTATGCTTTGTTTAACGAGATGCTGTACTGTATATGTAGAGGGGATTTGCCTCATGACTCAAACCGGATGGAAGTTGGGTTACTGTCTGAGGTAAGTGTATCAGCAGAAACTACCACAGCAGATTTTCTGTTTATATCTTTTGACATTATAACCTCTCTCTCTCTCTCTCTCTCTCTCTCTCTCTCTCTCTCTCTCTCTCTCTCTCTCTCTCTCTCTCTCTGCACTTATAGAAAGAATTTCCTCTGGTTTTTATTCCTTAGGCAGAGTGATTTCGATATCATAAACTATCTGTGATTCAACATTTAAAGATATGAAAATCTCGTGTATATATATATATATATATATATATATATATATATATATATATATATATATATATATATATATATATGAATATACACACACATATATATATATATATATATATATATATATATATATATATATATATATATATTTGTATATATATGTGTGTGTGTGTATAAAGTATGTGTATATATAGGCATATTATATATGTACATATATATATTGAGAGAGAGAGAGAGAGAGAGAGAGAGAGAGAGAGAGAGAGAGAGAGAGAGAGAGAGAGAGAGAGACCCACATATTGCTCCCTTGAATGCAGGTGAATAGTATGCATCAAAAACATTCATTAGCACACGAACACACCCGAGATGTACTTCAGCACGCACGAATATAAACATATGATAATTACAGTGTTGAAGTGTCTTCATTCTAAATTAAATCCATCCTATAAATAGATTTTAATTGACAATAAAATACGATTAGGTGGTTTTGAGGCCGATAATGAAATTATGTAATTGTCATTCTTTGCTAGCTATTATTTGCCATCGTTATGATAAATTTCAAAGGCTAAAATAAAATACGTGGACTTTTTTTGGAACGAAAAGAAAAAAAAATAGAATTGGTATAATTTCGGTTTTCAAGCCACCACAGACGAGCCTTTTCATACAAATGTTGTAGAAAAGCAATAAAAAAAAAGACCAGTGACCAGTCACTTTTGAATCTTCAAGCAAGATTGCGATCAGTGATGAACCATTGAGTGACGCAACAGTGACGTCACTGGGTTCTTATTTCCTCCTTCCCTCCCACACACTGAGCATCGCCTTTCGCATCACCTACCTCCCGCAGAGATGGGCTCTTCGCAAACATATTTTCCTTTACTTTTCCCTCTACCTTTTCACTATTTCACAATTTTCTACTCATTTTCAGATATTTCTTAATCTATTTTCGCCACTTTCCACCCGTTTTGTTTTTCTTCTTCTCATTTAGTAAACAGCATTGCTTTCGAAGGCTTGGCCACCACTCAGAGAGTCTGTTTATGGTCAGCTCCTTACTTTACAAGAGGGAGAGAAATCTATCTAGTCGCTAGAGGAGCTTTGCATTATCGCATACCAAGCTAACCTCGCAGTTTTGTTCTTATCTTAATAAAATGGTATGAATTTTATCTTTGCTGTGCTATTATTATTATTATTATTATTATTATTATTATTATTATTATTATTATTATTATTATTATTATTATTATTATTATTATTATCAAGACAATAACAGCCAAAAACTACATTGACCAGCTAAACAAACTCAAAGTTAATAGAAAGTATAATTATGCAATAATGATGATAAATATTGGAATGAAAAGGAAAATATAATTTAAAAAAATATACATGGAGCATATATCTGTAAATGTATGAAAATGCTAAGGAACTTCCTTTAATACACAGTCTAATGAAATGATTGAATTCAATTCCAGAATATACACAGCACTGCTGCACTAAATGATTTATTTTTATCTATATTTTCCAAATATTAGTTGGAACATGTTTTCATCTATGATATTTTCTAATTAGGTTGAAATCTGATAGGTTTTCTATTCTAAGATACTATAAAACAGACAAATATGTCATCAAAGTCAATTTCCTTAAAAAAAAAAAATGGCTTAAATAAATCAATTGGGATAAAATATAATATCTACATAATGTGTTATCAATTATAATAAAATATATATTTCTAATTGTGGTTATCAATTATGAAACTATATCAAATATTCATCACGAATCTTCCTCATTAAAACCCATTTATATAAAAATCGTAAATAAAGATATCAAATACTGAAGCGTTTTTATAACTAAGAGCTACATTTGTGACAATTTTGTACCAACCGTGCGTCACACGATCGTACATAGTTCATTTTGTGAATATATTATGCTTGTATCTTCGCTCTTCCCTCGCACTAAAAAGAACCAGAATAAACATATCTGCTTTTCTCCTCTGTAACAGTGTCTGTTTTTGAACATGAAATTTCTTGTTGCTTTGAGCTTTTGTATATAAAGGAGTGTTCTATAATAAATTTACTCAGTTTCTTTCATATTGTCTTTGAGTCACAATCTTCTCTCGGCCCGTCACAATTTCATGCTAAGAAGATTCACTGGTTAGGGAGAGATATAAAATGTAGCATCGAACTAATCACATTAATTCTCGTTTAAAAAAATTCCAGTCGAACTTCACACTTATTTCAATCACTCTCTAAATGTCTGAATGACAATAAGATAAAGACAGAATCTACTACAACCATTGACTCTGAAGCCTCTGTACCATGGCCTACCACTGCCTAGGTTAGAGTTCTCTTGCTTGAGGATACATTCGTGCACACTATTCTATCTTATTTTTCTTCCTCTCATTTTATTGAAGGTTTTATATTCTATGTATGAAAGGCCTAATTTAATGTTGTTATTGTTCTCAAAATGTTTTATTTTGATTGTTCATCACTTCTCTTATAGTTTATCTATTTCCTTGTTTCCTTTCCTCACGGCGCTATAAGCCCTTGGGCTTATTGTATATTGCTTTTCCAACTAGGGTTGTAACTTACCTTGTAATAATAATGATACTACTACTACTACTACTACTACTACTACTACTACTACTACTACTACTAATAGTAATAATAATAATAATAATAATAATAATAATAATAATAGTTATTCTTCATACCCCAAGAAACGTGTCCTCACTAACAACTCACAAATCGTACATTCATCATTTATTCCGTAAAGATAACTTTCTAACCCAATTCCCTTTATCCTTATTTTTTCCCTTTGAGAAGTAGGTTTATCGCACCCCAGTCGCATCTTTATTTATTTTTTTTTCCAGGATGAAATAGTCAGGGAATCTAGATATCTGCACCAATGGCCTTATCCTAATATTTATTGTTTCTTTGTCATACTTATAATGTTTCTCTTATATCATTTCAGATTTTACTTGATTTATATTTTTCGTATTTTACTTGATTTATATTTTTCGTAAGCTCCATTTCTACTATGCGATGCTATTTAGTTTAAAATATCTTATAAAAAAAGCAGGAATATAATTAAAAGCCTCGATGTTCATTTTTGTACTCTCACATTCTATTTGAATAGAATTATGCTAATATTTTCGAAAAATACTGGAATAGAAATTCTGTGGCTGCATATTTACAAGAAAAAGCTATTGGTAATATCAAAGTTAATTTGAACAATTTCTCAGAACTAATTCCTTGAAATTCAATTATGTCATACAAAAGAATAAGAGAAATGTTTAAATAAATTGCGCTCTAGAACGTGAGAAAATGGACTAGAGAAAATCTTTTTCGATAATATTCTTGAATTTTTGTCTTTTGGAAAAATACTTGAAAAATTTTCCCTGCTATAGGATAAATGCTATCGTGATCGCCAACAATGTGTAATTATGTTAATGGTTTACAATAATACTCGTTGTCCGAGGAAAATAATCTTATATGATAACCGAAAATACTTTAGTGATTATAGAAAGAAAGAAGAGAACGGCGACTGAGTGACACATTACATTACCTACGTCATCAAAGTCGTCAATATCTTGTCTGGCGGAGAATTCAGGTTGTTTGCCAGGACGTGAATCGACCTCTATAACTTGGCTCTGTCTCCTGGGAGCTTCATTTTCCCTTCTGGAAGCTTCATAGGTGTCTGGAATTCGGCCATCTACGATGGAAACCTGGCTAGGTCTGCTGGAAATTTGGCTGCGTCCTGGAGCTAAGTCATGTCTTCCGGGAAATCTCTGGATATCTCTTGCGAAAGTGTTAGTCATGAGGGCTAACACAACTAGCACTGAAAACGGCACGCTTGTCGTTGGTGTCATGATCCAGGCTGGAAATGTAAGTGAAAAGTTACTTTCATAAAATTTTTGATGGAGGTTGAACTAGAATGACAAGTGGAAAGGAAAGGGAACTTGAGAAATATCAATGGGATATAACAATATTATTGTGAGTTCCTTGGTGAGTGAAGATAAAAAAAAAATGGTGAAAGTTAAACGTGTTCGCGACAAGCATATGATAGTAGTGTTTTCAATAGTGGAAGATAATGTAAATATAATTTCACCATGCTTGACCCAGATGGGCTGTAATGAGCAAGAGAAGGAAATGCTTAGGGAAGAGCTGTGAACAGCAATTGTTATAATAAAGAATGGGGGTGAAAATAATCGATGGAACAGAAAGAACTAGCTATGTTTAAAAGAGAATAAATGGATATGGGGAGGTACATTGAGACAATAGAATTGGAGTAGGGAATGAAAATATCGTCTATGTATTAAGAATGGCAAATAGTTTAGAACTACTGTAGTATGTACGAAGACTTGGTTTATACAGGCAGATCAACATTTTGTAATGTACGAGAATGGTAGAATAAAGTGAAAAAGGTTAGCTTATAGGGAGGAGGGAAGAGGGAAGCAGTATATTAAATGATAAAGCAATTCTTGATGAAGCACATGTAAAACAATATAGGTTGCTGTTGATGGATAGTTACAGTGACAAGTAAAAAAATACAAAAGTTTGAACGTATTCAGAATTAAAATGTGAGATCTTAAAGAACAGTGTGAGAAATGCATCCCATTGGAATAAATTTAAGAAATGGGAGAGTGGTAGAAAAAAAAAGTTGATAATATGAAAACTACTTTTGTGAAATTTGTGAAAAGTGCACAGGAACAGATGGGTGGTTAAGGGTTGTTGCGTGTCAAAAATGGAAAGGAGTTAGAAATGTCTTCAAGGATTGGCAGACAAGGCATGAATAATATTTTTCGAATATCGAACTATAGATAAAAGCAAACCATTTTCAGGACAATTAGGACATCATCAAGATAGTGAAAGCAATAGTTTGCCTCATGATGGTGGTTTTAATGATGGGCAGATTACTATAGATGTTTGTTAAACACACACACACACACACACACACACACACACACACAAAGGAACTGGGTAGATAGGAAGGATGGACTGACTAAAATAATAATAATACCAATTCCCTAATATCGCAAGAGGGTCTGTCCCTCTCTTTTATTCTTTTCCTGTACTTCTCTTTCTCCCTATTTCCTTAATCTTTCCCATCCCGAGTACCTTCCTTTGAGCTCTAAACTGGATTGTATCCAGGGGTACTCTTCCTTTCCCCGTATTCCCCACTTCCTTATTATTATTATTATTATTACTACCGGAAGGATGGAGGGACCGGTGATAAAGATAAACACAAACTATAGCTTTATAGTAGGCTATGGTTGAAATAAAGACTGGAAAACCACCCGGTGCAACAGAGGTTCAAATTAAAAGTTAAAGGTTCTTGGTAAAGACGAAGGGAAGAATTGATACTGGAAACGTTAAGGGGAATATGGGAAGAAGAAGAGACACCAAATGAAAGGGAAAAAAGTCGGATGTTGAATGTGTTTAAGCAGAAAGAAGATAGGATTATGTGAAGTAATTATAGATGATTCAAATAAACAGAGTATTTAATGAATATCTTAAAAAGAAAACTTAGAAAAATTATAGTAATTGTGACGACTGGCGAACAGCGGTAAGGTTTTATTAAAGGGAGAGATACAGATGTAGCTGTCTTTAAGATGAGACAGTTACAGGAAAAGGAGATAGGAGATCGGAAACTCCACTGATTTACCGAAGGCGTTTGTTAAAATAGGGAAGTAGTATCTTGGTGTCTATAAAAGTAGATAAGGTCATGAAAACTTCAGGTTGGTCGAAATGACGCATATAAGAACATGGACAACAGTAATGATGGTTTTGTGGCAAGACAGAAATTCTTAAAGTTACAGCTGGTTTACATCAAAGAATCTTATCGCTGTATTAAGTGAAAGGGATTTGCTATATGAAGATGGTATGGTAATAACGGCAAAGAATGAAGAACAATGGCAGAGAAGAATAAGAGAGCGGCAGAAATCTTTTGAATGGGGTGGTATGAGTATATGTGGGCAAAACTAAAATTATGGTGCCCAGCAAGTTAAAAGGTTTAAAGGCCGCGCATGAATGCTAGAGACAATGGAAAGTGACATAACAAACAGGATAATGCCCTAGTGACTGACCATATATACTGTGCATATTATCAGCACCCAAGCTCCCACTCCACCCAAGCTGGGACCAAGGAGGGCCAGGCAATGGCTGCTGATGACTCAACAAATAGACCTATAGACTCCCCGAAACACTCCATTCGTGTGTTGCAGCGACAAAAGGAACTAGCGAGTTTGAGCGGGACTCGAACCCCAGTTTGGCGATCACCAGTCAGAACGCCACCACAACCCCAAGGGAGAAAATACAGTATTTGTACTTGGGATCTACTTTAAACTTGGAGGGAGGACTGGAAGTTGTGGTTGAAAGTAGGATAAATGTAGCTTGGGAGAAACAAAAGAAGGCGGCATGGGTAGCGTGAGACATAAAAATGCTAAAATAAAGGTATATCAGACCAGTGTTGATCTATAGGAAGATCATATAGCATCTTGCTTTTCCAACTAGGGTTGTAGCTTGGCCAGTAATAATAATAATAATAATAATAATAATAATAATAATAATAATGGCCGGTATAGTAAAGATTACAGAGATGATATGAGTGAACACGACTAAGATGGTGTGGGCAAGTGTTGAGGATGGATAGCAGGGAGGGAGTGAGGAGGGCTGTGGAGGAACCTGGGGGAGAATATCAAGAGGGGGACAGAATTAGATGGTGAGATAAGGTGAAGGATGATATGGAGAGAAGAGGTTTGATGGAAAAGAATGCTTTGATAGAAGGCATTGGAGAGGGCACATCCGGCAACCGAGCCCTTAATGTGGGGATAACGGTGGGGGAAAAGAAGATCTATAGTTAAAGACATATATACTAAGAAGGAAGCTGAATAGAGCAGAAATTAGGATATAGGTGGGGATTTTGGAGATGTTCTGTAAGAGACTAGAAAATGAAGTAGTAAGGAGAAGTGCTGCGGTAGTGAGGATTGTTGAACATAAAAGTAGAGATTGAGATGGTAGGAGTCTGTAGTAAGGCTGGGTGAGGGTGAAGCAGTGAAGAGGATTCGGTCGTAATTTGTTAATGGTTGAAGGTTAACATGCAGGCAAAGTATTAAATAGTATGATAGAATAAAGGAGGATTTATAGAAGTGTTTGATGGAGGAAGATACGTTGGTGGAGAAACGCATCAGTGAAACCGGGCATTGAACTGAGGGTTAGCTGTAGAGATGAAGTACCAAAATGGATTATCTCTGATTACGTAGATTCAAGTTGGATAGAGCGTTTTATGTCTAAAATCATATCTAATCAGGCCATGAATGGCAAAATTTCAAAACACTATATTTAGTTAAATCAAGTGTTACAGAAATTATTTTTATACATATAAGTATACGTTTTTTATATCCTCCTCTCTATTCCCAACCAACATTCCACCTCTCTCTCTCTCTCTCTCTCTCTCTCTCTCTCTCTCTCTCTCTCTCTCTCTCTCTCTCTCTCTCTCTCTCTCTCTCTCTCAAAAGGAATTGGAATAAAACAAGTAGGATATCATGTCTCAGAAAAACAGTAAATCCAGTATAAGCTTAAGTGATCTTCAAGAAGCATCATAGCTGTCTAAGAAAACGGGACAAATAAAAACTTAACATATCAAAGAATTCATAGGTTATCAAAACCTATCGAGTAATGAACGGTATTATTATGATGTTACTGAGATCCATAAAATCAAGATTCTATAAAAGTAACTCAAGGATCTGGAAAGTAACAAAAAACACCAGTGGCATCACAGTCAGTACCTCAAGTCAATCCTCTCGGGAACTGAGAATGTTCGACACCTGTTGTTGTTGTTGTTGTTGTTACAGGTTTCCTGGAACTGGGGTCAAACACTGTCTTCTGTAAAAATGTAAGACCTCTAAGAACAATTATGCTTGAATTTTGAAGAATTTCCAAGTGACTGATGTGGACCACCGAGCAGCAACCTCAGTCCTTTGGGGAATGTAAAAATGTTGCCTTTTCTTTCTTTTACTTGCAAAGGCTCGTATGATAATCCTATCGGTATGACGTTGCTTTTTAATCCATGATAAATTATTAAACTAAGCACCAGATAAATAAGCCTCTTATACCCTCATACTTTTGCAACGAGTTCAACAACTTTCATTAACTAAAGCACGGCAGAAGTTCAAACTTGCAGCGAATGTTTTTTACGTTGAACAGGGTGACACAAATCTCTTTATAAATTGTATATGACAGAACTTTTTTTTATTGTTGTTAGTAATCTTAACATATTTCATATTATTCATTAATGAATTCTCATGTAGTATATTTATTTCCTTATTTCATTTCCTCACTTGGCTATTTTTCACTGTTGGAGCTATTGGGCTTATAGCATCCTGCTTTTCTAATTAGGGTCGTAGCTTAGTTAATAATAATAATAACTGTATGGATTGTTCTTAATGCTAAGGGTTTAAAGGTTGCTCATGAATGGCAGAGGCAAGGGACAGTAACAATGCCCTTGAGA
>NC_090761.1:16215865-16234405 GCF_036898095.1 Palaemon carinicauda
CGATTTCGATCAGGCTTTTATAACCTCCTCCGGAAGAAATCGAAGTTAATCAGCTCAGGTAAGATCCTTCACTTCTGACATCTGGAGGCAGAGTGAGAGACGGATAGCCCTTCCTGGACTCTCCTGTGATTAGTACACAGACAGTGATCTCCTGACGCCTGGCTTTCTACATTAACGGGTCTGTATGTCACGCCACGCAACTCAATTATTATTATTATTATTATTATTATTATTATTATTATTATTATTACAAGCTAAGCTACAACCCTAGTTGGAAAAGCAGAATGCTATAAGCACAATGGCTCCCCAAGGTCTCCAGCAGGGAAAAATCTGCGTGGAAAAGAAATAAGGATCAAATAAACTACAAGAGAAGTAATTAACAATAAATTGCCGTAGGATTTTCTCTATCATATAGCAAAGCATGATTATGTTATTGTTATAAATTTCTACCTATAGGCAGTTCTTGTGAAATTTATAGAAAATCTCCATTTTGGAATAACTTGCAACTGTTCTTCTTTGCCTCTTGTTTTATGGTGATAGAGGAAGCTTTGGATAAATATGGATGCTTCTCTAACGTCTTTATTTATTTATCTATTATTTACATGTTTCTTTTTATAATATATTATTAGCAAATATCAAAGAAATTTTACTACTGTTTGAGCACTCGTAAATACCTCAAAGCAATACTTTGATAATACAATGGATTACTATAAATTAGCGTTCAGTTATTCACCTTTACTTCGTATTCAGGGCGAATATCATCCTCATCTGACTTGCAATCAGGTGCTTTGGTTAAAATATCCGTTTTCTGTAAAAATGTAGGTCAGTCGTCCAGGGGACAAAATCTGTGAGCGCATCTATTTCTTCAACTGTGCTCACTCGTGGGGTCGCGTCACACACACACACACACACACACACACACACACACACACACACATTTAATAAAGAATAAGAGGTAATAGGAAGTAGGTTGGCCTGGGCACCAGCCCCCCGTTGAGATACTACCGCTAGAGAGTTATGGGGTCCTTTGACTGGCCAGACAGTACTACATAGGACCCTTCTCTCTGGTTACGGTTCTTTCCCTTTGCCTACACAGACACTGAATAGTCTGACCTATCCTTTACAGATTCTCCTCTGTCCTCATACACCTGACAACAATGTGATTACTAGACAATTCTTCTCCACCCAAGGGGTTAACTACTGCACTGTAATTGTTCAGTGGCTACTTTCCTCTTGGTAAGGGGTAAAATACTCTATAGCTATGGTAAGCAGCTCTTCTAGGAGAAGGACACTCCAAAATCAAACCATTGTTCTCTATTCTTGGGTAGTGCCATAGCCTCTGTACCATGGTCTTACACTGCCTTGGGTTAGAGTTCTCTTGCTTGAGGGTACACTCGGGCACACTTTTCTATCTAGTTCCTCTTCCTCTTGTTCTGTTAAGTTTTTATAGTTTAAATAGGAAATATTTATTTCAATATTGTTACTATTCCTAAAATAATGTATTTTTCCTTATTTCCTTTCCTCACTGGACTATTCTCCCTGTTGGAGCCCCTGGGCTTATAGCATCCTGCTTTTCCAACTAGGGTTGCAGCTTAGCATTTAATAATAATAATAATAATAATAATAATAATAATAATAATAATAATAATAATAAAGAGGTACTCTTAGTACATGTACCATTGGAACATTATTGCCTGATTATCTTTGGCCCATTTCCAAGAGATACATTACTTGTAGTGTACTTGCATAATCACTCTTCTACAGAGAAGCATTACTAAATCGCTCTCTGCCAAGATCTTCAGAAAATTTAGTATCAAATTCTTTTAATTGAAGTTACATATTCTGTAGCAATATAAACTTGCACCTTTTTATAAGTTTCATCACTTTAGTTTCCAAGGGAAAAAAATCACTACAATTAAAAACTTTCAATTCTATTCTTTAACGTCATTAAAATCAAAATTACCCAGAATACTATTAGTGTCATAGGTAAGATTACGTTACCATTATCAATTAAAAAAAGTATTTTATTACGATTCAATGTGTATGATAGCTATCGATGTCACTATTTTTTTTTTTTTTTTTTTTTTATGGTTTTCCCTGTGTCTGCAAAAAAGCCCCTTGTACTTTATCATAATCTTTTAAGTTTCTAATAGACTTATTCTACAGTTATTCAAATGCTAGTCGTATCATTACTTTGTGGTCCCCACTACAAAATTATAATTTATTTTCATTACCTCCGCCAATGAAGTTGAAAGGTTATATTTTACCCCTTGATTGTCTGTGTGTATTTGTTTGTGAACAGCTGCCTGGCAACAATTTTAATCGTAATGAAAATTGCAGGGATTAACTGTTAGGTAAAAAAATTGGGAATTATTAAATTTTGGAAGGTCAAGGTCAAAGATCAAGCAATTTATTCAATTCACCTAATCAGCCATGAGTTTGGACATCGTTGTCACAGAGACTTCAAACTTGGTTCATATTTGAGTGTATGAAAATTCACGCCAATTAATACATGTGAAGGTCTAAGGTCAAGGTCAAGGTCGAGAAATAAGCTAAAGCGGTGGAGGTCTGCGCTCTACTGAGTGACTCTAGTTATTATTATTATAGTCCTCTGTTTAAGCTTGTTTTTTTTCTACTATTAGGCAATCTATTCAATAAGTTTTTTTTTATATATAAATAATGAATACACGCAAATTCGTCTTTGGTTGTTACCTCCGCCAACGAAGTTTGAAGAAGGTTATGTTTTTTTTTCTTATTGTCTTTACTGACATTATTCACGAGATTTTTACTGGTATCACAGCTATCTTTTATTATTATTATTATTATTATTTATTATTATTATTATTATTATTATTATTATTATTATTATTATTATTATTATTATTACTAGATAAGCTACAACCCTACTTTTCGCCTCTGTTGGACATCTTTGGCGGGATTCTTATTCCCAGATTCTTCATAGAATTTCTCTAAAGTAAAGTGTGTAGCATCCACTGGTAAGCAATATGATCCAGTAAATTCTCTTTGGCTGTAAAATTCTTCCCATTCAAATTGAGGAGATTCCTTATCTATTCATCTGCATCATTAAAGTCGTACGGTTTAGCAAAAATTCGTAACTGAGAAAATATAACCACGCATTTCATCAGGTCCCTGCCACTACAGTTAGCTTCAAGTTCCACCAGCACTTTAGCAGTATATTATTCGTTTCTAATTTCTCCCAAGAAAGAGTACTTTATTTCTTTTATTTGTATCCATTAGGATCATAAAAAATGTATTTCTGTACTGACTACAACATGCAAATATTGTTGCTACTCTTCGCCATTCTCCTTACCTAGGTCTAGGCTACAGCTGTCTCATAATCTACAAATTATTTCTTAAACATTTTCCAATTACTTGCTAAACTAAAGAACCACTCAGTAGAGCGCAGAACTCCACCACGGCAGCCTATTTCTCGACCTTGACATGTATCAATTGGCGTGGATTTTCATCCAATCAAATATGAACCAAGTTTGAAGTCTCTTTGGCAACAATGTCCAAACATATGGCTGATTACGCGAATTGGACATTTTGCCTGATCTGGACCTTTACCTTTGATCTTCCAAAATTTAATGATTTCCAGCTTTTTTACAAAGTTAATGTCTGCAAGTTTCATTACTCTGCGATTAAAATTTCTTGGCTTAGTCTTGTTTTAGGAACAGATCATTCATCTCATAATGGATGAATCTTGAATGAAACCCCTGTACAGTAAATCTTCCAACAGATCAATAAAGTTTTCAAGTGTTGGTTACCTGGGCTTAGCTTACACAAAAGGTGTTCAGCACTCTCGAGAAGTTATATCACCAGTCATTTACTAAATAGCTTAAACTCCATATCCTACCCGGTCAAATGTTTAAGTGTAAGGGGATTTTTATATCTGGCCTAGCGTTACTTAAAGTATAGGATAGACTTCATGTCCTACCCAGTCAAATGCTCAAGCTTATAACACATTTCGTGTGCTTAACCCAGCTTCGAGTATAGGGTAGACTCCATGGTCTATCCCCGCCAAATGTTCAGGTTCAAGTGTATGTTATATGGCCTGTTAGTCAAGTTTTCAAATAAAGGCAATGTGAATACTAGGTCAGTACAAGAGGTACTCACCGTAACCACTCACATGTGGATGCAGGGTTGCCAGATTATTTCGACTGGATTATCGTACACGAGCCTTGAAATTGTCGTTTTTCAACCAAAATTATTGTACACACTCACACGCGTTGTTTACTGTTTACCCCTTTTTCCTTTCATGGGTATACAGGTTTTTCCGTTAATTTGATAACTCGCCGAAGTTCTACCATTTGTTTTATATATATGTATGTTTATATATATATATATATATATATATATATATATATATATATATATATATATATATATATATATATATACATATATATATATATATATATACACACACACACACATATATATATATATATATATATATATATATATATATATATATATATATATATATAGATAGATAGATAGATAAATACATATATATATATATATATATATATATATATATATATATATATATATATATATATATATATATACATATATATATATATTATATATATAAATATATATATATATATATATATATATATATATATATATATATATATATATATATAAATATATATATATACAGATATATATATATATATATATATATATAAATATATATATATATATATATATATATATATATATATATATATATATATATATATATATATATATATATATATATATATATGAGCCGTTACTAGTCCACTGCAGAACAAAGGCCTCGGACTTTTTTATCCACTTGCTTCTGTTTATGGTCTTTCTACGTCAGTTTATCCCCGCAAATTTCCTTAGTTCGTCAATCCATCGTCTTCTCTTCCTTCCTCTGCTTCTTTTGTAATTATTAGGGACCCATTCTGTTATATCTGAGAGAGAGAGAGAGAGAGAGAGAGAGAGAGAGAGAGAGAGAGAGAGAGAGAGAGAGAGAGAGAGAGAGTCTAGTTGCTGACTGTATCATTTGAAGGTAAATAGCCCCTTAAGTCAAATTGAATACTGACATAACATGACTTGTCATTACTTAAATTGACTACTTGTAGCTGAAGCGATAATGAATAATGAGGGAATGAGGACACAAGAAGAATTTAAATAATCATCACAGACACACACATGCACACACATATTATTATCACAGAAATATCCAGAGAAGGGAGTCACCACTAGGGCTAAATTACGAAACCACAAAGATCATTTTAATATCTTTTTAAATTGGCGATCGGACATTTTTCAATCAACTTTTTAATCCGCGAAAAGTGAGGTTTACTTACGGAGATAGAGATGTACGTGAAGGCAATCAATTCTTACTCATTTCCTCTCCCTTCGTTCTATTTATCATTGTTTCTTCTTATTCCCCTTCTTTCATTCCTCATCTTTTCTTGTATCCCAATTCTTTGGCAACAGCAGTAATTTCATTACCACCCAAACCAGCTGATTGACAGGAGGCCTTCCCCTCCCCCCCCTCAGACCGTGGGGAAAATGTGAGCCAATACTTCCACGACTCAGCTCAAGCGAAAGAATTGGAATACAGGAAAAGATAGGGATTAAAAGAAAAGGAGTAAGAAACAATGATAAATATTGGTCATAGAGAGAGGAAAGTAGTAAGAATTGATTGCCTTTACGTACATCTCTATCTCGGTAAGTAAACCTCACTTTTCGCGGATTAAAAAAGTTGACTGAAAAGTCACATCCGTCAATTTAAAAAGATATTAAAATCCTCTTCATAGTTTCGAAATTTACGTCCTATTGTAGACCCTCTTATCAGGATATTTCTAAGATAATAATGTGTGTGTGTGTGTGTGTCTGTGATGAATATCTAAATTCGTCTTGTGTCCTCATTCCCTCATTATTCATTATCGCTTCAGCTACAACTGATCAATTTAATTAATGACAAGTCATGTTATGTCAGTATTCAATTTGTCTTAAGGAATTATTTACCTTCAGTTAATACAGTCAGTAACTACTCTCTCTCTCTCTCTCTCTCTCTCTCTCTCTCTCTCTCCTCTCTCTCTCTCTCCTCTCTCTCTCTCTCTCTCTCTCTCTCTCTCTCATAAAATATAACCGAATGGGTCCCCCTAGTAATTGCAAAACCAGCAGGGAAAGGAAGAGAAGACGATGGATTAGCGAACTAAGAAAATTTGCGGGTATAAACGGTCATAGAAAGACCATAAACAGATGTGAATGAATAAAAAAAAGTCCAAGGCCTTTGTTCTGCAGTGGACTAGTAATGGCTGATATATATATATATATATAATATATATATATATATATAGTATATATATATATATATATATATATATATATATATATATATATATATATATATGTGTGTGTGTGTATATATATATACATATATATATATATATGTGTATATATATATATATATATATATATATATATATATATATATATATATACATATATATATATATATATATAGAGAGAGAGAGAGAGAGAGAGAGAGAGAGAGAGAGAGAGAGAGAGAGAGAGAGAGAGAGAGAGAGAGAGAGAGAGAGATGAATATTACTTTTTCTGCAAATAAACGGAAATGAAATATGAGCGGAAAACTCTCTCTCTCTCTCTCTCTCTCTCTCTCTCTCTCTCTCTCTCTCTCTCTCTCTCTCTCTCTCTCTCTCTCTCTTTTACACCAATCATTAGAATAGGAAAGAATTTCCATAAATGGAGTGAAAACGAACGAAGAATTAAAGAAAGAAAACCTTGGAAAAAACAAGAGAATCGTCCTTCAGCGTAAAAATTTCTCCTGTTTTCCGCCTTTGAAGACATTTTGAAGATTCTTACCACAAAGAGAGAAAGAGAGATACGGAAGGCGAACATTACATTCCGGGAATGAACGAAGATGAAATAAGAATGCTTCCAGAACGGTCTTCAGAGGGTTAGATTTGCCTCAGAAGCGTCTTAGCTGATAAATGTTACGATTCCCACATAAGGAAAACTATGAATAAATATTTGCTTTTGTTATGTTTTTTTAATTCCTTTCGGTATATCTTTATCTTGTGGATTCTCTCTCTCTCTCTCTCTCTCTCTCTCATCTCTCTCTCTCCTCTCTCTCTCTCTCTCTCTCTCTCTCTCTCTCCTTCATACCTGAAGACATTTAGACTCCAGTTGAAGCCACGAGGAGAATTTATTGTGTCTCTCTCTCTCTCTCTCCTCTCTCTCTCTCTCTCTCTCTCCTCTCTCTCTCTCTCTCTCTCTCTCTGTCCTCGACTTGCTTTTTTTTTTAAATAATGCTGAATTCAGGAAAGGTTTCGGTAATCATAAATATGGTTTTTAAAGTTTTCAAAGCATTTGGTGTGAATTTAGAAATGGAGGCAATGAAGAAAGCGGTAAAAATTCTCCTTAACGGAGGATGGCAATGGCGATCAGCTCTGGAGGAAGAGCTGGATTTGTGCGACGCGGCTCGTCAGAACCTGCAGGATTACAGGACCCAAAACAGGATGTGGCGGCATCTCCATTCTGCCCTTGGGTACATCGGTTTATCGAACTTGGTCAGGTACGAGGAACCGAACCTGTCACCCTGCGACAGAACTCTGGTGGGCCTGGCGAGGGACATTGTCGGCGGCGAAGCAGCGGAGAAGGATGAGATTCTCCGTTTGGTCGACCAACATGTCTTTTGGCCGAAGATGGCCTTTCTCTTGGGCACAGCTGCCTTTGGCACTGCTGCCGTCGGAACATTTTTCTTTTTCAGGTACCTGTGTGGAAGAAACCAAAAAGGAGGAGAGACTGTGAGAGATGAAGAGCTTTTGCAGAATCTTCTCGAGCAAATCGGAGAACCTACCCAAGAAGAGGGTGAATTTCTTCCAGCTGAAGTAGTGGTCCAGGAAGAGCTGGAAGATGGTGAATTTCTTCCAGCTGAAGGAGCTTTCCAGGATGAACTGGAAGATGAAATCGATCTTGCTGAAGGAGTATTTCAAGAAGAGCTGGAAGATGGTGAATTTCTTCCAGCTGAAGAAACTTTACAGGATGAACTGGAAGAAAATCGATCTTATTGCTGAAGGAGTATTCCATGATGCACTGGAAGATGAAATTGATCTTCCTGCTGGAGTGCTCCAGGATGAACTGGAAGAGGAAATAAATCTTCCTGCTGAAGAAGAGGTCCAGTATGAAGTGGAAGATGAAATTGTTCTCCCTGTGGAAGAAAAAAGAGATAAACATACAGAGGAGAAGGAGGAAGAAGAAAGAGGAGAGAAACTAGATGAGGACAATCCAAAAGACGAAGAGTCTCTGCCTTTAGATTGGAATGAATATAAAAATGTGATCGACGTATTGAATTGCGATCTGGCCGAGCTGGAAACGATGTCTAAAACATACATGTGCATAGGTGGGAAAAGACTGGAAAATTATGAACTGGGAATTTTGCTGGGGCAAACCAGAGCGAAATACGAGGAGGAAATGGCTGGATTGAGGGGTGAGATCTCTTCTCTAAATAATATCACTGAGGAGACAGATAGTGTAATCTCTTCTCTAAATAATGTCACTGAGGGGAAAGAATTTGATATTTCTGAGGCAATGACAAAAGAAGGTAGTCTGAGTCATGAGAGGAGGCATAATCAGGTACTTCAAGAAGTACCTGAGAAGAAAGAGGAGGAGGAAGAGGAAAAAGAGATAAAATGTGAAGAAGATCAAGAGGTAACATCGGAGGAATCAAAAGAAGAGGAAGATAGAAGAACAGACACACCTGTTCCCAAAACTGAAATCGAAGAGTCCCTTCCAGACAAACTGAGTGAAACAGATAAAATAGTGCTCATGAATTGGATAGAACTCTGTCAAAAAGACCATCCACCTCACAAGATTCTGGGTTGCTCTGAAAATCCAACCAAAGAGGAGGCCTTGGCCGCCTATAATGGTAATTGTCAAACATGGGTTAACAGATATGGTAATTTTGACTACTGCACTGTCAAAGGCTGCGAGGGAGCCAGCATTATTCTTGAAAAGTTGGCAGAAAGTTATTTGCATCTGACCTGTTCACCGAAAGAACTTGCAACTATTGAAGAAATAATGAATCGTGGTTACGAAGAAACGATGAGCAATGCCTGGCTCATGATGAAGGACATCGATGTTGAAGAATTGATGGACCAAGAGGACCATGATATATCAGAAGTTAACCAGGGGCCACAGAAAACAATACGGAGTCCATTTGCAGACAGCTACACCTGGAGAAGGGAGATAAGTAAGAAGAAAAGCAAGAAAAACATGAAAAAAAATAAAAAGAATCATAAAATATATCTTTGGAAAAACTACTAATCATTTGGAAGAATCAAAGGATTAGACTATGGAAGATGGAGAGAAAAAGGAACTTTTCTTTTTTGAGGAGGAAATATCCTTTGATGTAGAAGTACAAACCTTCATCATAGGAGTAAAAGTTCAGTAAAAAAAAAAAAAAAAAAAAAAAAAAAGATATATATGTATATATATTATTCCACTTTTGATTGGAAAGGAATATTTTTTTAAAAGGAATATAAGTTGTGTTAAGTTCAATTTCGGTTAATTTTGTGAGGAAAAGGAGACTAAGACAAGTTTTCCAGGTCCAGAACTTCAAGATCGACCTGATTACCCAGCTTGAAGGACGCTTGGATAGACGGCCCGGCTTGAGGAATGCAATGCTAAACTCTCCAGCTTGAACGATGCTTGGAATAATCTGGAGGACTGGTGCTGCTGATGGAAGAAATCTGGCAGATTCCAGTATGCTATGTACCTTGATGGGGGTGTACAGGACCTTTGTCAAGTGTACAAATGGTCGGATATCTAGATCTATTCTTTTGGATACTAACCTTTGGGTGGTTCTGGGGGAATAATCTAGAAGACCGGCTCTGCAGAGGGATGAAGCTGGGATTCTTCTATTATGCAGTCTTGTCCTTATAGGTTGGCCCAAGATAGTTCAGCTGGGGAAGGAAGCTACATCTCTAGTGAGGTGCTCATCCAATGGCTGCTGATGGAGGACTGGGAGCAAAGACAGTTTTGGTCCTAAGGATGCTAGGCTTAATTGCCTGCCCTAGAGAAGCTTGACTCAATTGTCTGGCTTCATGCTGCTTGGATTAAAGGCTTGGCTTAATTGCCTGCCCTAGAGAAGCTTGACTTAATTGTCTGGCTTCATGTTTCTTGGATTAAAAGCTTGGCTTAATTGCCTAGTCTAGAGAAGCTTGGCTTAATTGTCTGGCTTCATGCTTTTTGGATTGAAGGCTTGGTTTAATTGCCTGGTCTAGAAAAGCTTGGCTTAATTGTCTGGCTTCATGCTTTTTGGATTGAAGGCTTGGCTTAATTGCCTGGTCTAGAGAAGCTTGGCTTAATTGTCTGGCTTCATGGTGCTTGGATTAAAGGCTTGGCTTAATTGCCTGGTCTAGAGAAGCTTGGCTTAATTGTCTGGCTTCATGCTTTTTGGATTAAAGACTTGGCTTAATTGCATGGTCTAGAGAAGCTTGACTTAATGTTTGTCCGGCTTCATGCTGCTTGGATTAAAGGCTTGGCTTAATTTCCTGGCCTAGAGAAGCTTGGCTTAATTGTCTGGCTTCATGCTTTTTGGACTGAAGGCTTGGCTTAATTGCCTGGTCTAGAGAAGCTTGGCTTAATTGTCTGGCTTCATGCTTTTTTGATTGAAGGCTTGGCTTAATTGCCTGGTCTAGAGAAGCTTGACTTAATTGTCTGGCTTCATGCTGCTTGGATTAAAGGCTTGGCTTAATAGCCTGGTCCAGAGAAGCTTGGCTTAATTGTCTGGCTTCATGCTGCTTGGATTAAAGGCTTGGCTTAATTGCCTGGTCTAGAGAAGCTTGGCTTAATTGTCTGGCTTCATGCTTTTTTGATTAAAGGCTTGGCTTAATTGCCTGGCCTAGAGAAGCTTGGCTTAATTGTCTGGCTTCATGCTGCTTGGATTAAAGGCTTGGCTTAATTAGCTGGTCTAGAGAAGCTTGGCTTAATTGTCTGGCTTCATGCTTTTTGGACTGAAGGCTTGGCTTAATTGCCTGGTCTAGAGAAGCTTGGCTTAATTGTCTGGCTTCATGCTTTTTTGATTGAAGGCTTGACTTAATTGCCTGGTCTAGAGAAGCTTGGCTTAATTGTCTGGCTTCATGCTTTTTGGATTGAAGGCTTGGCTTAATTGCCTGGTCTAGAGAAGCTTGGCTTAATTGTCTGGCTTCATGCTTTTTGGATTAAAGACTTGGCTTAATTGCCTGGTCTAGAGAAGCTTGGCTTAATTGTCTGGCTTCATGCTTTTTTGATTGAAGGCTTGGCTTAATTGCCTGGTCTAGAGAAGCTTGGCTTAATTGTCTGGCTTCATGCTGCTTGGATTAAAGGCTTGGCTTAATTGCCTGGTCTAGAGAAGCTTGGCTTAATTGTCTGGCTTCATGCTGCTGGGATTAAAGGCTTGGCTTAATTACCTGGCCTAGAGAAGCTTGGCTTAATTGTCTGGCTTCATGCATTTTGGATTGAAGGCTTGGCTTAATTGCCTGGCCTAGAGAAGCTTGGCTTAATTGTCTGGCTTCATGCTGCTTGGATTAAAGGCTTGGCTTAATTGCCTGGTCTAGAGAAGCTTGGCTTAATTGTCTGGCTTCATGCTGCTGGGATTAAAGGCTTGGCTTAATTGCCTGGTCTAGAGAAGCTTGGCTTAATTGTCTGGCTTCATGCTTTTTTGATTGAAGGCTTGGCTTAACTGCCTGGTCTAGAGGAGCTTGGCTTAATTGTCTGGCTTCATGCTTTTTGGATTAAAGACTTTGCTTAATTGCCTGGTCTAGAGAAGCTTGGCTTAATTGTCTGGCTTCATACTTTTGGATTAAAGGCTTGGCTTAATTAGCTGGTCTAGAGAAGCTTGGCTTAATTGTCTGGCTTCATGCTTTTTTGATTAAAGGCTTGGCTTAATTGCCTGCCCTAGAGAAGCTTGACTTAATTGTCTGGCTTCATGCATTTTTGATTGAAGGCTTGGCTTAATTGCCTGGTCTAGAGAAGCTTGGCTTAACTGTCTGGCTTCATGCTTTTTGGACTGAAGGCTTGGCTTAATTGCCTGGTCTAGAGAAGCTTGGCTTAATTGTCTGGCTTCATGGTGCTTGGATTAATGGCTTGGCTTAATTGCCTGGTCTAGAGAAGCTTGACTTAATTGTCTGGCTTCATGCTGCTTGGATTAAAGGCTTGGCTTAATTGCCTGGTCTAGAGAAGCTTGGCTTAATTGTCTGGCTTCATGCTTTTTAGACTGAAGGCTTGGCTTAATTGCCTAGTCTAGAGAAGCTTGGCTTAATTGTCTGGCTTCATGCTGCTTGGATTAAAGGCTTGGCTTAATTGCCTGGCCTAGAGAAGCTTGGCTTAATTGTCTGGCTTCATGCTTTTTGGACTGAAGACTTGGCTTAATTGCCTGGTCTAGAGAAGCTTGGCTTAATTGTCTGGCTTCATGCTTTTTTGATTGAAGGCTTGGCTTAATTGCCTGGTCTAGAGAAGCTTGGCTTAATTGTCTGGCTTCATGCTTTTTGGATTGAAGGCTTGGCTTAATTGCCTGGTCTAGAGAAGCTTGGCTTAATTGTCTGGCTTCATGCTTTTTGGATTAAAGACTTGGCTTAATTGCCTGGTCTAGAGAAGCTTGGCTTAATTGTCTGGCTTCATGCTTTTTTGATTGAAGGCTTGGCTTAATTGCCTGGTCTAGAGAAGCTTGGCTTAATTGTCTGGCATGCTGCTTGGATTAAAGGCTTGGCTTAATTGCCTGGTCTAGAGAAGCTTGGCTTAATTGTCTGGCTTCATGCTGCTTGGATTAAAGGCTTGGCTTAATTACCTGGCCTAGAGAAGCTTGGCTTAATTGTCTGGCTTCATGCATTTTGGATTGAAGGCTTGGCTTAATTGCCTGGCCTAGAGAAGCTTGGTTTAATTGTCTGGCTTCATGCTGCTTGGATTAAAGGCTTGGCTTAATTGCCTGGTCTAGAGAAGCTTGGCTTAATTGTCTGGCTTCATGCTTTTTGGACTGAAGGCTTGGCTTAATTGTCTGGTCTAGAGAAGCTTGGCTTAATTGTCTGGCTTCATGCTTTTTTGATTGAAGGCTTGGCTTAACTGCCTGGTCTAGAGGAGCTTGGCTTAATTGTCTGGCTTCATGCTTTTTGGATTAAAGACTTTGCTTAATTGCCTGGTCTAGAGAAGCTTGGCTTAATTGTCTGGCTTCATACTTTTGGATTAAAGGCTTGGCTTAATTAGCTGGTCTAGAGAAACTTGGCTTAATTGTCTGGCTTCATGCTTTTTTGATTAAAGGCTTGGCTTAATTGCCTGCCCTAGAGAAGCTTGACTTAATTGTCTGGCTTCATGCATTTTTGATTGAAGGCTTGGCTTAATTGCCTGGTCTAGAGAAGCTTGGCTTAACTGTCTGGCTTCATGTTTTTTGGACTGAAGGCTTGGCTTAATTGCCTGGTCTAGAGAAGCTTGGCTTAATTGTCTGGCTTCATGGTGCTTGGATTAATGGCTTGGCTTAATTGCCTGGTCTAGAGAAGCTTGACTTAATTGTCTGGCTTCATGCTGCTTGGATTAAAGGCTTGGCTTAATTGCCTGGTCTAGAGAAGCTTGGCTTAATTGTCTGGCTTCATGCTTTTTGGACTGAAGGCTTGGCTTAATTACCTGGTCTAGAGAAGCTTGGCTTAATTGTCTGGCTTCATGCTTTTTGGACTGAAGGCTTGGCTTAATTGCCTGGTCTAGAGAAGCTTGGCTTAATTGTCTGGCTTCATGCTTTTTGGATTGAAGGCTTGGATTACTTGCCTGGTCTAGAGAAGCATAGCTTAATTGTCTTGCTTCATACTTTTTGGACTGAAGGCTTGGCTTAATTGCCTGGTCTAGAGAAGCTTGGCTTAATTGTCTGGCTTCATACTTTTTTGATTGAACGCTTGGCTTAATTGCCTGGTCTAGAGAAGCTTGACTTAATTGTCTGGCTTCATGCTGCTGGGATTAAAGGCTTGGCTTAATTGCCTGGTCCAGAGAAGCTTGGCTTAATTGTCTGGCTTCATGCTTTTTTGATTAAAGGCTTGGCTTAATTGCCTGGTCTAGAGAAGCTTGGCTTAATTGTCTGGCTTCATGCTGCTTGGATTAAAGGCTTGGCTTAATTGCCTGGCCTAGAGAAGCTTGGCTTAATTGTCTGGCTTCATGCTTTTTGGACTGAAGACTTGGCTTAATTGCCTGGTCTAGAGAAGCTTGGCTTAATTGTCTGGCTTCATGCTTTTTTGATTGAAGGCTTGGCTTAATTGCCTGGTCTAGAGAAGCTTGGCTTAATTGTCTGGCTTCATGCTTTTTGGATTGAAGGCTTGGCTTAATTGCCTGGTCTAGAGAAGCTTGGCTTAATTGTCTGGCTTCATGCTTTTTGGATTAAAGACTTGGCTTAATTGCCTGGTCTAGAGAAGCTTGGCTTAATTGTCTGGCTTCATGCTCTTTGGATTGAAGACTTGGCTTAATTGCCTGGTCTAGAGAAGCTTGGCTTAATTGTCTGGCTTCATGCTTTTTTGATTGAAGGCTTGGCTTAATTGCCTGGTCTAGAGAAGCTTGGCTTAATTGTCTGGCTTCATGCTGCTTGGATTAAAGGCTTGGCTTAATTGCCTGGTCTAGAGAAGCTTGGCTTAATTGTCTGGCTTCATGCTGCTTGGATTGAAGGCTTGGCTTAATTGCCTGGCCTAGAGAAGCTTGGCTTAATTGTCTGGCTTCATGCTGCTTGGATTAAAGGCTTGGCTTAATTGCCTGGTCTAGAGAAGCTTGGCTTAATTGTCTGGCTTCATGCTTTTTTGATTGAAGGCTTGGCTTAATTGCCTGGTCTAGAGAAGCTTGGCTTAATTGTCTGGCTTCATGCTTTTTTGATTGAAGGCTTGGCTTAACTGCCTGGTCTAGAGAAGCTTGACTTAATTGTCTGGCTTCATGCTGCTTGGATTAAAGGCTTGGCTTAATTGCCTGGTCCAGAGAAGCTTGGCTTAATTGCCTGGTCCAGAGAAGCTTGGCTTAATTGTCTGGCTTCATGCTGCTTGGATTAAAGGCTTGGCTTAATTGCCTGGTCTAGAGAAGCTTGGCTTAATTGTCTGGCTTCATGCTTTTTGGATTAAAGACTTGGCTTAATTGCATGGTCTAGAGAAGCTTGACTTAATGTTTGTCCGGCTTCATGCTGCTTGGATTAAAGGCTTGGCTTAATTTCCTGGCCTAGAGAAGCTTGGCTTAATTGTCTGGCTTCATGCTTTTTGGACTGAAGGCTTGGCTTAATTGCCTGGTCTAGAGAAGCTTGGCTTAATTGTCTGGCTTCATGCTTTTTTGATTGAAGGCTTGGCTTAATTGCCTGGTCTAGAGAAGCTTGACTTAATTGTCTGGCTTCATGCTGCTTGGATTAAAGGCTTGGCTTAATAGCCTGGTCCAGAGAAGCTTGGCTTAATTGTCTGGCTTCATGCTGCTTGGATTAAAGGCTTGGCTTAATTGCCTGGTCTAGAGAAGCTTGGCTTAATTGTCTGGCTTCATGCTTTTTTGATTAAAGGCTTGGCTTAATTGCCTGGCCTAGAGAAGCTTGGCTTAATTGTCTGGCTTCATGCTGCTTGGATTAAAGGCTTGGCTTAATTAGCTGGTCTAGAGAAGCTTGGCTTAATTGTCTGGCTTCATGCTTTTTGGACTGAAGGCTTGGCTTAATTGCCTGGTCTAGAGAAGCTTGGCTTAATTGTCTGGCTTCATGCTTTTTTGATTGAAGGCTTGACTTAATTGCCTGGTCTAGAGAAGCTTGGCTTAATTGTCTGGCTTCATGCTTTTTGGATTGAAGGCTTGGCTTAATTGCCTGGTCTAGAGAAGCTTGGCTTAATTGTCTGGCTTCATGCTTTTTGGATTAAAGACTTGGCTTAATTGCCTGGTCTAGAGAAGCTTGGCTTAATTGTCTGGCTTCATGCTTTTTTGATTGAAGGCTTGGCTTAATTGCCTGGTCTAGAGAAGCTTGGCTTAATTGTCTGGCTTCATGCTGCTTGGATTAAAGGCTTGGCTTAATTGCCTGGTCTAGAGAAGCTTGGCTTAATTGTCTGGCTTCATGCTGCTGGGATTAAAGGCTTGGCTTAATTACCTGGCCTAGAGAAGCTTGGCTTAATTGTCTGGCTTCATGCATTTTGGATTGAAGGCTTGGCTTAATTGCCTGGCCTAGAGAAGCTTGGCTTAATTGTCTGGCTTCATGCTGCTTGGATTAAAGGCTTGGCTTAATTGCCTGGTCTAGAGAAGCTTGGCTTAATTGTCTGGCTTCATGCTGCTGGGATTAAAGGCTTGGCTTAATTGCCTGGTCTAGAGAAGCTTGGCTTAATTGTCTGGCTTCATGCTTTTTTGATTGAAGGCTTGGCTTAACTGCCTGGTCTAGAGGAGCTTGGCTTAATTGTCTGGCTTCATGCTTTTTGGATTAAAGACTTTGCTTAATTGCCTGGTCTAGAGAAGCTTGGCTTAATTGTCTGGCTTCATACTTTTGGATTAAAGGCTTGGCTTAATTAGCTGGTCTAGAGAAGCTTGGCTTAATTGTCTGGCTTCATGCTTTTTTGATTAAAGGCTTGGCTTAATTGCCTGCCCTAGAGAAGCTTGACTTAATTGTCTGGCTTCATGCATTTTTGATTGAAGGCTTGGCTTAATTGCCTGGTCTAGAGAAGCTTGGCTTAACTGTCTGGCTTCATGCTTTTTGGACTGAAGGCTTGGCTTAATTGCCTGGTCTAGAGAAGCTTGGCTTAATTGTCTGGCTTCATGGTGCTTGGATTAATGGCTTGGCTTAATTGCCTGGTCTAGAGAAGCTTGACTTAATTGTCTGGCTTCATGCTGCTTGGATTAAAGGCTTGGCTTAATTGCCTGGTCTAGAGAAGCTTGGCTTAATTGTCTGGCTTCATGCTTTTTAGACTGAAGGCTTGGCTTAATTGCCTAGTCTAGAGAAGCTTGGCTTAATTGTCTGGCTTCATGCTGCTTGGATTAAAGGCTTGGCTTAATTGCCTGGCCTAGAGAAGCTTGGCTTAATTGTCTGGCTTCATGCTTTTTGGACTGAAGACTTGGCTTAATTGCCTGGTCTAGAGAAGCTTGGCTTAATTGTCTGGCTTCATGCTTTTTTGATTGAAGGCTTGGCTTAATTGCCTGGTCTAGAGAAGCTTGGCTTAATTGTCTGGCTTCATGCTTTTTGGATTGAAGGCTTGGCTTAATTGCCTGGTCTAGAGAAGCTTGGCTTAATTGTCTGGCTTCATGCTTTTTGGATTAAAGACTTGGCTTAATTGCCTGGTCTAGAGAAGCTTGGCTTAATTGTCTGGCTTCATGCTTTTTTGATTGAAGGCTTGGCTTAATTGCCTGGTCTAGAGAAGCTTGGCTTAATTGTCTGGCATGCTGCTTGGATTAAAGGCTTGGCTTAATTGCCTGGTCTAGAGAAGCTTGGCTTAATTGTCTGGCTTCATGCTGCTTGGATTAAAGGCTTGGCTTAATTACCTGGCCTAGAGAAGCTTGGCTTAATTGTCTGGCTTCATGCATTTTGGATTGAAGGCTTGGCTTAATTGCCTGGCCTAGAGAAGCTTGGTTTAATTGTCTGGCTTCATGCTGCTTGGATTAAAGGCTTGGCTTAATTGCCTGGTCTAGAGAAGCTTGGCTTAATTGTCTGGCTTCATGCTTTTTGGACTGAAGGCTTGGCTTAATTGTCTGGTCTAGAGAAGCTTGGCTTAATTGTCTGGCTTCATGCTTTTTTGATTGAAGGCTTGGCTTAACTGCCTGGTCTAGAGGAGCTTGGCTTAATTGTCTGGCTTCATGCTTTTTGGATTAAAGACTTTGCTTAATTGCCTGGTCTAGAGAAGCTTGGCTTAATTGTCTGGCTTCATACTTTTGGATTAAAGGCTTGGCTTAATTAGCTGGTCTAGAGAAACTTGGCTTAATTGTCTGGCTTCATGCTTTTTTGATTAAAGGCTTGGCTTAATTGCCTGCCCTAGAGAAGCTTGACTTAATTGTCTGGCTTCATGCATTTTTGATTGAAGGCTTGGCTTAATTGCCTGGTCTAGAGAAGCTTGGCTTAACTGTCTGGCTTCATGTTTTTTGGACTGAAGGCTTGGCTTAATTGCCTGGTCTAGAGAAGCTTGGCTTAATTGTCTGGCTTCATGGTGCTTGGATTAATGGCTTGGCTTAATTGCCTGGTCTAGAGAAGCTTGACTTAATTGTCTGGCTTCATGCTGCTTGGATTAAAGGCTTGGCTTAATTGCCTGGTCTAGAGAAGCTTGGCTTAATTGTCTGGCTTCATGCTTTTTGGACTGAAGGCTTGGCTTAATTACCTGGTCTAGAGAAGCTTGGCTTAATTGTCTGGCTTCATGCTTTTTGGACTGAAGGCTTGGCTTAATTGCCTGGTCTAGAGAAGCTTGACTTAATTGTCTGGCTTCATGCTTTTTGGATTGAAGGCTTGGATTACTTGCCTGGTCTAGAGAAGCATAGCTTAATTGTCTTGCTTCATACTTTTTGGACTGAAGGCTT
>NC_090761.1:16234905-16267405 GCF_036898095.1 Palaemon carinicauda
GTACCACAATAAAACAGGACATTCACACGTCCGACAAATAAGTACAGATTGACCACTGAAATTGAAACGCCATCAACCGTAACCACAGACGCATGGCCAAGCAACTTCCCGCCAATTTCCTAGACTATATTTGGTCCCTTCAACTTTTTCTCTTTTGTTACATTATATTTATTCGTATTTGCTGCTTCTATATATATATATATATATATATATATATATATATATATATATTATATTGTGTGTGTGTGTGTGTATATACACACACACACATATATATATATACACACACATATATATATATATATATATATATATATATATAATATATTATATATACACATATATATATATATATATATATATTTATATATATATATATATTTATATATATATATATATATATATATATATATTTATATATATAATTATATTCATATATATATATATATATATATATATATATATATAATATATATATATATATTTATATATATAATATTTCATATATATATATATATATATATATATAAATATATATAAATGAACCAAATATTAAAATACTATTATAACAAATAAACATTTTTTTTCGACTACTGCAAAAATATCATGTTGAATTATTTAATTCTAAAATATGAATAAATGTATATGATTATGTGATATTCTTTGTGTTAATATGCTACATATATTATCTGTTTGTTATTTGTTAGTGAATGACGTTAAGCCAAAACTATTGAACCTATTCAAACGAAACTTGGTGGACCTGTGGGGTATGTGACCCAAGGATAAATCCAATAGATTTTGAAGAAAATACATCGAAGTAAGAGTACGCAGTGGAGTTTAACAGCAAAATATGACTGCTGCTCTTTACTGAGTACCTCTGTAGTTCATGTCTTTTTTTTTTCTTTTTTTTTTTAAATCAAAATCAAACGAAACTTAAGAGTACTGTAAATAATTATAACATTTTACGTTTGGAGTTTTTTTTTTTTTTTTTCATACAAATGTATCCTCGTCTACTTTCGGTTGATGCTCCAACACCTAATGAATGTGGTCCTCCGTTGGTGACGTTTGTGGTGTGACATCACCTCCAACATCACCAACTCACAGTCACAGGCGTCTTTTCCATGCAAAGTTTCCAATTCTACATTAATGATATCTTTCTACCAAAACATTTTATAGACAGAAGTATATAGATAAAATAGTTCATGTTTCAGGTAAGAATCTGGTGCAACAGTTGACTGGCTTCACTTCTTTTATCTACATTTTTTTTTTTTTTTTCAGATCAATAGACATTTCTTCCAGTAGAATAAGCAAGTCATCAAATCGGGGACAAATTAGTTTAACGGCTTCTTCTCTTGCAGGTCATTGGGTGTCAGATCCAGACTTTAGTATAATTGTCATTAGCTTTCTTCATCATGTCCCATCGCATTGTTAGGCGTGAGGAGAAATTGTATAGTTCGTCTAATGTGACAATAAAGGTTGGCCAGGGCACCAGCCGCCCGTTGAGATACTACCGCTAGAGAGTTAGGGGGTCCTTTGACTGGCCAGACAGTACCATATTGGATCCTTCTCTCTGGTTACGGTTCTTTCCCTTTGCCTACACAGACACCGAATAGTCTGGCCTATTCTTTACAGATTCTCCTCTGTCCTCATACACCTGACAACACTGAGATTACTAAACAATTCTTCTTCACCCAAGGGGTTAACTACGGCAATGTAATTGTTCAGTGGCTACTTTCCTCTTGGTAAGGGTAGAAGAGACTCTTTAGCTATGGTAAGCAGCTCTTCTAGGAGAAGGACACTCCAAAATCAAACCATTGTTCTCTAGTCTTTGGTAGTGCTATAGCCTCTGTACCATGGCCTTCCACTGTCTTGGGTTAGAGTTCTCTTGCTTGAGGGTACACTCAGGCACACTATTGTATCTAGTTTCTCTTTCTCTTGTTTTGTTGAAGTTTTTATTGTTTATATAGGAAATATTTATTTAAATGTTGTTACTATTCTTAAAATATTTTATTTTTCCTTGTTTCCTTTCTCACTGAGCTATTTTCCCTGTTGGGGCCCCTGGGCTTATAGCATCCTGCTTTTCCAACTAGGGTTGTAGCTTAGCATTTAATAATAATAATAATAATAACTGATTCTTCACTGGCTGTTTGATTGAGTGAGTGCAATTTTACTCTTCTTTATGATGATCCACTGCTGCACATCAGGTTTGGGCCCTGCCATGACTAGCATTGTCATAATATTGTGACCGATACAACAGTACATTAGTGGAATACTGCCTTTTTTTCTAGCTGATTACATATTACTTCAACTATGTTTGCTGCATATTACTGTTTGACTCCACTGAAACCAGATAATGCAACTTTTACAGTTAATGTTTTTGTCTCAAGTTTATATCAACATGTCCCAAAGTTTCAGGCATCTGCCCTCTTATCTATGGGCATTGTCAGGAGTAGGATCAAATGAAAGCCCAAAGTATTTTGCTCGCGGAATATCATCAAATACTTTGTCCCTTGAAGTTGATGATAAGAGTTGCATAGAGAGTTGTTTTAAGGACCATTCTCTCTCTCTCTCTCTCTCTCTCTCTCTCTCTCTCTCTCTCTCTCTCTCTCTCTCTCTCTCTCTCAATTCAGTTATTGCAATGTATTTTCTATTTTTGCACAGTTTATCATGATAACATATACACATAGATGTGTGTATTTTATGAAGAATACAAATACTAGGAAGTATATATATATTTATATATATATACATATATATATATATATATATATATATATATATAAATATATGTGTGTGTGTGTGTGTGTGTGTGTGTGTGTGTGTATCTCTCTCTCTCTCTCTCTCTCTCTCTCTCTCTCTCTCTCTCTCTCTCTCTGTCCTCGACTTGCTTTTTTTTTTAAATAATGCTGAATTCAGGAAAGGTTTCGGTAATCATAAATATGGTTTTTAAAGTTTTCAAAGCATTTGGTGTGAATTTAGAAATGGAGGCAATGAAGAAAGCGGTAAAAATTCTCCTTAACGGAGGATGGCAATGGCGATCAGCTCTGGAGGAAGAGCTGGATTTGTGCGACGCGGCTCGTCAGAACCTGCAGGATTACAGGACCCAAAACAGGATGTGGCGGCATCTCCATTCTGCCCTTGGGTACATCGGTTTATCGAACTTGGTCAGGTACGAGGAACCGAACCTGTCACCCTGCGACAGAACTCTGGTGGGCCTGGCGAGGGACATTGTCGGCGGCGAAGCAGCGGAGAAGGATGAGATTCTCCGTTTGGTCGACCAACATGTCTTTTGGCCGAAGATGGCCTTTCTCTTGGGCACAGCTGCCTTTGGCACTGCTGCCGTCGGAACATTTTTCTTTTTCAGGTACCTGTGTGGAAGAAACCAAAAAGGAGGAGAGACTGTGAGAGATGAAGAGCTTTTGCAGAATCTTCTCGAGCAAATCGGAGAACCTACCCAAGAAGAGGGTGAATTTCTTCCAGCTGAAGTAGTGGTCCAGGAAGAGCTGGAAGATGGTGAATTTCTTCCAGCTGAAGGAGCTTTCCAGGATGAACTGGAAGATGAAATCGATCTTGCTGAAGGAGTATTTCAAGAAGAGCTGGAAGATGGTGAATTTCTTCCAGCTGAAGAAACTTTACAGGATGAACTGGAAGAAATCGATCTTATTGCTGAAGGAGTATTCCATGATGCACTGGAAGATGAAATTGATCTTCCTGCTGGAGTGCTCCAGGATGAACTGGAAGAGGAAATAAATCTTCCTGCTGAAGAAGAGGTCCAGTATGAAGTGGAAGATGAAATTGTTCTCCCTGTGGAAGAAAAAAGAGATAAACATACAGAGGAGAAGGAGGAAGAAGAAAGAGGAGAGAAACTAGATGAGGACAATCCAAAAGACGAAGAGTCTCTGCCTTTAGATTGGAATGAATATAAAAATGTGATCGACGTATTGAATTGCGATCTGGCCGAGCTGGAAACGATGTCTAAAACATACATGTGCATAGGTGGGAAAAGACTGGAAAATTATGAACTGGGAATTTTGCTGGGGCAAACCAGAGCGAAATACGAGGAGGAAATGGCTGGATTGAGGGGTGAGATCTCTTCTCTAAATAATATCACTGAGGAGACAGATAGTGTAATCTCTTCTCTAAATAATGTCACTGAGGGGAAAGAATTTGATATTTCTGAGGCAATGACAAAAGAAGGTAGTCTGAGTCATGAGAGGAGGCATAATCAGGTACTTCAAGAAGTACCTGAGAAGAAAGAGGAGGAGGAAGAGGAAAAAGAGATAAAATGTGAAGAAGATCAAGAGGTAACATCGGAGGAATCAAAAGAAGAGGAAGATAGAAGAACAGACACACCTGTTCCCAAAACTGAAATCGAAGAGTCCCTTCCAGACAAACTGAGTGAAACAGATAAAATAGTGCTCATGAATTGGATAGAACTCTGTCAAAAAGACCATCCACCTCACAAGATTCTGGGTTGCTCTGAAAATCCAACCAAAGAGGAGGCCTTGGCCGCCTATAATGGTAATTGTCAAACATGGGTTAACAGATATGGTAATTTTGACTACTGCACTGTCAAAGGCTGCGAGGGAGCCAGCATTATTCTTGAAAAGTTGGCAGAAAGTTATTTGCATCTGACCTGTTCACCGAAAGAACTTGCAACTATTGAAGAAATAATGAATCGTGGTTACGAAGAAACGATGAGCAATGCCTGGCTCATGATGAAGGACATCGATGTTGAAGAATTGATGGACCAAGAGGACCATGATATATCAGAAGTTAACCAGGGGCCACAGAAAACAATACGGAGTCCATTTGCAGACAGCTACACCTGGAGAAGGGAGATAAGTAAGAAGAAAAGCAAGAAAAACATGAAAAAAAATAAAAAGAATCATAAAATATATCTTTGGAAAAACTACTAATCATTTGGAAGAATCAAAGGATTAGACTATGGAAGATGGAGAGAAAAAGGAACTTTTCTTTTTTGAGGAGGAAATATCCTTTGATGTAGAAGTACAAACCTTCATCATAGGAGTAAAAGTTCAGTAAAAAAAAAAAAAAAAAAAAAAAAAAAGATATATATGTATATATATTATTCCACTTTTGATTGGAAAGGAATATTTTTTTAAAAGGAATATAAGTTGTGTTAAGTTCAATTTCGGTTAATTTTGTGAGGAAAAGGAGACTAAGACAAGTTTTCCAGGTCCAGAACTTCAAGATCGACCTGATTACCCAGCTTGAAGGACGCTTGGATAGACGGCCCGGCTTGAGGAATGCAATGCTAAACTCTCCAGCTTGAACGATGCTTGGAATAATCTGGAGGACTGGTGCTGCTGATGGAAGAAATCTGGCAGATTCCAGTATGCTATGTACCTTGATGGGGGTGTACAGGACCTTTGTCAAGTGTACAAATGGTCGGATATCTAGATCTATTCTTTTGGATACTAACCTTTGGGTGGTTCTGGGGGAATAATCTAGAAGACCGGCTCTGCAGAGGGATGAAGCTGGGATTCTTCTATTATGCAGTCTTGTCCTTATAGGTTGGCCCAAGATAGTTCAGCTGGGGAAGGAAGCTACATCTCTAGTGAGGTGCTCATCCAATGGCTGCTGATGGAGGACTGGGAGCAAAGACAGTTTTGGTCCTAAGGATGCTAGGCTTAATTGCCTGCCCTAGAGAAGCTTGACTCAATTGTCTGGCTTCATGCTGCTTGGATTAAAGGCTTGGCTTAATTGCCTGCCCTAGAGAAGCTTGACTTAATTGTCTGGCTTCATGTTTCTTGGATTAAAAGCTTGGCTTAATTGCCTAGTCTAGAGAAGCTTGGCTTAATTGTCTGGCTTCATGCTTTTTGGATTGAAGGCTTGGTTTAATTGCCTGGTCTAGAAAAGCTTGGCTTAATTGTCTGGCTTCATGCTTTTTGGATTGAAGGCTTGGCTTAATTGCCTGGTCTAGAGAAGCTTGGCTTAATTGTCTGGCTTCATGGTGCTTGGATTAAAGGCTTGGCTTAATTGCCTGGTCTAGAGAAGCTTGGCTTAATTGTCTGGCTTCATGCTTTTTGGATTAAAGACTTGGCTTAATTGCATGGTCTAGAGAAGCTTGACTTAATGTTTGTCCGGCTTCATGCTGCTTGGATTAAAGGCTTGGCTTAATTTCCTGGCCTAGAGAAGCTTGGCTTAATTGTCTGGCTTCATGCTTTTTGGACTGAAGGCTTGGCTTAATTGCCTGGTCTAGAGAAGCTTGGCTTAATTGTCTGGCTTCATGCTTTTTTGATTGAAGGCTTGGCTTAATTGCCTGGTCTAGAGAAGCTTGACTTAATTGTCTGGCTTCATGCTGCTTGGATTAAAGGCTTGGCTTAATAGCCTGGTCCAGAGAAGCTTGGCTTAATTGTCTGGCTTCATGCTGCTTGGATTAAAGGCTTGGCTTAATTGCCTGGTCTAGAGAAGCTTGGCTTAATTGTCTGGCTTCATGCTTTTTTGATTAAAGGCTTGGCTTAATTGCCTGGCCTAGAGAAGCTTGGCTTAATTGTCTGGCTTCATGCTGCTTGGATTAAAGGCTTGGCTTAATTAGCTGGTCTAGAGAAGCTTGGCTTAATTGTCTGGCTTCATGCTTTTTGGACTGAAGGCTTGGCTTAATTGCCTGGTCTAGAGAAGCTTGGCTTAATTGTCTGGCTTCATGCTTTTTTGATTGAAGGCTTGACTTAATTGCCTGGTCTAGAGAAGCTTGGCTTAATTGTCTGGCTTCATGCTTTTTGGATTGAAGGCTTGGCTTAATTGCCTGGTCTAGAGAAGCTTGGCTTAATTGTCTGGCTTCATGCTTTTTGGATTAAAGACTTGGCTTAATTGCCTGGTCTAGAGAAGCTTGGCTTAATTGTCTGGCTTCATGCTTTTTTGATTGAAGGCTTGGCTTAATTGCCTGGTCTAGAGAAGCTTGGCTTAATTGTCTGGCTTCATGCTGCTTGGATTAAAGGCTTGGCTTAATTGCCTGGTCTAGAGAAGCTTGGCTTAATTGTCTGGCTTCATGCTGCTGGGATTAAAGGCTTGGCTTAATTACCTGGCCTAGAGAAGCTTGGCTTAATTGTCTGGCTTCATGCATTTTGGATTGAAGGCTTGGCTTAATTGCCTGGCCTAGAGAAGCTTGGCTTAATTGTCTGGCTTCATGCTGCTTGGATTAAAGGCTTGGCTTAATTGCCTGGTCTAGAGAAGCTTGGCTTAATTGTCTGGCTTCATGCTGCTGGGATTAAAGGCTTGGCTTAATTGCCTGGTCTAGAGAAGCTTGGCTTAATTGTCTGGCTTCATGCTTTTTTGATTGAAGGCTTGGCTTAACTGCCTGGTCTAGAGGAGCTTGGCTTAATTGTCTGGCTTCATGCTTTTTGGATTAAAGACTTTGCTTAATTGCCTGGTCTAGAGAAGCTTGGCTTAATTGTCTGGCTTCATACTTTTGGATTAAAGGCTTGGCTTAATTAGCTGGTCTAGAGAAGCTTGGCTTAATTGTCTGGCTTCATGCTTTTTTGATTAAAGGCTTGGCTTAATTGCCTGCCCTAGAGAAGCTTGACTTAATTGTCTGGCTTCATGCATTTTTGATTGAAGGCTTGGCTTAATTGCCTGGTCTAGAGAAGCTTGGCTTAACTGTCTGGCTTCATGCTTTTTGGACTGAAGGCTTGGCTTAATTGCCTGGTCTAGAGAAGCTTGGCTTAATTGTCTGGCTTCATGGTGCTTGGATTAATGGCTTGGCTTAATTGCCTGGTCTAGAGAAGCTTGACTTAATTGTCTGGCTTCATGCTGCTTGGATTAAAGGCTTGGCTTAATTGCCTGGTCTAGAGAAGCTTGGCTTAATTGTCTGGCTTCATGCTTTTTAGACTGAAGGCTTGGCTTAATTGCCTAGTCTAGAGAAGCTTGGCTTAATTGTCTGGCTTCATGCTGCTTGGATTAAAGGCTTGGCTTAATTGCCTGGCCTAGAGAAGCTTGGCTTAATTGTCTGGCTTCATGCTTTTTGGACTGAAGACTTGGCTTAATTGCCTGGTCTAGAGAAGCTTGGCTTAATTGTCTGGCTTCATGCTTTTTTGATTGAAGGCTTGGCTTAATTGCCTGGTCTAGAGAAGCTTGGCTTAATTGTCTGGCTTCATGCTTTTTGGATTGAAGGCTTGGCTTAATTGCCTGGTCTAGAGAAGCTTGGCTTAATTGTCTGGCTTCATGCTTTTTGGATTAAAGACTTGGCTTAATTGCCTGGTCTAGAGAAGCTTGGCTTAATTGTCTGGCTTCATGCTTTTTTGATTGAAGGCTTGGCTTAATTGCCTGGTCTAGAGAAGCTTGGCTTAATTGTCTGGCATGCTGCTTGGATTAAAGGCTTGGCTTAATTGCCTGGTCTAGAGAAGCTTGGCTTAATTGTCTGGCTTCATGCTGCTTGGATTAAAGGCTTGGCTTAATTACCTGGCCTAGAGAAGCTTGGCTTAATTGTCTGGCTTCATGCATTTTGGATTGAAGGCTTGGCTTAATTGCCTGGCCTAGAGAAGCTTGGTTTAATTGTCTGGCTTCATGCTGCTTGGATTAAAGGCTTGGCTTAATTGCCTGGTCTAGAGAAGCTTGGCTTAATTGTCTGGCTTCATGCTTTTTGGACTGAAGGCTTGGCTTAATTGTCTGGTCTAGAGAAGCTTGGCTTAATTGTCTGGCTTCATGCTTTTTTGATTGAAGGCTTGGCTTAACTGCCTGGTCTAGAGGAGCTTGGCTTAATTGTCTGGCTTCATGCTTTTTGGATTAAAGACTTTGCTTAATTGCCTGGTCTAGAGAAGCTTGGCTTAATTGTCTGGCTTCATACTTTTGGATTAAAGGCTTGGCTTAATTAGCTGGTCTAGAGAAACTTGGCTTAATTGTCTGGCTTCATGCTTTTTTGATTAAAGGCTTGGCTTAATTGCCTGCCCTAGAGAAGCTTGACTTAATTGTCTGGCTTCATGCATTTTTGATTGAAGGCTTGGCTTAATTGCCTGGTCTAGAGAAGCTTGGCTTAACTGTCTGGCTTCATGTTTTTTGGACTGAAGGCTTGGCTTAATTGCCTGGTCTAGAGAAGCTTGGCTTAATTGTCTGGCTTCATGGTGCTTGGATTAATGGCTTGGCTTAATTGCCTGGTCTAGAGAAGCTTGACTTAATTGTCTGGCTTCATGCTGCTTGGATTAAAGGCTTGGCTTAATTGCCTGGTCTAGAGAAGCTTGGCTTAATTGTCTGGCTTCATGCTTTTTGGACTGAAGGCTTGGCTTAATTACCTGGTCTAGAGAAGCTTGGCTTAATTGTCTGGCTTCATGCTTTTTGGACTGAAGGCTTGGCTTAATTGCCTGGTCTAGAGAAGCTTGGCTTAATTGTCTGGCTTCATGCTTTTTGGATTGAAGGCTTGGATTACTTGCCTGGTCTAGAGAAGCATAGCTTAATTGTCTTGCTTCATACTTTTTGGACTGAAGGCTTGGCTTAATTGCCTGGTCTAGAGAAGCTTGGCTTAATTGTCTGGCTTCATACTTTTTTGATTGAACGCTTGGCTTAATTGCCTGGTCTAGAGAAGCTTGACTTAATTGTCTGGCTTCATGCTGCTGGGATTAAAGGCTTGGCTTAATTGCCTGGTCCAGAGAAGCTTGGCTTAATTGTCTGGCTTCATGCTTTTTTGATTAAAGGCTTGGCTTAATTGCCTGGTCTAGAGAAGCTTGGCTTAATTGTCTGGCTTCATGCTGCTTGGATTAAAGGCTTGGCTTAATTGCCTGGCCTAGAGAAGCTTGGCTTAATTGTCTGGCTTCATGCTTTTTGGACTGAAGACTTGGCTTAATTGCCTGGTCTAGAGAAGCTTGGCTTAATTGTCTGGCTTCATGCTTTTTTGATTGAAGGCTTGGCTTAATTGCCTGGTCTAGAGAAGCTTGGCTTAATTGTCTGGCTTCATGCTTTTTGGATTGAAGGCTTGGCTTAATTGCCTGGTCTAGAGAAGCTTGGCTTAATTGTCTGGCTTCATGCTTTTTGGATTAAAGACTTGGCTTAATTGCCTGGTCTAGAGAAGCTTGGCTTAATTGTCTGGCTTCATGCTCTTTGGATTGAAGACTTGGCTTAATTGCCTGGTCTAGAGAAGCTTGGCTTAATTGTCTGGCTTCATGCTTTTTTGATTGAAGGCTTGGCTTAATTGCCTGGTCTAGAGAAGCTTGGCTTAATTGTCTGGCTTCATGCTGCTTGGATTAAAGGCTTGGCTTAATTGCCTGGTCTAGAGAAGCTTGGCTTAATTGTCTGGCTTCATGCTGCTTGGATTGAAGGCTTGGCTTAATTGCCTGGCCTAGAGAAGCTTGGCTTAATTGTCTGGCTTCATGCTGCTTGGATTAAAGGCTTGGCTTAATTGCCTGGTCTAGAGAAGCTTGGCTTAATTGTCTGGCTTCATGCTTTTTTGATTGAAGGCTTGGCTTAATTGCCTGGTCTAGAGAAGCTTGGCTTAATTGTCTGGCTTCATGCTTTTTTGATTGAAGGCTTGGCTTAACTGCCTGGTCTAGAGAAGCTTGACTTAATTGTCTGGCTTCATGCTGCTTGGATTAAAGGCTTGGCTTAATTGCCTGGTCCAGAGAAGCTTGGCTTAATTGCCTGGTCCAGAGAAGCTTGGCTTAATTGTCTGGCTTCATGCTGCTTGGATTAAAGGCTTGGCTTAATTGCCTGGTCTAGAGAAGCTTGGCTTAATTGTCTGGCTTCATGCTTTTTGGATTAAAGACTTGGCTTAATTGCATGGTCTAGAGAAGCTTGACTTAATGTTTGTCCGGCTTCATGCTGCTTGGATTAAAGGCTTGGCTTAATTTCCTGGCCTAGAGAAGCTTGGCTTAATTGTCTGGCTTCATGCTTTTTGGACTGAAGGCTTGGCTTAATTGCCTGGTCTAGAGAAGCTTGGCTTAATTGTCTGGCTTCATGCTTTTTTGATTGAAGGCTTGGCTTAATTGCCTGGTCTAGAGAAGCTTGACTTAATTGTCTGGCTTCATGCTGCTTGGATTAAAGGCTTGGCTTAATAGCCTGGTCCAGAGAAGCTTGGCTTAATTGTCTGGCTTCATGCTGCTTGGATTAAAGGCTTGGCTTAATTGCCTGGTCTAGAGAAGCTTGGCTTAATTGTCTGGCTTCATGCTTTTTTGATTAAAGGCTTGGCTTAATTGCCTGGCCTAGAGAAGCTTGGCTTAATTGTCTGGCTTCATGCTGCTTGGATTAAAGGCTTGGCTTAATTAGCTGGTCTAGAGAAGCTTGGCTTAATTGTCTGGCTTCATGCTTTTTGGACTGAAGGCTTGGCTTAATTGCCTGGTCTAGAGAAGCTTGGCTTAATTGTCTGGCTTCATGCTTTTTTGATTGAAGGCTTGACTTAATTGCCTGGTCTAGAGAAGCTTGGCTTAATTGTCTGGCTTCATGCTTTTTGGATTGAAGGCTTGGCTTAATTGCCTGGTCTAGAGAAGCTTGGCTTAATTGTCTGGCTTCATGCTTTTTGGATTAAAGACTTGGCTTAATTGCCTGGTCTAGAGAAGCTTGGCTTAATTGTCTGGCTTCATGCTTTTTTGATTGAAGGCTTGGCTTAATTGCCTGGTCTAGAGAAGCTTGGCTTAATTGTCTGGCTTCATGCTGCTTGGATTAAAGGCTTGGCTTAATTGCCTGGTCTAGAGAAGCTTGGCTTAATTGTCTGGCTTCATGCTGCTGGGATTAAAGGCTTGGCTTAATTACCTGGCCTAGAGAAGCTTGGCTTAATTGTCTGGCTTCATGCATTTTGGATTGAAGGCTTGGCTTAATTGCCTGGCCTAGAGAAGCTTGGCTTAATTGTCTGGCTTCATGCTGCTTGGATTAAAGGCTTGGCTTAATTGCCTGGTCTAGAGAAGCTTGGCTTAATTGTCTGGCTTCATGCTGCTGGGATTAAAGGCTTGGCTTAATTGCCTGGTCTAGAGAAGCTTGGCTTAATTGTCTGGCTTCATGCTTTTTTGATTGAAGGCTTGGCTTAACTGCCTGGTCTAGAGGAGCTTGGCTTAATTGTCTGGCTTCATGCTTTTTGGATTAAAGACTTTGCTTAATTGCCTGGTCTAGAGAAGCTTGGCTTAATTGTCTGGCTTCATACTTTTGGATTAAAGGCTTGGCTTAATTAGCTGGTCTAGAGAAGCTTGGCTTAATTGTCTGGCTTCATGCTTTTTTGATTAAAGGCTTGGCTTAATTGCCTGCCCTAGAGAAGCTTGACTTAATTGTCTGGCTTCATGCATTTTTGATTGAAGGCTTGGCTTAATTGCCTGGTCTAGAGAAGCTTGGCTTAACTGTCTGGCTTCATGCTTTTTGGACTGAAGGCTTGGCTTAATTGCCTGGTCTAGAGAAGCTTGGCTTAATTGTCTGGCTTCATGGTGCTTGGATTAATGGCTTGGCTTAATTGCCTGGTCTAGAGAAGCTTGACTTAATTGTCTGGCTTCATGCTGCTTGGATTAAAGGCTTGGCTTAATTGCCTGGTCTAGAGAAGCTTGGCTTAATTGTCTGGCTTCATGCTTTTTAGACTGAAGGCTTGGCTTAATTGCCTAGTCTAGAGAAGCTTGGCTTAATTGTCTGGCTTCATGCTGCTTGGATTAAAGGCTTGGCTTAATTGCCTGGCCTAGAGAAGCTTGGCTTAATTGTCTGGCTTCATGCTTTTTGGACTGAAGACTTGGCTTAATTGCCTGGTCTAGAGAAGCTTGGCTTAATTGTCTGGCTTCATGCTTTTTTGATTGAAGGCTTGGCTTAATTGCCTGGTCTAGAGAAGCTTGGCTTAATTGTCTGGCTTCATGCTTTTTGGATTGAAGGCTTGGCTTAATTGCCTGGTCTAGAGAAGCTTGGCTTAATTGTCTGGCTTCATGCTTTTTGGATTAAAGACTTGGCTTAATTGCCTGGTCTAGAGAAGCTTGGCTTAATTGTCTGGCTTCATGCTTTTTTGATTGAAGGCTTGGCTTAATTGCCTGGTCTAGAGAAGCTTGGCTTAATTGTCTGGCATGCTGCTTGGATTAAAGGCTTGGCTTAATTGCCTGGTCTAGAGAAGCTTGGCTTAATTGTCTGGCTTCATGCTGCTTGGATTAAAGGCTTGGCTTAATTACCTGGCCTAGAGAAGCTTGGCTTAATTGTCTGGCTTCATGCATTTTGGATTGAAGGCTTGGCTTAATTGCCTGGCCTAGAGAAGCTTGGTTTAATTGTCTGGCTTCATGCTGCTTGGATTAAAGGCTTGGCTTAATTGCCTGGTCTAGAGAAGCTTGGCTTAATTGTCTGGCTTCATGCTTTTTGGACTGAAGGCTTGGCTTAATTGTCTGGTCTAGAGAAGCTTGGCTTAATTGTCTGGCTTCATGCTTTTTTGATTGAAGGCTTGGCTTAACTGCCTGGTCTAGAGGAGCTTGGCTTAATTGTCTGGCTTCATGCTTTTTGGATTAAAGACTTTGCTTAATTGCCTGGTCTAGAGAAGCTTGGCTTAATTGTCTGGCTTCATACTTTTGGATTAAAGGCTTGGCTTAATTAGCTGGTCTAGAGAAACTTGGCTTAATTGTCTGGCTTCATGCTTTTTTGATTAAAGGCTTGGCTTAATTGCCTGCCCTAGAGAAGCTTGACTTAATTGTCTGGCTTCATGCATTTTTGATTGAAGGCTTGGCTTAATTGCCTGGTCTAGAGAAGCTTGGCTTAACTGTCTGGCTTCATGTTTTTTGGACTGAAGGCTTGGCTTAATTGCCTGGTCTAGAGAAGCTTGGCTTAATTGTCTGGCTTCATGGTGCTTGGATTAATGGCTTGGCTTAATTGCCTGGTCTAGAGAAGCTTGACTTAATTGTCTGGCTTCATGCTGCTTGGATTAAAGGCTTGGCTTAATTGCCTGGTCTAGAGAAGCTTGGCTTAATTGTCTGGCTTCATGCTTTTTGGACTGAAGGCTTGGCTTAATTACCTGGTCTAGAGAAGCTTGGCTTAATTGTCTGGCTTCATGCTTTTTGGACTGAAGGCTTGGCTTAATTGCCTGGTCTAGAGAAGCTTGACTTAATTGTCTGGCTTCATGCTTTTTGGATTGAAGGCTTGGATTACTTGCCTGGTCTAGAGAAGCATAGCTTAATTGTCTTGCTTCATACTTTTTGGACTGAAGGCTTGGCTTAATTGCCTGGTCTAGAGAAGCTTGGCTTAATTGTCTGGCTTCATACTTTTTTGATTGAACGCTTGGCTTAATTGCCTGGTCTAGAGAAGCTTGACTTAATTGTCTGGCTTCATGCTGCTGGGATTAAAGGCTTGGCTTAATTGCCTGGTCCAGAGAAGCTTGGCTTAATTGTCTGGCTTCATGCTTTTTTGATTAAAGGCTTGGCTTAATTGCCTGGTCTAGAGAAGCTTGGCTTAATTGTCTGGCTTCATGCTGCTTGGATTAAAGGCTTGGCTTAATTGCCTGGCCTAGAGAAGCTTGGCTTAATTGTCTGGCTTCATGCTTTTTGGACTGAAGACTTGGCTTAATTGCCTGGTCTAGAGAAGCTTGGCTTAATTGTCTGGCTTCATGCTTTTTTGATTGAAGGCTTGGCTTAATTGCCTGGTCTAGAGAAGCTTGGCTTAATTGTCTGGCTTCATGCTTTTTGGATTGAAGGCTTGGCTTAATTGCCTGGTCTAGAGAAGCTTGGCTTAATTGTCTGGCTTCATGCTTTTTGGATTAAAGACTTGGCTTAATTGCCTGGTCTAGAGAAGCTTGGCTTAATTGTCTGGCTTCATGCTCTTTGGATTGAAGACTTGGCTTAATTGCCTGGTCTAGAGAAGCTTGGCTTAATTGTCTGGCTTCATGCTTTTTTGATTGAAGGCTTGGCTTAATTGCCTGGTCTAGAGAAGCTTGGCTTAATTGTCTGGCTTCATGCTGCTTGGATTAAAGGCTTGGCTTAATTGCCTGGTCTAGAGAAGCTTGGCTTAATTGTCTGGCTTCATGCTGCTTGGATTGAAGGCTTGGCTTAATTGCCTGGCCTAGAGAAGCTTGGCTTAATTGTCTGGCTTCATGCTGCTTGGATTAAAGGCTTGGCTTAATTGCCTGGTCTAGAGAAGCTTGGCTTAATTGTCTGGCTTCATGCTTTTTTGATTGAAGGCTTGGCTTAATTGCCTGGTCTAGAGAAGCTTGGCTTAATTGTCTGGCTTCATGCTTTTTTGATTGAAGGCTTGGCTTAACTGCCTGGTCTAGAGAAGCTTGACTTAATTGTCTGGCTTCATGCTGCTTGGATTAAAGGCTTGGCTTAATTGCCTGGTCCAGAGAAGCTTGGCTTAATTGCCTGGTCCAGAGAAGCTTGGCTTAATTGTCTGGCTTCATGCTGCTTGGATTAAAGGCTTGGCTTAATTGCCTGGTCTAGAGAAGCTTGGCTTAATTGTCTGGCTTCATGCTTTTTTGATTGAAGGCTTGGCTTAATTGCCTGGTCTAGAGAAGCTTGGCTTAATTGTCTGGCTTCATGCTTTTTTGATTGAAGGCTTGGCTTAACTGCCTGGTCTAGAGGAGCTTGGCTTAATTGTCTGGCTTCATGCTTTTTGGCTTAAAGACTTTGCTTAATTGCCTGGTCTAGAGAAGCTTGGCTTAATTGTCTGGCTTCATACTTTTGGATTAAAGGCTTGGCTTAATTAGCTGGTCTAGAGAAGCTTGGCTTAATTGTCTGGCTTCATGCTTTTTTGATTAAAGGCTTGGCTTAATTGCCTGCCCTAGAGAAGCTTGACTTAATTGTCTGGCTTCATGCATTTTTGATTGAAGGCTTGGCTTAATTGCCTGGTCTAGAGAAGCTTGGCTTAACTGTCTGGCTTCATGCTTTTTGGACTGAAGGCTTGGCTTAATTGCCTGGTCTAGAGAAGCTTGGCTTAATTGTCTGGCTTCATGGTGCTTGGATTAAAGGCTTGGCTTAATTGCCTGGTCTAGAGAAGCTTGACTTAGTTGTCTGGCTTCATGCTGCTTGGATTAAAGGCTTGGCTTAATTGCCTGGTCTAGAGAAGCTTGGCCTAATTGTCTGGCTTCATGCTTTTTGGACTGAAGGCTTGGCTTAATTACCTGGTCTAGAGAAGCTTGGCTTAATTGTCTGGCTTCATGCTTTTTGGACTGAAGGCTTGGCTTAATTGCCTGGTCTAGAGAAGCTTGGCTTAATTGTCTGGCTTCATGCTTTTTGGATTGAAGGCTTGGATTACTTGCCTGGTCTAGAGAAGCTTGGCTTAATTGTCTGGCTTCATACTTTTTGGACTGAAGGCTTGGCTTAATTGCCTGGTCTAGAGAAGCTTGGCTTAATTGTCTGGCTTCATGCGGCTTGGATTAAAGGCTTGGTTTAATTGCCTGGTCTAAAGAAGCTTGGCTTAATTGTCTGGCTTCATGCTTTTTGGACTGAAGGCTTGGCTTAATTGCCTGGTCTAGAGAAGCTTGGCTTAATTGTCTGGCTTCATGCTTTTTGGATTAAAGGCTTGGCTTAATTGCCTGGTCTAGAGAAGCTTGGCTTAATTGTCTGGCTTCATGCTTTTTTGATTGAAGACTTGGCTTAATTGCCTGGTCTAGAGAAGCTTGGCTTAATTGTCTGGCCTCATGCTTTTTGGATTAAAGGCTTGGCTTAATTGCCTGGTCTAGAGAAGCTTGGCTTAACTGTCTGGCTTCATGCTTTTTTGATTAAAGGCTTGGCTTAATTGCCTGGTCTAGAGAAGCTTGACTTAATTGTCTGGCTTCTTGCTGCTTGGATTAGAGGCTTGGCTTAATTGCCTGGCTTAAAGAAGCTTGGCTTAATTGTCTGGCTTCTTGCTGTTTGGATTAAAGGCTTGGCTTAATTGTCTGGCCTAAAGAAGCTTGGCTTAATTGTCTGGCTTCTTGCTGTTGGGATTGAATGAGGTAGTGGTGAGGAGGGTCGTGGGAACCTTGCTGGCTTTTATCTTTCTCAAAAGTGGAAGTTGGCAGAACCCACCTGATGAACCCTTTGGTAAGGGTGAAACCCTTATATGGTGTGTTTTAATTCAAAATATCATATATGAATGTATATATGTATATATATATATATATATATATATATATATATATATATATATATATATATATATATATATATATATATATATATATATATAAATATATGTGTGTGTGTGTGAATATCTGTCACAATGGTATTCAATACCGAATTCTACCCCTGGGAGTGTATATCCTATGGAAATTCATTCATGATAAATGCTTTTGGTTGAGTAAGGATTCGAATTTTATGCCCTGAGCCGAAACAATGCCTGCAGGGACGGCTTTACCAATCGTAAAGTCGCCCCTGCAGGCATTGTTTTGACTCAGGGCATAGGTTTGAATCCTTACTCAACCAAAAGCATTTATCATAAATGAATTTCCATAGGATATACACTCCCAGGGCTACAATTCGGTATTGAATACCATTATGGGTGTTTATTATCATTATTACTATTATCTAAGCTACAACCCTTAGAATATTTTGTATATTTGTAATAAAATCATTAGAACAATCTTATCTTTTCTCTTTCAACAGGAAAAGCGAACTGTCACAGCTTCAGACTCCTGACATTGGGTGGTGAGCACAGGACAAGTAATATTTTGGTGTTTTGTAATAACTCTTACCTGAAGACCTTTTATTGAACACTTTCTTTTTATTCTTCTTAGCGTAGGTAGTAGTAGAATATGAGTCGTTGTATTTGAAGTGCCGAAAATAAGAGAGAGAGAGAGAGAGAGAGAGAGAGAGAGAGAGAGAGAGAGAGAGAGAGAGAGAGAGAGAGAGAGAGAGAGAGAGAGAGAGAGAGAAGTACCATTTGCAGGAAGCAGATAAGGTTTGAAGTAAAGACAAAATGGTTTAATTGGTTAAAAGGCATATGCCACATCAAACAGCCTTAAGGAAGCAACCTTATTGCTCCTTATTATAAAAACCATTATAGCTTGGAGATTGAAACGTACTACACTCGTCTTTTCATATTTTTTTGGCAACATAAATACCACATCAAGCAATCTACTGAGGCTTTGATTCTCTCTCTCTCTCTCTCTCTCTCTCTCTCTCTCTCTCTCTCTCTCTCTCTCTCTCTCTCTCTCTCTCTCTCTCTCTCTCTTCCCCCAAGGTATACAGTATTCTTGTTGACATATGCTTTTATGAATATGTATCACTAACGCGAGTGATTTCCTTATTTCCTCTCCTCACTGGGCTATTTTTTCCTGTTGGAGCCCTTGGTCATATAGCATCTTACTTTATCAACTAGGGTTGTAGCTTAGCTAGTAATAATAATAATAATAATAATAATAATAATAATAATATCCTAATTTATAAGTTACTCATGAACACTACGTATCAGGACTACAGTATCCTTGCACAGTTTATGACCAACCTGTACATAATACAATTCCTAAAATGCTAATATCCGAACATCTGAAACCTAGTCTACTGACCTAAACCTCATAATCAAATCTGTGGAAATTAGTTGGCCTTTCAGGGAGATACTTAAGTCAGGCACTGGGGCCTAGGAGGCCGTTCAATAGCTCTGTGAAACTGGAGGAAACTCTGTAGTTGTTGTATGAAATGAAGTAAAATGATTGGACAGCAAGATGCAAGAAATGAAAGGGAGACTGAAGTATAAATCAAGGTTAAAATCTAGGTACAGAAAGGGGTCGAAATGACAATGCAAACACATTTAGGTAATGCCTATATTGCTTCTGCTTTAGGTGTATTGATGGCATTATTCCTCCATGTGAAGGTTGCATTAAAATGGCTTTAATTAGAGTACTTTATAAATGCTGATTCGGCTTTCACCCTTCACAGCTTATGGAGATGAGCAAGAGAATACAAGTTTGATGAGGAAGTAAAATCTCGAGTCCCTTCATGATAACAGCCAGGACATTCACGCTCACAGCCTGTTCACATCCTTCTGTAGGGACTTAAAAATGTGAACCGGGAAGACCCTAAGGTACTATAGTCTATTTCTTTTAGCGATGCATATTTGCACCGACTCGCGGCGGTGCCCTTTTAGCTTGGAAAAGTTTCCGGATTGCTGATTGGTTGGACAAGATAATTCTAACCAATCAGCGATCCGGAAACTTTTCCGAGCTAAAAGGGCACCGCCGCCAGTCGGTGCAAATATGCATCGCTAAAAGAAATGGACTATAGTATAACAGATGTAGAAAAGGCAACTATAACGTTCAGTATCTTATCCAGTTCAGGAGTTTTGGGAATTTATCGGAGGGAAACATTAAACAGAATACCTGTTCGACTGCATTATTATTTATTATTATTGTTATTATTACTAGTTAAGCTACCCCCTAGTTGGAAAAGCAGGATGCTAAAAGCCCAAGGCTTCCAAAAGGGAAAAAAATAGACTAGCGAGGAAAGGAAATAAGGAAACAGATAGAATAGCGTGCCTTAGTGTAATCTTAAACAAAATAAGGGGTATTAGTTTAGTTTCAAACTAAGAAAACAGAGCTAGTTTACATGCAATCTCTCTCACTTTGGTATAAGCATATCTCATAAAACAATTACTTGCTAGCAGAGTTGGGGGATTTTGTCTATGAAATTTATTTTGAAATTATTATTGCTACTTTCCATTATTATTATTATTATTATTACTTACTAAGCTACAACCCTAGTTGGAAAAGCAGTATGCTATAAGCCCAGGGGCTCCAACAGGGAAAATAGCTCAGTGCGGAAAGGAAAAAAGGAAAATAAAATATTCTAAGAAGAGTAACAACAATAAATATCTCCTATATAAACTATAAAAACTTTAACAAAACAAGAGGAAGAGAAATAAGATAGGAGAGTGTGCTCGAGTGTACCCTCAAGCAAGAGAACTCTAACCCAAGACAGTGAAAGGCCATGGTACAGAGGCTATGGCACTACCCAAGACTAGAGAACAGTGGTTTGATTTTGGAGTGTCCTTCTCCTAGAAGAGCTGCTTACCATAGCTAAAGAGTCTCTTCTACCCTTACCAAGAGGAAAGTGGCACTGACAATTACAGTGCAGTAACCCCTTGGGTGATGAAGAATTGTTTGGTAATCTGTGTTGTCAGGTGTATGAGGATAGAGGAGAATATGTAAAGAATATGCCAGACTATTCAGTGTGTATGTAGGCAAAGGGAAAATGAACCGTAACCAGAGAGGAGGATCCAATGTAGTACTGTCTGGCCAGTCAAAAGACCCCATAACTCTCTAGCGGTAGTATCTCAACGGGTGGCTGGTGCCCTGGCCAACCTACTACCTATAAAGTGTCTTCAAACCTAATGCATCTTATAGATTCAATCATAAATCAACTTCAACAATCTCTGAAGAGTCAGTACAATCAAAAGTTCTCTAATTCAGTGGTCCAAATTCTGATGGCGAGGCTATGAAGCATTCTTGAGCACTGTGTAGTCAGATAGTAACAGACATATAAAGTAAGTCACCATCAATAAACAGTGAGGTCCTCCCGTATGACATAGCAAATCGTACTTCCATTTCTGTGACCAGCCTCTTATGATATATTGGGCAGATGGGCAATTGAAACTGAGATATGGCAGAAGAAATGTATAACTCAGGTATGGAGAAAGGGACAAGGGCAGCTTATCAGGTTATATTGATATGTGATCTAATCAAGAAGCCAAAGAAATTAGGATAACATTTATCATTAAGTTTAGGTTAACAAAGAAACACTTTATTTCCAGAATACTAAACATGTTGCATCCTGTCTCATTTTTATATCAATTATGCCTTTATATGTCTTGGGTAGTGCCATAGCCTCTGTACCATGGCATTCCACCGTCTTGGGCTAGAGTTATCTTGCTTGAGGGTACACTCGGGTGCACTATTCTATCTAATTTCTCTTCATCTTGTTTTGTTAAAGTTTTTACAGTTTATTTAGGAAATATTTATTCTAATGTTGTGACTGTTCTTTAAAATGTTCAATTTTTTCTTGTTTCCTTTCCTCACTGGGTTATTTTCCCTGTTGGGACCCCTGGGCTTATAGCCTCCTACTTTTTCAACTAGAGTTGTAGCTAAACTAGTAATAATAATAATAATAATAATAATAATAATAATAATAATAATAATAATAATAATAATAATAATAATAATAATAATAAAAATAATGTCTCATAAGAGATAGGACAGACACATGTTGCACCACAAAATTAAACCTGGCTCTATACTCTCTTATGTTTTAGAATCCTGTTATTGCTATGATTAATACGAAAAGAAGATAACAATTCATATAATAGTTAATTTTTCTACTGACCATTCAGACACCTTTGGGAGAATTGGGCAAACAAATTGATTTTAAGATTTAGGTGTCATAAAGATATCAGTAAAATAGCGTCCTAGTTCAACAAAGTAACTATATTCTGGATACTTATGTTCTATCTCATGATCTAATCACTCTTTCTCTCTTTCCTGAAACCAGCCATTGTTCTCTAGTCTTGGGTAGTGTCGTAGTCTCTGCACCATGGTCTTCCACTGTCTTGGATTAGAGTTTTCTTGCTTGAGGGTAACCTACACTTGGACATACCATTCTGTCTTATTTCTCTCTCTCTCTCTTATTTTACTTTTTGACGCTTTTATTGTTTATATAAGAAAGGTCTATTTCAATGTTGTTAATGTGTTTAAAATGTCTTATTTGAATTGTTCATTTCTTCTCTTGTATTTTATTTCCATGTTTCATTTCCTTACTGGGCTACTTTCCCTTGCTGGAGCCCTTGGGCTCAAACCATCCTGTTTTTCCAACTAGGGTTTTAGCTTTGCTAATAATAATAATAATAATAATAATAATAATAATAATAATAATAATAATAATAATAACATCGAATCTGCATATATGCCTGAAGTCTTCAAATCAATATTGCCTGAGATTAACAGGTTACTTAGGTAATCTAGTACTTTTTCATTCACGATGATTTTCTGACAGAATCCATATTGTGTAAAAGAACCAGACATAAATACAGGTATTCCAAAATCATATTAATTTCCTTCTGCCTTCTTCAAGTTAAGTCAAAATCCCGCTTCCAGATTTGAACTCTGAGAAGAGCAACACAAGCCTTCGCTTGGAGTCGTGAATCGAGTTCTCGAAGAAATGTAAACAAGCAGATCATAGGAAAAGAACTATAGAAGATACGATTTATGAAGTAAAACAAAGTAATAAATGCATAAATAAGTCATTATCATGATTAATATTATTGATATTAGTAGTATTATTATGATAATTAGAGCATCATAATAAAAACTAAACGAAACAATCTACGAGTATTATAACGTTTTTAAAGCTTACAAGTTTCAGCTCTCTGACCAAGTTTTGGTGTTGAATGACAAGCATCTCTTTCTTCAATTCTTCAATTTCGTGTCACACTTAGATTTCCAAATATATATATATATATATATATATATATATATATATATATATATATATATATATATATATATATATATATATATATATATATATTACTATTATAATTATTATTATTATTATTATTATTATTATTATTATTATTATTATTATTATCATTATTATTATCAATTGTTAGGGTATTATTAAATATTTAGACTGAATTTTAGGACATACCCACACAAATATATCTATACATATATATACACACACACACACACACACACACATATATATATATATATATATATATATATATATATATATATATATATATATATATATATAGAGAGAGAGAGAGAGAGAGAGAGAGAGAGAGAGAGAGAGAGAGAGAGAGAGAGAGAGAGAGAGAGAGAGAGAGAAGAGAGAGAGAGAGAGAGAGAGAGAGAGAGAGAGAGAGAGAGAGAGAGAGAGAGAGAGAGAGAGAGAGACTGTATAGTGAACAAGGACTCGTAAATCTTATGAGGTATCTTTATACTCACTTTTAATACTCACTTTTAAAGGACCTTGCACAGTAATATTGTCCCTTGGGATTTTTACTTTTGTTTTGTCAGTAAAAGACAAATAATTAATAAATTTATATATAGTGCCAGAGACAGTGAAATTATCGTACAAAACCGTACCATAATAGACTTGCTATCGTTCATCGTACAAAAGGGTCAAATTATCGTACGTGTACGATATATATCGTACATATAGCTAGTGAGACATTCACATTGGATGTCTCACTAGCTAATATTCGGAAATGGTGGTGTAACTGTGTGGAGAGTGGAAACAGAAAAAGAGTCGACGAGCCTAAAACATGAAACACGAGATTCCTAGTTTATTAAGGACTCAAACTAATGCGAATGACACAGTCAATAACCACCTATAATGGTTATTTACTCTATTTTCATATCTTTCTTGCATTGTTTTGATACGAAGGATTTTGTCATAATCATACTAATCAATGCGGTGATTATTTACGCCACGGCCGCAATCCGCATGTCAAAATAGAAGTAGACTGTACCCCCTCCCTTCATTTGTTTTCCTGTGAATCTGTGATGTTCGTGGGATGTCGAACACTTTCTTGTGAAATAATAAGATCCTCAAGATATTACCACACCGTATTGAGTTTTCGTAACTAGCTGACATATGCCATAAATAATTAGGTAAGTACATGATATACAAATTGCACACACAAAATGGTACCTTTAGCATGAGGGTTGGTGGGTTGTAGGTAGATAGGGCGGGGGTTTATTCATTTGACACAAATGAATGTATTTTTATAGGGGAGAATGTAATTCATTGGAGAACTTTGCTTTGGCTTATTGGGGTAGACCAATCGGTTTTCTATATGGGGAAGTTAGTTTTACGATTGACGAAATATTACGGTTAAGTGTTACCTTGCCGGCAGTAAAACCAGTAGGGATGCAAACATATTTTGAGACTTAGTTTGAGGATACGGTAATCTAAGGCGGTTGTAAGGGCGTCAGCCCCCTCCCCAAGTTCCCCATGGTAGGTAAGGATACACCCTTTAAGTTAGGTTGGGTTTGGTGAGGAACCTAAGTTAGGTGATGATCTGTTGTTTGTTTTCCTTACAAAATGTGGCCTTTCTATCATAAACTTAGATTTTACACCATAACGAACTACAAAGACTCCCTTGCATATTCCTTTTGTTAGTTTTTTTATACCATTTGCTAACACAGAATATAAGCAAAGTGGGTCAATTAATTATAGAATAAAACACTATTTCTTGTATGGGCACAATGCCAGCCAGCCTTGAGGGAAACAATATCTACGATTAATGAAGTCAACAACAAAATATGTCTATCTTCCCCCCCCCCCAAAAAAAAAAGTAAAAAAAAAAAAAAAGCAGTTAACTGTTGTTCATGAACAACATAAATGATTTGATAACATAAAGAATAAGTGTATGTGGAATTCAGGAATTAATAACATCAACAAAATACATTTCTCGATTGTAGATAATCTCAGACCATCCGAATTTCTTGGGGATGAGGGGCCAAGTTGAGTCGTGCGGTGACCAGTTGTGTTGTTGTTGTTGTTGTTATTATTATTGTTATTGTTATTATTGCTATTATTATTATTATTATTATTATTATTGTTGTTGTTGTTATTATTATCATTATTATTAATATCGTTATTATTGTTATTATTATTATTATTATTATTATTATTATTATTATTATTATTCTTATTTTCATTATTATTGTTTTAATTATTGTTATTATTATTGTTGTTGTTGTTGTTGTTGTTGTTGTTGTTGTTGTTGTTGTTGTTCTTCTTCTTCTTCTTCTTCTTCTTCTTCTTCTTCTTCTTCTTATTTATATTATTACTATTTTCATTATTACTATTATTATTTTTATTGTTGTTATTATTATTGTTTTTATTATTATTATTATTATTATTATTATTATTATTATTATTATTTTAGTGTTACTATTATGATTATTATCCTTATTATTATTATTATTATTATTATTATTATTATTATTATTATTATTATTTAGTGATACTATTATTATTATTATTATTATTATTATTATTATTATTATTAGCTAAGCTATAACCCTAGTTGGAAAGGCAGGATGCTATAAGCTTAAGTGCTCCAAGAGGAAAAAATAGCCCAGTGAGGAAAGGAAATAAATAAACAGCAAGAGAAGTAATGAACTATTGAATATTGCAAGAACAGTAACAACGTTAACATAGATCTTTCATATTTAAACTATAAAAAAACCTCACAAAACAAAGTTAAAAGAACTAAGATAGAACAGCAATACCGAGTGTACCCTCAAGCATGAAAACTCTTACAGTGCAAGAGCATGGTACAGAGGCTATGGCACTACCCAAAACTAGAGAACAATGGTTTGATTTTGGAGTGTCCTTCTAGAAGAGCTGGTTGTCATAGCCGAAGAGTCTCTTCTAACCTTATATACAACAACGTATTTTAGAGGTGGAGGAGGAGGAGGAGGAGGAGGGAGAGGGGAGGGAGGGGAGGTGGAGGAGGAGGAGGAGGAGGAGGAGGAGGAGGAGGAGGGGAGGGAGGTGGAGGAGGAGGAGGAGGAGGGGAGGTAGGTGGAGGAGGAGGAGAAGGAGGAGGAGGGTGGTGGAGGAGGAGGAGGAGGAAAAGGAGGAGGAGGAGGTGGAGGAGGAGGGGAGGGAGGAGGAGGAGGAGGAGAGTTTCCGACCTGTTTCAGCCAGGGATATTGTGTATAGTAATAATAGATATTTAACGCAAGAAAACATTGCCAAAGATTTTTGACAGATGATTCACTTAATTTCTATCTTTCTTTAGAGAACCCTGTTTAGAGATGACCGAAGACCCGTAACACAAACACAGACTAAGCACTTGGGTGGAAGGGTTTCATAAATTATATCAATCCAGGACTATCTACTTTAGTGTCTTCTACAGTAAACTTCAATATCGCGCACTTTGTTTACAAGAATAAGAATATGTGAAACAAATGAAAGTCAGTATACGCTGAAAATATATGCTCTATCTTTGATGTTACACTACATTTCTTTTTTCATGCATTTTGGTATAGATTTTTATGTACAAATTAGGGATATATGTGTGAGGTGGCAGGTACATGGATCAGTGGACAAGAAATGGCTGTGTCTGTTGTTGTTGTTGTGAGTACCATTATATGTACTGTTTATGTGTGTGTATGTATATGTATATGAGTGTATATATATTTCTGTATATGTATATTATATTGTATGATATACATACATACATATGTGTATATATATATATATATATATATATATATATATATATATATATATATATATATATATATATGTGTGTGTGTGTGTGTATATATATATATATATATATATATATATATATATATATATATATATATATATATATATATATATATATATATATATATATAGTTGCTATTTGGGTTCCTCTCGGGAATCGCAATTTAAGTTGAAATAGAATAGCCAATGCTGTTATATCTTCCTAAGTACATAGGAATATATATATTTTCATGAACTCACCAACTAGCTCTGAAATGAAAATAATCAAGGAACATAAAACCATATAAAAGACTTATTACACATATAACTATATGAAAGACTCAATAACTGCGGGTGACTAGGTATATTAGTTATTGATTCTTTTATATAGTTATATGTGTAATAAGTCTTTTATATGGTTTTATGTTCCTTGATTATTTTCATTTTAGAGCTAGTTGGTGAGTTCATGAAAGTATATCTTCCTATATACTTAGGAAGATATAACAGCATTGGCTATTCTATTTCAACTTAAATTGCGATTCCCGAGAGGAGCCCAAATAGCAACTATATATATATATATATATATATATATATATATATATATATATATATATATATATATATATATATATATATATATATATATATATATATATATATATTATACAATATAATGTATATATATATACACTCATATACTTATACATACACACATAAACAGTACATATAATGGTACACACAACAACAACATACACAGCCATTTTTTTGTCCACTGCAGGATAAAAGCCTCAGGTACGTCGAAGTTATTTGAAGTTCTGCCGATTCACCTACTGAATAGCAAGATCATTCCAAACTTGGTCACAGCTGGAATAAAACTTCCAGAATACTGTGTAGTATTGATTGAGCCTCATGATGGAAGAGGCATGACTATTAGAATTCATGAACATTCATATACAGTACCATAAAATACGCTTCGGTCTGAATGGTAGCTAAAATCGCATTATTTGACCGAGCCTTATGTATGTGTATATATATATATATATATATATATATATATATATATATATATATATACATATATATATATATATATATATATATATATATATATATATATATATATATATATATATATATATATATATGTGTGTGTGTGTGTGTGTGTGTATATGTGTAAATATATATATATATATATATATATATATATATATATATATATATATATATATATATATATATATATATATGTGAGAGAGGAGAGAGAGAGAGAGAGAGAGAGAGAGAGAGAGAGAGAGAGAGAGAGAGAGAGAGAGAGAGAGAGAGAGAGAGGAGGAGGATTTTCTGAGGAAAATAAGAATACAGAAAACAGCAACATTATAATTTTGGAAAGCGAGGTGATGTACTGGACGGAGAGAGAGAGCGAAAACAGTAATTATATAAGGCGATAATTGGTGTGATTTGTGAAGATGGATAGGTTTGACTGAATGAAAAAAATATTGCTGCAAAATCAAATATTTGTTGATGGAAAAAATTATGCTTTCAAAATAAATACAAACATAGTTGGATTATTGGTTTTTTTTTTTCTTTTTTTGGCTTGAATTGAAAAATAGATGTTCTGTCTTTTTAGAGTTTTTTAATTTTTTCTACTAGTTTATATTTCTTAAACTTGTTTTCATGAAAGTGGTGTAGTCGAGTTATTTAGTGTATTTGACATTTACCATTTTATGACTTTAGCTAATATCCATTTATGAGGAACCATATATCTTCATGAAATTGGTGAGGAGGAGGAGAGGGTGAAGGAGGAGGAAGAGGAGGTGTAGGAGGAGGTGGAGTAGGAGGAGGTGTACTCCCCAAAAGAGATCAGTTCACCAAACTTTCAGCTGGGCTCCACAGGGAAGTAAGAGAGTTGGAAGATGCAGGCTTACATGGCTGAGGACTATGAAGCGTGAAGTAGGTGATGAATAGAGAGGTATTGAATCAAAAGCTTAAGATAGAGACGACTGGCAAAATCTAACCAAGGCCCTTTGCGTCAAAGGGTTGAATACGTGAATTGGACACTTTGCTTGACTGTGACCTCGACCTTTGACCTTGACCTTCCAAAATTTAATCATTTCCAGGTTTTTACATAACAATTAATCATTGCAAGTTTCATTACGATTAAAATTGTGGTCAGGAAGCTGTTCATAGTCAAGCGCACATACAAACCAGGTGGTAAAACATAACCTCCCTCTAACTTTGTTGGCGGAGGTAATAATTTTCAGGCCAGACTAAAGGCCCTCCGCTCCCCCCCCCCCCCAAGTGATGTGATTGTTACACTAGCAATAGTCAAACACCCTTTGAGGCATCACTTTTCTGTGTTACCTTGTATACTATGTAACATTATGCTTCCATAATTCTAATAGTTTCATTAATCACCTTTACTGTTATATAAAGAAACTTTTACTCCTCTCTCCCGTTCTTTTTGAACCTTTTCTTATCCAGATGTAACTTACAAATCCTGGTCAGCTCCTCAATCGCACTATCAATATCATACAGTAGCATCTGGCTTCTTAATTACCTTTCTTATAACCACATCATCAATTGGAAAAAAAAAAACATTCTTTATATGAACCCTTTCAGATCTTGCATAACTCCTTTTAACAGATCAATAAAATACTTATTCTATCGATATAAATATGCATTTACGTCAAGCTTTAACTCCTCTCTGTTTGTGATTCCCTTTCAAGATTCATTTGATAATCTACCTTTTTTATATTCAATACTCTGTTAAACAACAAATTTGATTCACCATACGGTTCTTTCCCTTTGAGAAATTATTTATCATAATATCTAGATATTTAATTTGTTTGACTAATTTCATTTCTTCCATATCTTGGAAGTCTTTTTTACATTACCTATGCTGTTCAAGCCACTAAATAACTTTTTATTACTCATATCTATTTATTCTTAAGCCACGTTCATTTGTTATTACAATACTATTAAAGTTTGTCATGGCTTCTTCTATTTCCTATAAGTTACTTGGTGTCAGACTATAATCCGTATAAGAATGGACCACTATAGTCCATTTCTTTTAGCGGTGCATATTTGCACCGACTCGCAGCGGTGCCCTTTTAGCTTGGAAAAGTTTCCTGATCGCTGATTGGTTAGATTTATCTTGTCCAACCAATCAGCGATCCGGAAACTTTTCCGAGCTAAAAGGGCACCGCCGCGAGTCGGTGCAAATATGCATCGCTAAAAGAAATGGACTATAGTCTAAAGATCTCGTGTTTAAATTCTCAATTTTGTTCTAGTCTTTCACGTCATTTATGTACCACACTTCCAATGTTCAAACTTGTGAAGTGTTAACGGATGGGAATAGTTATTTATTCCACTCACTCCCACTGTCCAGAATTGTATGGTCTCTTCTCTGAACCATTTAAAGGTTTCTTGTAAGTGAAGACTGAAAGTATAGTAACCTACTTTTCCTGCACCTAAAAAACATTAATTGAATGACCATGCACATCTCGAACTATTCACTTTAACACATTCAGTGAGCTATATTTTTTTGTAGTGGTCTTTGATACCTATTTAATTGCTGATTATTCATAGGTGTTGAGCCTTCTAAATCTTTAACTGAAGATTGTACTTTTCATTAAAGTGTTCAGTCTATTCCGCATCTTCCCGTTAAAGTCACTCCTGTTGATCTTAGTCTTGTACAAACAGTTTAGCACAAATAACCTTCCATAGTTTGCCTCCTCAGGCACTGATGTTCTTTTCCTTAATGTTTATTATAATCGACAGCTGGACTCAGCCAGTTTACCAATAGGCATTCTAGTTCGAGTTCTAGAGGTAACTAACGTCGGGTATGTTCTGTGTTGTTCTGAGCCAATTGTATATTTTGTTGTTACTTTTACTTGTCCCTATTATCACGTAGCCTTTTAGGATTATAAAAGTAACGTCTATTTGACGTCTATATTTACTCACATTCTAATAACATTGTTGCTATCAAATTCTGATGACGCAAAGTTCCCCTTTCAAAGGCTTTTAGTTTAAAAAAAAAGATTGAGACTCGTGGCACCTGTAGGTATGATTAACAGTACAAAGCTATATTATTATTTATTAAACAAGAAGTAACAATAATATAACAATAAATAGACATAAAGGAAAATCAACAATAAATAAATAAATAAGTATAAGCTGCGACCAGCACGAGCTTTAGAGTGAAAGGATAACGAAACAATAAATGAATAAATAAATAACATTGGAACCCGGCCATGATTTTTAACGAAAAGCTAAAAAATGCTATTTGTTAACGTCCCTGACTGGTGATCGCCAGATTAGGTTTCTCGTTAGTTCCTTTAGTGTCTGCAATCTCACCATCCATGTAAACTTTGGATGGGGGGTTGGGGAGCCTATAGGCTCCCCCAAATCCAATAACCATAGCTCACAAGAAAGGAGAAGATACAGACACTACTAAAAACTATTTGGCATGACCAAGACTCGAATTCCTGACTCACAGATTTATAGAAATGGGCGTTTGCAATATGTTACCATAAACCACTCACCTAGATTCTAAAAGGACAGAGAAGGTTTGAAATAACAACTTTACTGTCTCACTGTTTTTTTTTTTTACTCATTAATAATCCTTCTTTTTTCTGGTTATCTTTTCCTATTCATTCATATCCCTACTTATTCATGCAAGCCATATATCATACTCCTCCTAATTATCTGGATTCTCTCTACCTTGGGATCAGAGACCCTAGGGGGGATCAACCCAAAGATAATAGCTTCTAGTCGACCGTGGAATCGAACTCGGGCCAAGAAACTGAGGTTTCATTGAACTATCTACTCAGCCACAAAGAGAGATAAAAGTTGATGACAATTCTTCTATACTTACACCTGTCGAATTCCGGTTTTTTTTTTTTTCTCTTACTTAGAATTGAAATCAACCCATATCCACCATTGTAGCTTGTTAAGTTTTCACTTGTCTATGATTAATGATAGTTTTGCACATTTAGATGTGTCTTTTTTATACTTATATAAGCCATATATTATACTCATCCTTAGGAGTATAATTTATGGCTTATAGTAATATGAAAAACACGTCTAAATGTGCAAAATTATCATCCCTATTCATATATTACAAAAACGCTGGTGAATTGTGTAAAATATGTAAAGTGGCTTTATTCTGACTGAGAAATCACTGGCCTACGATCAAGAAGTGCTATTCTAAGAGGAAAAGTCAACTTGAATAAAAACGATGCAATAAAATAGAATAAGTCAAAATACATAGAAACACTGAAAGATATAAAAAAAATTGGGGGCATAACATATTTGGAAATGCAATATCCCAAACAATTCTTGGGTGCGTTCAAGCCCCAATGAAATTTAAAATAAAAACAGGTAGTATTACTGGCCATAAGTTACATTTGGTGACTCTGTACTGATGAAAATATGTGGGAGGCTACAAAACATGTATATAGGTATATATGTTACTATCATATGCAGTATTAACAACTGAGATCAGTAAAACGAAATAGACTATGGGAAATACTGCAGTCTTTTTAGAAATTGCCTTTACTACAAAAAGAAAAAAAAAAATAAATAAAATAAAAATTCATAATGTTACGATAGTGTTTTTTTTTAAGTATTTAGTAATATTTGTTTTGACTTTTCGCTACAGTTTGACCTTGAAAATAATTAATAGAATCTAGTGAAATATAATCTTGATCAGATAATTAATGTTCCATTATTGATCAATTGAATAATTCTATTGCATAAAACAAAACTAAAAAAGTAGATGATCAAAGAATAAAGGTAATTTTATTTAGATAAATTCTTAGATTCTTTATTGGATTCCTAGTGTTGACTACGTGTTTATCATCAAACAGCTTTTTGACTTCAAAGGAAAAACTTGGTATCAACACTGGTGGACCAATAAGCCAGAGACCGTTGATCAAAATTTAATGAAAAACAGTAGACCCATTCGATATTGCTAGTAATGGAAGTCAAAGAAATTTTCATGGTAGGCATTTGCTGACGAATAGCATCGCAACATGTCGAACGCAACAAAGGACTTTTGTCGTATGATAAATCATCATAAGAAAAACATTTTCTCCGGATAAACTCAAGTTTATCAATCAATATCTAGACTCATGCATATTTGTGTTTGACACGATAATATTTACTTGGCAATAACTTAGACAAGTTTATCAAACAATTTGAATAAAGAAGGCATTATTCGAGTATCATATACAATAATTTTGATACTAACATTTGCACCAAATAACGATTATTTTTTGGCACAATTTAAGTCAAGTATGTTACCAAAAAGAAAAAAAAAACTGATGAAATTGTTGGAACAATTATATAAGTTCGCTCTTGACACCACCTGAAAGATAATAAAGCCAAGACCAAGATGATAATATCTATCTATAATGTCGTATGCAGACCTCGGT
>NC_090761.1:16277405-16279905 GCF_036898095.1 Palaemon carinicauda
ATATCAGTTTAGTGAAATCAGTGTTACTGTAAGGACGTAAGTCGTGGTATGACAATGAAACAATACCCAATAGATTTAGTAGATTTGAGAATAAAGCCCTCAAAAGGATATTGGGAGTTAAATGGCAGGACAGGATTAGAAATGAAACAATAAGAGAACTTTTGCCATAAACGGTAAAGAATCTGTTCTACTGTTATTCTTCAAAATCAAAATGATTTATGTAAGACGCTGAGTACGGTATATAATACAATTGCTCTTCCGTACAATATGCAAGATGATGTGAAGGGTTCTTTTTATATTTCATAAATCAAAGAATTATTAGTGTGCAACCGTTAGTTAGATAGTGTTATGGTTAGCAGTGTTAACGGGTTAGGAAGCACAGGTCAAGTTTACTACTGTCAGACAAATGATTACCGCAAAATTAAGAAAAAAAAAAGAAGAAAAAAATGACCAAGATTTGGAGGATACTCTGAAATCAGTACATATATTAACATAGTTATGACTATCAATACAAGGGTATGGAAACTTATTATTATTCATTAGTTAAAAAAAAACAGACATTAGAAAGAATATAAATTTGAACCTTTATAAAAAAAATCCCATTTGTTTACAAAGGATACAAATCATACAAACATTACTGAATCAATGTCAAGAAGGCAGCAATCTGTGGAAAATAGTAAACCATGGTCTAAGATATTAGCCTATCATGTATAAAATCGAGTTATCAAATAAAAACAATGATTTTCTTTACTAATTTTCTCTAAGTAGTTCACGAAGCATTTATGGTTAGTGTAACTTCAGAAACTGACCTTGAAAAGCGTTATGCCCATTGAGATGAATTCACAAAGCTGCATTGTTTATTCATAGCTTCGTTTCTCAATTAAATGGAATTTTTTTTTTCAATCCAAACTGTGTTTCTTAATCAAAGTTGCATTTCTTAAATCCAGTTATATTATTAACTTAAGCTGAATTTCTTGATTTATTTTCATTTCTTAATCCAATTATCTTCTTAACTTAAGCTGAATATATTAATTCACTGCATTTCTTAATCTAAGTTGCATTTTATTCCACTGACATTTCTTTGTCCAAACTGCATTTTTTAGCCCAAGCTGCATTTCTTAATCTATCGGCATTTCTTAGTCCAACTTGCATTTCTTAATCAAAGCTGCATTTCTTAATACATAGGCATTGCTCAATCCATTGGCAAACTTGCATTTCCTAATCCAACCTGCATTCCTTCATCCAAGCTGTATTTCTTAGTCCAACTTGCATTTCTTAATCAATATACATTTAATAATACATAGGCATTTCGTAATCCATTGGCATTTCTTAGTCCAAGCAGTATTTAAAAAACCCAAAAGCAACAGTTCATGAATTGCTTCCATGGGGCGTCCCTGCTCTTCACCAAATAAGAGAGGAAACATCTTACCTCTTAAGAACTTGTGAAATGAGAGAGTCGTTGCTCTCCAAGGCTCTGTATCTGAAAGGACCAATGTAGTGGAAGCCTTGTTCATCATTTTGGGAATATGAATTAAAAGTCCCGAAAGCCTCAGTAGGTGGTTCCTCAGGATGAGGCGATTTGGAGGGCTCTTTAGCAGGAAGTGAGGTAGAAGGATTGTTATAAGGAAGCACGGCATAAGAAGATAGCGTAGAAAGCACAGGAGGGAGGTGTGAGGAGGGAGGCTTCGTAGATGGAGTCTTGGAAGAAGGATTAACCACGGGAGGGAAGTTAGAAGGGATATTATGTGGATATAAGGCAGAAGGCTTTGGAGTGGGATAGGTAGAAGGCTGAGGTGTAGGAGGATAGGCAGAAGGCTTTGGAGGAGGAGGGATGGCAGAAGGCTTTGGAGGAGGAGGGATGGCAGAAGGCTTTGGAGGAGGAGGAAAAGCAGGCTGTGGTGGAGGAAGGAAAGCAGGTGGGATAGGAGGAGAAGTTGGAGGAAGTGGACCAGGGAAACCAGTTGGCGGCAACGAAATCGGCGCCAGTCCCTCCAGGAAACCGAAAGTTAACTCTCGCACCATGAACACCATTCCGATGTACACCGATGCCGCCATGAAAACCGTGATGAAGAACTGGCTGGCTGGATCTGCACGAGGGGGAAGGATCGAGTCAGAGGAGCTAGAGTAGAGACACTCACCTATTCAGAGCGCGCGCCAAGTCACCCAGATCCACGCCATCACTCCAGAATCCTTGGGAAGGGAAGCTGCGGCCGATCGCGAGATTGGTTGGGATGGCGTATTTGACATAGAGGATTAGGACCGTTATTGACAGGATGAGGACAGTTGCTATGTAGGCGGGCAGCGTTTGATCTTCTTCTGCGGAAGGGGGGACCCAGGTGTTCAGCTCCCCGACTACGCACTTCATTTAGGCCTACTCATAATGATCCCACTGAGATTGCATCTATGTACTATCAAGAAAAGTACTGGAAAATTTTACTTACAATTGAATTTTCAAGCAAAAACTCGGTTTATTTGGACTCATCCTGAAATAAATGGTCAC
>NC_090761.1:16287405-16294905 GCF_036898095.1 Palaemon carinicauda
TGTAGAATTAAGGTTTTAAAGGCCACCCATGAATGGCACAGGAAAGATCACAATGTCCTAGCAAGCAGGACAATGCCCCAGAGACTGACATATGATCAGCATCCAAGAACTCCTCTCTACCCAAGCTAGGACCAGGGAGGTCAGGCAATGGTTGCTGATGACTCAGCAGGTACAGTAGACCTATAAGCTACCCCCCCCAAAACCCTCCCCCCATCCCTAGCTTACAAGGATAATGAGGTTGCAGACACTAAAGAAACTATCGAGTTTGAGAGGGACTCGAACCCCAGTCCACCGATCATCAGGCATTGACGTTTCGTATAGGCCACCACAACCCTAAAAACAACAGGAGGCAACGACATACGAATAAAATAAGTTAGATCATGAAATTAACATTTGAATACAATCGGGAAAAGTGAAAAAAAAGCTAAACACCATAAAATAAATAAATGAAGTAACGTGTGCTTGACATTTCTCTAAGTCTTATATCAACGCATAGAGAGAGAATCGTCTTGAGGTATTTTTATAGCAAATTAGAAAACGTATGCGACAAATTGATAAATGCAATGCAGATTAAGTAAATAATATGAAAATGTTATAAGTTGCTTCTCAGCCTTCTATTTCGTACATGCAGTTAGCAATTAAGAAAACGATAAACAAATTTGAAGACTATGAATACAAACCTCTTCTTCTTCCCCAGCGTTATCCCTACATTAAGGGGTCGATTGCTTGGTGCGTCCTCTCCAATGCCTTTTAGTAAAAGCATCCTCTTTCACCCAACCTCTTCTGAATACAAACCGTTTGTTTCAAAAGCGTATTCAATGGAGGATAGATGAAACCAAGCTACGCACTTAGAGATAACGCAGACTAACCATAAAATACAATTTACAATGCAATTTCTAAATGATAGAAAACCCGGGGTTTTAAAAATGGGTGAGATGACTTCTAGACGGAAAAACCACCAGATCTCCGATTTTCACCAAAAAATATTGTTAAAACCCTGGTTTTCAATAATTTTACTCTGTACCCAATGGGTATTTACGTATATTCCTGTGTATCCCTAAAATTGTGGATATAAAGGAGAAAAATGAAATTGATATACAAATATAATTTCATTATTCTATCTCAACGCAGATTACATCATGTATTGCGCGGTACTGACTATTCTCTCAATGTACCTCCCGAAGAGTAAACATGTACTTGGGGTATGTACCCAAGATTGGGGGCCCATGAGCTAGAGAGATTCAATTAATGAACGAGTCCATCAAATTTCATCGAAATCAATCCATTCGTTCCTGAGTTTTTTTTTTTTTTTTTTTTTTTTTTTTTTTACTAAGAAAGCTATTGGAAGAGAGGTTTATCCTAGTGATGAAAATAAAGTAGGAAAATGACGTGAAAGGATTAAGGCGGAGATGTAACTCATAGCAGAACGATCAAACTTTCTCTTAAATCGGAGATTCAGGGATAGAAATAAGAGAAAACCAGAGTTGTAACAGAATTCCAGAGCCTAACAAAGCTTTAACGGAATCCATAAAATCTGAGCACTATCATTTACTTTAGAGGGCGTTTTCATCAGCACAATCATATATATATATATATATATATATATATATATATATTTTATATATATATATATATATATATATATATATATATATATATATATATATATATATATATATATACACACACATATATATGTGTGTGTGTATATGTAGACACATATTTGTCTATACGCATATATAGGACCAAGGTCTATAGAGAGTAGGACCATCTCGTTATATTTATTTTTAGAGAGAGTGGCATTTTACTTTTTATAATCTCATTTTGTTTACCAAATTCTATCCATCCCACACTTACCTTTCTTTTAATTTTGGTCTTATGCCCTGGGGAAACATATTCATTAACAATCTCCAGAGATTCGCCCATAACACGTATTTTTTGTTTTTCTGCATTTTCATTGAACATTATCTTAGTTTTACTCATATTCATTTTCAGTCCTACATTTCTGCTTTCGCTATTCAAATCTATCATCTTTTGCAATTCCTCCCATAATTCACTAAACTCATTTATGTCATCTGCAAATTTTTAATTGTTAAGGTATTCCACATTAATATTAATTCTTACATTTTCCCAATCTAAATTCTTAATAACTTCTAGGGATGCTGAGAATAATTTAGGAGAGATAGGATCTCCCTGTCTAACTCCTTTCTCAATCGGAATTTCCTTCTCATCTATATGAAGTTATAGGATTGCTGTACGTCCTGTATGGATATCTCCTAGTATTCCTACAAACGATTCATCTATTCCTAATCTTTGAGGGGGTTTCATTACTGATAAAATTTTGACAGAATTTGCATATACCTGTATATATACAGTACATGTGTGTGTCGTAAGATTATTAAAGAGGTTATAATAATTTCGTAAATCAAACTTATGGTTTTCAAATGAAAATAAGCTATACAATGCCTTTTTATTCGTAAACACACACACACAAATAAACGCCCACGCAAACACAAGCGCATGCAAACACACACACACACACCACACACACACACACACACACATATATATATATATATATATATATATATATATATATATATAAATTATTTTTGTCTATCAATATATATATATATATATATATATATATATATATATATATATATATATATATATACAATAAATATATATGGTATAATAATACAAGCGCACACGCAAACACACATATACGAGTATATATATACCGTTATATATATATATATATATATATATATATATATATATATATATATATATATATGTATATATATTATATATATATATATATATATATATATATATATATATATATATATATATATATATATATATATATCTTTGCATAGAGTTATAAACCTACCTTCAAGTCGACGTACAATTCAACGAATACACCCAAGCACTAAAGTACAATGTTCACTAAGACGAAACAAACGTCACAACATACGGAGGGAAGCAGCTCCTTTGCTGTCGTTCCTGTCTCGAAGAATTGGTGAAACTAAAACACTCCCCCGAAGGGAGTACTTGGCAACCGCAGTCTACCGGAATCTTACCCTAGTGACCCTCTTATTACGAAATAACGCCGTAATTTCACCGGAGGTTCCTAGGTTCCTGCATTAATTCCTAGTCAAATTATATGTATGATATTTGTATTATTTTATATGGTATATATATTATATGGTCGTTTTACATGAATTGATCAAGACTGATTGAATTTCGAAGGCTGTAATCGAGAAGGGATATTCAGAAAGTTCTGTCTCATTGAGGTCGTAGTAGGCACGAGTGGTTGTTGTTATTTTTAGCATATACATTATCATTAATATTTCCCTTCATCTAAATATCTATTTAACTTAAAATATGTCCATTAGGAATAAACCGTAATCGATTCCAATTACGTTTAAATTCCCATGTATGTTTATGCACAAAATTGTCGCTCGGACTGGCACTCTCTAATTGGTCATTCAACAGACATAAGAGAAAGTGATTTATTTAACTGAATGAACGGTGATCCACATTCGAACGAACGCATTTTCTGTTGGTCTCTGTATATGTAATTTCATTATACAACGCATCACAATTTTATGAACAAGGGTATACTGTTTAAGCAAAGCATTGACTTCCATACAATTATGCAATTTCTCATCGCGCGTGCCCAAAACTATAGATGAACTTTCTCCGGCTCAGTTCACCCAGACCGTTATCATTTGAAAACACCTTATATTCATTTTCTTATGTTTATGAAAGATATAGATCATCAATTAGAAGTGAAAGAGACTGTGTTATTTGAATGTAAGCGATTAAAATATTCACCTTACTTCATTCAAACAAAGTATGGGTTGATATATTAAAATTGGCCAAGTTATGGTGGCCTGTTGGTAACGTCCTTGCCTGGTGATTGCCAGACACGGGTTCGACTTTGCTCAATTTCGTTAGTTCCTTTGGCAGCAGCAACTTCACCATCCTTGTGAGCTAAGGAATGGGGCGGGGGGGGGGGGGGGCGATTGTGGGAGCCTATAGGTCTATCTGCTGTGTTATCAGCAGTCATTGCCTGGCCCTCCTTGGTCCTAGTTTGGATGGAGAGAGCGCTTGGGCACTGAGCATATATATATATATATATATATATATATATGTGTGTGTGTGTATATGTATATATATATATATATATATATGTATATATATATAGATATATATATATATATATATATATATATATATATATATATATGTATATATGTATATATATATATATATATATATATATATATATATATATATATATATATATATATGGTAAGTCTCTAGGGCATTGTCTTGCTTAATAGGGTAATGTCACTGTCTGCTGCCTCTGCCATTCATGAGTGGCCTTTAAACCTTTAAAGTAGGAGAACTGGTTCTTTAGGATATACTGGGAGTAGCTTTGACCGGCGAGAGTTTCTAAAAGATATCCTGCAGATAATTTCTCCTCTCTCTCTCTCTCTCTCTCTCTCTCTCTCTCTCTCTCTCTCTCTCTCTCTCTCTCTCTCTCTCTCTCTTTTTTGTAAGCAGATTCCAATGGCACTGGAAACCGTATGAAGCCTAGACCAATTTAATACAATATATTGGGAAAGATGATTATGCAAACACCCAAAATGCTTCCATAGTTTTTTCGAGCAGGAATTATTGGTTGTTCATGTTTTGAGAAAAGATTCCAGTTTATGCTTCAAAACTATTCCAGAATCAGTTTCAATATCGCAAAGTTTCTGTTGATGAAAGTTATTACGAGCTTCTAATTTTGCAACGACAGAGGACTCTTATGCATTTTGCATTTTTGCTCCAGGGTAGTATGTGATTAAACTCTAGATGTGAAATCATACTTTACACGAGGCACATTTTAGTTATGTATATATATATATATATATATATATATATATATATATATATATATATATATATATATATATGTATATATATATATGTGTATATATATATGTATATATATACACATATATATATACATATATATATATATATATATATATATATATATATATATATATATATATACACACACACACATCAAAAGGATTGGTTACAGTTGAATAGCTCTGCTGCTACCGTAGAAGAAAATTCTTGTGGATCTTTCTTTGCAAACTGTACAGTACTTCATGGTATACAGTGGAGGATTTGTAAAAAAAAAAAAAAAAAAAAAAAAAGTCACGTACCCTTCACTATCTTCGGAAGTATTCTAGGGTGAGGGTGCTGGCCTCACTCTAGTTCCTAATATTGCTACGCCCCACTGCAGTTGACTTATTTCTAGGTAGAATTAATAATTGCTTTTGTTTGCAGGGGAATTTTGACAGGAGTTCCGACCTTTCTGCCCATTTGAACTTCGTTTTGTGTTCGTTCTCATAGATAAGTGACTGTACATACATACATTCATACATACATACATACATACTGTACATATGCTAGTAACTTGTTAGGGCATCCTAGATGAATGTAACTACACCTTTTTATCACAGGAAATTAAATTATTTATTTGTATATTCGATGTAATATATGTGACATGTGTGCGCGTTCAAGCTGTGCTAATACCGATTGAATAATAATATGAAGTTTTGATTGATAAGGATATATATAAAATATCAGCAATACTGATTATTATTAGTATTGTATTATTATCATCATTATTATTATTGATTCTATCATTATTATTATTATTATTATTATTGTTATTATTATTATTATTATTACTTGCTAAGCTACAACCCTACTTGGAAAAGCAGGATGCTATAAGCCCAGGGGCTCCAACAGGGAAAATAGCCCAGTGAGGAAAGGAAACAATGAAAAATAAAATTTTTAAGAAGAGTAACAACATTAGAATAAATATCCTATATAAACTATTAAAACTTTAATAAAATAAGAGGAAAAGAAACAAGACAGAACAGCGTACCTGAGTGTACCCTCAAGCAAGAGAATTCTAACCCAAGACAGTGGAAGACCATGGTAAAGAGGCTATGGCACTACCTAAGACTAGGGAACATTGGTTTGATTATGGAATGTCCTTCAAGAAGAGCTTCTGACCATACCAAAAGAGTCTCTTCTACCCTGAACAAGAGGAAAGTAGCCACTGAACAATTACAGTACAGTAACCCCTTGGTTGAAGAAGAATTGTTTGGTAATCTCAGCATTGTCAGGTGTATGAGGACAGAGGAGAATATGTAAAGAATAGGCCATACTATTCGCTGTGTGTGTGTGTGTGTGTGTGTGTGTGTGTGTGTGTGTGTGTGTGTATGTGTAGGCAAAGGGAAAATGAATGGTAACCAGAGAGAAGGCTCCAATGTAGTACTGTCTGGCCAGTCAAAATACCCCGTAACTCTCTAGCGGTAGTATCCCAACGGGTGGCTGGTGCCCTAGCCAACCTACTGCCTATAAAATGATGATAATGTTATCCTTTCACTGTGATAGTAGTTTACATTTAAGTGTTTGTTATTGAATAGAGTTGTGGTGGCCTGTTGATAACGTCCCTACCCGGTGATCGCCAGGCTGGGGTTCGAGTCCCGCTCAAACTCGTTAGCTCCTTTAGTGTCTGCAACCTCTCCATCCTTGTGAGCTAAGGATGGGGCCTTTAGGGAGGCCTATAAGTCTACCTGGTGAGTCATCAGCTGCCATTACCTGGCCCTCCTGGTTTTAGCTTGGATGGAGTTGGGGCTTGAGCGCTGCTTATATGTATATATGGTCAGTCTCTAGGGCATTGTCCTGCTTACTAGGGCAATGTCGCTGTCCCTTGTCTTGCCATTCATGAGTGGCCTTTAAAATCATAGAGCGGTATAATTAAGTGAAAACAATATGAATATTAATATTGTAGCTGTAAAAGAATATTGATCATCCACAAACAATATTCAACGATGGAATCATACATGACCAGACAGCAATACGAAATACTCCACATAATCGTCCATCCAGTTAGACGATCGAGGAGAAAGCTGGAAGGATATTCATTGTTATTTTAGTGGGACACACTGATGCCAGACGCATGCCCCATGGGCACCATAGGATGTCCTATTCGTATCACCAGGTCATGCAGTTGCAGAATGTGCAATGAGATGATACTCACTTGCAGGTGTAGAGGCCCTTGTAACGAGAAATGATGGGCACAGCATTGTATCTGTAATTTTTTATTTTGAATGTAGTTATGATACTGACTTTTGAATCAGTGGTAATGATTTTTTTTATTTTTCTTAAAAATATTTGTGAGTACCATTTTAAAACATTCTCAAATGTATGCATACTTACCTGTGCTTACACCAACACTTCGACACATACACAATCATAAAACATGCACGCACATTTGTATATGTACTTATATATATATATTTATATATATATATATATATATATATATATATATATATATATATATAGACTTACACATACACACTCACACACTCACGCACACACACACACACACACACACACACACAC
>NC_090761.1:16304905-16317405 GCF_036898095.1 Palaemon carinicauda
TGTATGAAAAAATGAGCTGTAACCATAGAGAGGGATTCAATGCAGTACTGCCTAGCAATAGAATCTTAACGGGTGGCTGGTGCCCTGGCCAACATACTACCTACAATCGAATCCCTATAAGCTTTTATGGAGTGCGTAATGAGAGAGATTAATAGATGCGATGAATTATAATCTATTTCCTAAATCATTTAATATAAGCTAAAGAGTAAAATCTGCTTGTATTGGTAAATGTCATTATTACTCCATTGTGTTTATGGTGTTTACCATAAATTCCATCCACCTGGGATCCCCTTCAACTCCCATAACAGCAGGCATATTCAAGAGCGTCTTTAAATGAACGTTCTATAACTGCATAGCAATTTTTGGTCATTACACGTAAAAGGACAAATTTTCCAAACCAAACCAAATCAAACTCATATCTCATCACTCTTAGTCAGAATTAGCTACTAAAATAAACCTAAACCCTTTTATGCATATATTTCATTTAAAATTATTATTATTATTATTATTATTATTATTATTATTATTATTATTATTACTTGCTAATCTACAACCTTAGTTGAAGAAGCAGGATGCTATAAGCCCTAGGGCTCCAACAGAGAAAAATAGCCCAGTGAGGAAAGGAAATAAGGAAATAAATAAACTACGAGAGATGCAATGAACGAATGAAATATTTCTAGAACTGACAACATTCAAATAAATCTTTTGTATATAAACTTTAAAAACTAAGAGAAAAAACAAAAGGAAGAGATATAAGATAGAATAGTGTGCCCATGTGTACCCTTAAGAAGAGAAAACTCTACCCAAAGACAGTGGAAGACCTCGGTACAAAGGCTATGGCTCTAACCAAGATTAGAGAACAATAGTTTGATTTTGGAGTGGCCTCCTAGAAGAACTGCTACCCATATCTAAAGTCTAATAAAATCCATAAACTAATATAGTTCAATACACTAACATACAAACACGTAAATAATAACACATTTAATCTTTAGTTATGGTACGCAGCTCTTCTAGGAGGACACTCCAAATTCAAACCATTGTTCTCTAGTCTTGGGTAGTGCCATAGCCTCTGTAACATGGTCTTTCACTGTCTCTTGGGTTAGAGTTCTCTTGCTTGAGAGTACACTCGGGCACACTATTCTATCTTATTTTTCTCCATCTTGTTTTGTTAAAGTTTTTTATAGTTTACATAGGAAACATTTATTTTAATGTCGTTACTGTTCTTAAAAAAAGTATTTTTCCTTTTTTCCTCTCCTCGCTGGGCTATTTTCCTTGTTGGGGCCCCTGGGCTTATAGCATCCTGCTTTTCCAACTAGGGTTGTAGCTTAGTAACTACTACTACTACTACTACTACTACTACTACTAATAATAATGATAATAATAATAATGATAATAATAATAATGATAATAATAATAATAGTAATAATAATAATATTTGCATTTACCTTTCTGAAACGCGGGCTAACAGACCCAGATCCTCGCCAATTCGCCCAAGCGAGAAGGAAGGCAGGGAAAATGGCACACTGCGGCCCGCGAAGGCCACAGCGGGTACGACGAAGTCGAAGTAGAAGACTATGGCTGTGATCGCTAAGCATACGATTGTGCCTAAGTAGCCAATCCAGGTGAAGAGGTCTGCAATATGGAAGACAAACATTAATTGCGCCTTAATAGTTTTTGGTTTAAATGCGGGCAGAGTTAGACTTGATTATGTATGATACTCTTCTTATTTAGGTCAGATACTGAATGTGGTGGAAAATATAATTCCCCAGCGGACAGATACAGACGCAGTTTACATATAGATTTATATATATATATATATATATATATATATATATATATATATATATATATATATACATACATACATATATATATATATATAATATATAATATATATATATATATATATATATATATATATATATATATATATATATATATATATATATATAATGTGTGTGTGTGCGTGTTTAGAAATCACGGAAGCTAACACGTGATGAATATAGAATGTCCTTCTATGGCTATAATACTTACATATATATATATATATATATATATATATATATATATAGAGAGAGAGAGAGAGAGAGAGAGAGAGAGAGAGAGAGAGAGAGAGAGAGAGAGAGAGAGAGAGAGAGAGAGAGAGAGAGAGAGAGATTATACTTGATTAATGTCTGTATATTTTAAGAATATTTTCTATGCGGAAGATCTCTGTCCAAAGTTCATTGAGAATTCTGACCCATGTAATCAGTGCGCTGACAACCAGCTTTGTTTGCTTTATTAATAACTATGTTGCAATGAATAGTAGATTGTCTTGCAATTATTCATTGCATCGTACAAAGTGATTAAATACCTAATTCTTCAACTAAGAAATTGCGTTTCATTGCTTTTGCCGTTGCTAAATGAAAAGAATTTTTAGCTTTTTTGATACGAAATGTGCTGGCCTCATTCTTTTTCCCCCACGAAGAAAAGAAACTTTATTTCGCTACCCAAGAAAAAAACTATAAATCTTTTTCTTAAAAAAAACTATAAATCAAGGCTATACTTATAAGAAATGTATGGATTTATTTTTCTGACAACTTAAAAAACTATATATTTCACCGCTTTACTTATTAGAATGTATGAAATAGTTTTTCTGTTCACTTAAAAAAAAAACTATAGTTCACTGCTTTATTGATCAAAATGTATGAATTAATTTTCTGGCCACTTAAAAAGGCCATAATTCACTGCCTCAAGTATAAAAAACGTAATTGGCCACTTAAAAAGCTATAATTTAATAACTTATTTATCAGAAATGTATGAATTAATTTTTCTGACCACTTAAAAAAACAAAAATTCATTGCTTTACTTATTGAAAATGTATGAATTAATTTTTCTGCGTACTTAAAAAACTATAATTCACTGACTGCTTTACTTATTAAAAAATGTATGAATTAATTTTTCTGACCACTTACAAAAACTAAAATTCACTGCTTTACTTATTAAAAATGTATGAATTAATTTTTATGCCCACTTAAAAAACTATAATTCACTGACTGCTTTACTTATTAGAAAATGTATGAATTAATTTTTGTGGCCACTTAAAAAAATATAATTCACTGCTTTACTTATTAAAAATGTATGAATTAATTTTTATGCCCACTTAAAAAACTATCATTCACTGACTGCTTTACTTATTAGAAAATGTATGAATTAATTTTTATGCCCACTTAAAAAACTATAATTCACTGACTGCTTTACTTATTAGAAAATGTATGAATTAATTTTTGTGGCCACTTAAAAAAATATAATTCACTGCTTTACTTATTAAAAATGTATGAATTAATTTTTATGCCCACTTAAAAAACTATAATTCACTGACTGCTTTACTTATTAGAAAATGTATGAATTAATTTTTATGCCCACTTAAAAAACTATAATTCACTGACTGCTTTACTTATTAGAAAATGTATGAATTAATTTTTATGCCCACTTAAAAAACTATAATTCACTGACTGCTTTACTTATTAGAAAATGTATGAATTAATTTTTATGCCCACTTAAAAAACTATAATTCACTGACTGCTTTACTTATTAGAAAATGTATGAATTAATTTTTATGCCCACTTAAAAAACTATAATTCACTGACTGCTTTACTTATTAGAAAATGTATCAATTAATTTTTATGCCCACTTAAAAAACTATAATTCACTGACTGCTTTACTTATTAGAAAATGTATGAATTAATTTTTATGCCCACTTAAAAAACTATAATTCACTGACTGCTTTACTTATTAGAAAATGTATGAATTAATTTTTATGCCCACTTAAAAAACTATCATTCACTGACTGCTTTACTTATTAGAAAATGTATGAATTAATTTTTATGCCCACTTAAAAAACTATAATTCACTGACTGCTTTACTTATTAGAAAATGTATGAATTAATTTTTGTGGCCACTTAAAAAAATATAATTCACTGCTTTACTTATTAAAAATGTATGAATTAATTTTTATGCCCACTTAAAAAACTATAATTCACTGACTGCTTTACTTATTAGAAAATGTATGAATTAATTTTTATGCCCACTTAAAAAACTATAATTCACTGACTGCTTTACTTATTAGAAAATGTATGAATTAATTTTTATGCCCACTTAAAAAACTATAATTCACTGACTGCTTTACTTATTAGAAAATGTATGAATTAATTTTTATGCCCACTTAAAAAACTATAATTCACTGACTGCTTTACTTATTAGAAAATGTATGAATTAATTTTTATGCCCACTTAAAAAACTATAATTCACTGACTGCTTTACTTATTAGAAAATGTATGAATTAATTTTTATGCCCACTTAAAAAACTATAATTCACTGACTGCTTTACTTATTAGAAAATGTATGAATTAATTTTTATGCCCACTTAAAAAACTATAATTCACTGACTGCTTTACTTATTAGAAAATGTATCAATTAATTTTTATGCCCACTTAAAAAACTATAATTCACTGACTGCTTTACTTATTAGAAAATGTATCAATTAATTTTTATGCCCACTTAAAAAACTATAATTCACTGACTGCTTTACTTATTAGAAAATGTATGAATTAATTTTTATGCCCACTTAAAAAACTATAATTCACTGACTGCTTTACTTATTAGAAAATGTATGAATTAATTTTTATGCCCACTTAAAAAACTATCATTCACTGACTGCTTTACTTATTAGAAAATGTATGAATTAATTTTTATGCCCACTTAAAAAACTATCATTCACTGACTGCTTTACTTATTAGAAAATGTATGAATTAATTTTTGTGGCCACTTAAAAAAATATAATTCACTGCTTTACTTATTAAAAATGTATGAATTAATTTTTATGCCCACTTAAAAAACTATAATTCACTGACTGCTTTACTTATTAGAAAATGTATGAATTAATTTTTATGCCCACTTAAAAAACTATAATTCACTGACTGCTTTACTTATTAGAAAATGTATGAATTAATTTTTATGCCCACTTAAAAAACTATAATTCACTGACTGCTTTACTTATTAGAAAATGTATGAATTAATTTTTATGCCCACTTAAAAAACTATAATTCACTGACTGCTTTACTTATTAGAAAATGTATCAATTAATTTTTATGCCCACTTAAAAAACTATAATTCACTGACTGCTTTACTTATTAGAAAATGTATGAATTAATTTTTGTGGCCACTTAAAAAAATATAATTCACTGCTTTACTTATTAAAAATGTATGAATTAATTTTTGTGGCCACTTAAAAAAATATAATTCACTGCTTTACTTATTAAAAATGTATGAATTAATTTTTCTGGCCACTTAAAAAGACTATAATTCACCGACTGCTTTACTTATTAAAAAATGTATGGATTTATTTTTTCTGACCACTTAAAAAAACTAAAATTTCCTGCTTTCCTTATTAAAAATGTATGATTCTGTTTTTCAAACTATTAAAATAAATGTAATAAATGCTCACCAGCATCTGGAACGCCTAAACCAACAGATTTCAGGTCAGCCGTTTTGTTCAGCCCGACCGAGACCAGATCAATGAGCTTATCCACATTGTTTGTAGAATTGAAATCTCTGGCTGTGCCATCCATATTGCCTGTTGAAGAGAAACGTACTACAACATGATGAAGGATCTGTGCGGGATTAAAATTGCCTTATTATAGAAAATTATGCTTGCAAATTGGGGAAATAGTGGTTAATTTGTATTGTTCATTATTTCTATATAGTTTATTTCCTTATTTCCTTTCCTCGCGGGGCTATTTTTCCCTGCTGGAGCCCTTGGGCTTATAGCTTCCTGCTTTTCCAACTAGGGTTGTAGCTTAGCAAGTAATAATAATAATAATAATAATAATAATACAATATTATCATCCTTCTTTGATTAGGAACTCAATGCTTAAAGGAAATACACATTGCTTGGACTATTTTATTTTTTATCTAATTTTCAAAATACTCCTCGTTGGCGGTCTGAGGAGGAAATGTTCATTGGTCGTTACAGGAGGAATGGGAAGTTCTAAATTTCCTGGTAAATAAAGATAATATTAGAGAAAGTGTGTGATCAAATGCAACCCCAGCAGGTATCTTACTCGGTAATTCAGCAAATGAGATTACACGGAACTCAGTAGTTTTCATTATAACAGAATATAATACGATAGGATTAATAGGATATAAGTGTAGATATGGTTTGTCTCTAGGGCATTGTCTTGCTAGGCCATTGTCACTGTCACTTGCCTCTGCCATTCATGAGTAACCTTTAAACTTAACCTCAAAATTAATTAAAGAAATATCAGATATTTTAGGAATTCAAAATGATACACATGATTCATGAAAATAGAATACAAATACAAAACAATTGCGATAAGATAAAAATAACCAGCAGGATTTGGAAATAACTCCATTATTAAAAGGCCTTATGTCGACGCACGCATGCGCACCTGTATCACCGCTAAGCTTGTACGATACCGTGCACATAAAGTAGACCTTTGTGAACTAAGTATCACAGTGTTTCTATATTTTATGTAAGATTGTAAGGGGATATCTTTAAGACAGAAACTTGAATCACGAATATCATTTTCCTTATCATCTTCTAAAGACTTTTTGACGTTACAATTACTTTCCGTTTTTGAATAAAAAAATATTTCTCCAAAACTGCGAACACACTCAGGTGCTATCATTTATAAGGCAATATTCCTAACCGATTACTCTAACACTGATGTGAATGCATACGATATAAATTCTATAAACTTACGGCTATGGTATACAAATTAAAAAAAAAATCAAAATAAATACTTCAACACGTCTTATGATTAAGCGTTTGAGTGTAATTTCATGTAAAATGCATACAATTTTAAGTTGTAACTGTGCACTGGCGATAAATTAATTTGTAATTGCTTGTGTGTGTGTGTGTATGTGTGTACGAACTACCAAGCATACTTATGTTGTAGTTCACTGAATATATTTACCTATTTTCAACAGACTTCTTCGTCTTTACCTTGAAGCCCAAAAATGGCGATTGCAATCACCCTTCAAATTCACTCAAGCACGGAACCTCCACTCGTGACACTTTATGACAGAATGAGTAAGACCAGCTCTCCCATCTTCAGGAATCTGATTAATACATATCAGATTATGTGTCTGGACTCTATGAGTAGTGCTCCAATAACCCTGATTCATGAATCTGGAACGTTGAAGGAACTGTACCGGACGCGTTTCATATACGCTTTTACACTATAACTGTTATGATTTTCTATCTTATCAGTCGGTCTTCCCTGCACTGGTAATAGACCAACCTAGGTAAGCCTGTTTCATTATGTTGGAATTTTTGTGACGTTCTTGCTCGCAAGTCCTTACATATAAACTTGATGTTTGTTTAATAAAGTTAAGCTGCATTCACCTCGCCTCTCGGTTATCACACAGCGGCTCCTCACACAAAACTAACATAGGCCTATGTCAATATTCATATTCTGAAACAGTGGTACTTACATGGAGCGTTTCGCAGTTATTTATTTCAACAGCTCGCTAACTTTTTCTTTCAAGTTTCATTCAGATCAAGCGAAAAACTTAGCTATTTCAAAACCACACAGAACTAACATAGGCCTACGTCAATATTCATATTCTGAAACAATGGTACTTGGAACGTTCCTCAGTTATTTATTTCAACAGATCGCTAATTTTTCTTTCAAGTTTCATTCAGATCAAGCGAAAAACGTAGCTATTTCAAAACCACTTGGTATTCCATGCTCGCATTTGTCCCACTTGGGGGTATTGATGTCAAATCATTATTCGTTCACGGTGTTCCGATGTCCATCTAGTACGTGGACAGCATTATGCTCCAATGTCTAAAGAAGATCTTGTTATGCTCCAGATTCACGATCCGATAACGTGGAAGCTTATGTATGCTTTATGGGTCAATTTTTTTCTCACTTGGTGGCCGATATGAGATCCATCGGCTTATATTATGATGAGAGAACAGATAAGGAAGATGGAACTATTGGTATTCAAAAAACATGAGTGATATTGTTACTACTACCATTGCTATTGCTAATTCTGATACTATTAATGCGTATTATGAAACGCAACTTCAGCTTTCTCTCTCTCTCTCTCTCTCTCTCTCTCTCTCTCTCTCCCTCTCTCTCTCTTACTATTGTGTATTAATTAAAACCAAAGTGCAGATTATAGTGATTCTTGAGAACCATTAACATGAAATGCTGACGTCTACACCCCTCACTACTTTTACTATTATATTATCTACATGCAGAGGTTAATTCCTATTATTACGATTAATACTTCTACTTCTGTCACTATTATTAATAATAATGATACCTGCATAGCAAAAGGTAATGTAACTACGAAAACAGTTCCTACTTTAGACATACTGTAGTATAGTCTCCTAAAATCATTCGATAAACATAGTTTATGTCAGAGTCAATACAGGTATCTGTACTGACTCTAGTTAATGCCTCAAGTATTTTTCAAAATCGTGTTATCGGACAGGTTTTGGAAGAGAGATAACAACACCTGATTAGAATGTCATATTGGGATGTCTTGTTTCCGTTTGACCCACTGTGGCCTTGTTAAATTCAACCAACGAACAAAAAACAATTACCTTTATTTCTGTGTTTTCATTCTTTTATTAGTTAGTTATTAAGGCTTCGCGTAATTACTGTATAATCAACATGCTGTATTATTATTATTATTATTATTATTATTATTATTATTATTATTATTATTATTATCATTATTATTTGTTAAGCTACAACCCTAGTTGGAGAAGTAAGATGTTTTAAGCCCAAGGGCTCTAGTAGGGAAAAAATAGCCCTGTCAAGAAAGGAAATAAGGAAATAAATAAACAATATAAGAAGTAATGCAAAGATAAAATGAAATATTTGAAAAACATTAACAACATTAGAACAGATATTTGATAATTAAACTATAAAGGGACATATGTAAACCTGTTCAACATGAAAAGATTTGCAGCGAGTTTGAACTTTTGAAGTTCTACTGATTCAACTACCCTATTAGGAAGATCATTCCACAGCTTAGTCACAACTTCTAGAGTACTGTGTAGTATTGATCATCATGATGGAGAAAGCCTGACTATTAAAATTAACTGCATACTTAGTATTACGAACAGGATGGAACAGCCTCTCCTCCTTCCTTGGATATTTAGATTTTTAATACCTTGTCAAAGACTATAAAAGATGGACGAGTCAGTTGTTAAGAGAATGTATCCTCCATAGGCCTGAGTTATGGTATGATAATGAAACAATCTCCAATAGATTTAGTAGATTTGAAAGCAAAGCCCTCAGAAGTATAATGGGAGTTAAATGGCAAGACAATATTATAAATGAAACTATATGCCTAAGAGGGATTACTCGAGTGCCATATGTGGATGAGGAGTAGATGGAGATGGTTTGGCCATGCTCTTCGCACTCTCTCACAGAGATTAGTTTACCAAACGTTCAGCTGGGCTCCCCAAGGCACGAGGAGAGTTGGAAGGCCCAGGCCTACATGGCCGAGGACTGTAAAGCGTGAAGTAGATGATGAAAGAAGAATTAAATTAAAAGCTGATGATAGAGACGACTGGCGAAATCTTACCGAAGCCCTTTGCGTCAGTAGGCGTGGGAGGAGATGATGATAGGCATGTATAATCTTCCCCACCGCCCACCTTTGGATAACAATACTAACAGATTGACCGGACAGCATCTCCGGTCGGGGCTCTTATCATGGTCATAGCCTCCAAATAACAAAACAAGCAAAGCTGGGTAATCGGCAGAGTAGTAAAACACCTATAGTTTAAGTTAAACCACTCTTGTCCGAGAGTAAGGTAATGCAGTTTATTTTTTACCTTGCTTTGAAAGATATACAAAATTATTTTTCTTAAATCACAATTAAGTGTTTACTTATTGAAAATACGGTGGATGCCACCTCGGGAATGTTCAGCATTTTGTAAAAAGTTGAGAAATACTTCTGGACTACTTTACTACGCTAAATAGTACTTTTCGTTGATGAGTCCTTGGGAAATGCAGGGCGCAGTGATACAAGATTCGTACCAAGGGGCGCCAAAACAACTGATTCTCAATATCGTCTCCCCAAAACTGTGAGTTTTTGAGAATTAGATTCAAATTTGTGGTTATATATTTTATAAGTTTTCTGTAATGCTCTATATGGGTTGTGAAACCTTCGTAAGACTGATATAAAGAGATATAAATGAGTCGTGGTAAAACAGACTCGTAAGGAGTGCTGCAGGTCGTGTAGAAATTATTATAGCTTATGGCTACTTGGGTGGCATTTTCAGTATTTAAGAACCTCCTCCACTCACTTCCACCCTATAATGCAAAATAAAACGAGTATACATTCATTACAGCAAATGTATCATGACTTTGATTGAACTTTCCAAGTACGGTAGGCCTAGTTGTGTGGTAAGATAAATATAAGGGTATATTATTAAATTAGCAGGTTGTAGCCTAATATTAAGATATTAACACCGAGTTGGATATAATACAATATATACGGTAGGCTAGCTATTGAAAATAATAGCTTATCAGTGACCTAGAGATTATCTTTTATCCACAACTATCGTATTCAAAATCAATAATCAAAGTATATTAACGCAACTTTTGAAGGCGTCCACCACGGGTTATTACCTCGTGTGACGTTCTTAGGTTTTTTAAATGTACGCCTTTCATAGTTCGTTGTAGATCTATAGTTACTGATAACGGTATGTTAGATGGGTTCTTTGCTTGGCTAGTTGGCAGCCCTCCAGAAACGCCGAAGTTTCAAAGTGCTTTTGAAGAATGGAAGTGACGGTATTCTTTTACTGCTTGCTTGTATAGTTGGAGACCTAGTGATTTTGAAGGTGGTGTCAATTGGTGACTAAAGTGAATATTCAAAAGATGAGAGTGGCATACATACAACAGCTTTTCTCTCTCTCTCTCTCTCTCTCTCTCTCTCTCTCTCTCTCTCTCTCTCTCTCTCTCTCTCTCTAATTACCAAACCCTAGGCCTGTTATAAGGACATGTCTGAGGCCCTTGTCCTACAGTGGACTAGAAATGGTTGCTTTCAGTAAGCGTATTATTGTATCTCTCCCCAATGGAGATTAGTGCCGTCAGTGCACCTCACGCGTCGTGCTGTAGGCATTGCTTAAGAATCTGTTGGGTATCCCATTTCTTCCTTTTACTTTAGCTCAATTCTAGCCTCCAGTTTCTATCATGATGTCCAACATATTTCTATTTTTTCTTCAAAATGAAACTTTTGTCTTTTTTTTTCTAAAGTTTCACATTTGTCTGTGCGGCCCCTTCGGTCACATCCAATCAAATGAAATATTTGAAACTATTCATCTATTTTACAAAATAGTAATCCGATTGATCATTTTATTATTAAAGATTCCGCTCACTGTAACAATGTCCAAAGGTTTTATTATTATTATTATTATTATTATTATTATTATTATTATTATTATTATTGTTGTTGTTGTATATTTGTTGTTATCATCATTGTTGTTGTTGTTAGCTAAGCTGCAACCCTAATCGGAAAAGCAGGGTTCTATAAGCCCAAGGGCTCGAACAGGGAAAAGTAGCTTCGTGAGGAAAGATAATAATGAAATAATTAAACTACAAGAGAAGTAATGAACAATTAAAACAAAATATTTTAAGAATTGTAACGACTTTAAAACAAATATGTCATATATAAACTATAAAAAATTATAAAATAAAAAGAGAAATAAGATTGAATAGTGTGCCTTAGTGTACCCTAGGTAATTGTAAAGGATCTTACTAAACATTTGTAAATTATGTCCACAATATTATTCTTCCTTTTGCTGCCCTTTCGGTTGGGATAAATGAAATACAAGGAAACTATTTACATTTATTTGATTGAAAATACAATTTTGCTTAAGAAACTCCGACCTTCGTGAGTATTCTATAAATACAAATATGCTTTTTAAGTTTATAGGAAATATTCATGCAAAGTGGAAAGTACAGTTTAATAAATAAATTGGTTTAGAAAAGTAGAAAATACATATATCTTTAAATAGATATAACATTATAGATAAGTTAGAATAAATTAAAAGCATTTCTCAGTTAAACGTATAATCATTTGATGAGACGAGATAGGTATGGAATAAAATCGATGAAAATACACATTCTACTCCAACGAATGAAAAGATTATAACAGGATTATATTTTTCTTAGTGTATCGAAATAAAGGTTTAGAGGACACTCGTGAATGGCAGAGGCAGGGTAAAATGTAGAGACTGACTAATATATATATATATATATATATATATATATATATATATATATATATATATATATAAATGTAAGTATATATAAATGTATGTATATATATGTATGTATATATATATATATGTATATATATATATATATATATATATATATATATATATATATATATATATGTATATATATGTATGTATGTATATATACAGTATATGTGTGTATATATATACAGTATGTGTAAATATA
>NC_090761.1:16324905-16329905 GCF_036898095.1 Palaemon carinicauda
CCGGAATCTTTGTGGCGACTATAATTACTTAAGGTATATCTTTATAAGAATGCAGTAATGCAAATGACCCAGATATAAGTATATAAGTAGATAAAAACGAAACTATAAAACATAACTGCTAATTCTGCTCAGAAATTGAAATATTACCTACAAATTATTCTACATTATTGTTAGTATTCTCAAAAGTTAAGTTATCCGTTAAAAGTTTATGGGTAAATTGAAAAATCCATAGAAACTGTAGTGTTTTACCAATCTTAAGAAAATTTCTAAGAAAAAAAAAAAAAAAAACCGTCAGATATAAGCTAGAAGATTCCCGTCATTATTATTTCAGGTAACAGATTTATGGAAAAGCTGCTGAGCAACAATTGTAGATTTCTGGAATCCAAAAGAGAAATATAGCTGCAAGATGAAGCACAGAAGCTGGAAGAATAAAATTATTATTACTTTGTACATTAACATTTTAAGTGACTAAGGAAGCTGTATGGAGCTATTGGAAGTTTACAATGTATATTTTTACATGCATATTTTGAATCGGTAATTTGTGTATTTGGTATGGATTATTAAGTAATAACTGCTTGCCTTACTCGACAAAAATACTGCTTTTATAGCTGAATAAAACAATAATAATTTTGATAATCTTAATAATAATAATTTCAATAATCTTAATAAAGATAATGATTTTAATCTTAACAATAATAATAATTCTTATATTTTCAACGGGTTGCGTACACTACTATGTGAACATTTCGTTCATTATTATTGAATACAGTTAAGGGAAATTTCAGCGTTCTCAAAATGCTGTTTGTTTTGAATACAGCTGTTCCTTTCTTTAAAGTGAATAATTACAGTTCTTTATCTAGATTTCATATGTTATTGTTTCATGTTCAGATGATTTATATTTACTGTTTACATTTATTGATTAAAAGTTGTTAAAGTTATAGTGTCATGTTTAAATTTATTTTATTCAATGTCATACTTATATCTATGAAGCAATGTCATGTGCAGACATCTAACTAATATCTATATCATGTTTGAATTGATAGATTATTCCAACTCCATGAATACAATCACTAATACTTTTAGTTTCATGTTTAGTTTCTTAATATATACAATTTTACGTTTAGATATATTAAATGTGAATGATTGGAAACTACAGTTTACAATTATAATTATCTACTGCACCTCTAGAAGCCAGTTACCAAGCGGGAATACGTCTACTCAGGGACAAAAACTTACTCTACCTGTTGAGGATATGGGAAATTAACGGGTCGTTATTCCTCAAACTTCTATACCCCGGGTGCCGGGGAGGGGGAGGGGGGTAGTAGTAGTCGTAACGGTCATAGTAAGAATACGAGTCGTACATTTCGGGGGGCATGGCCGTCGTCATCCCGCTATCGTCGGTATTCTCATCCGCGTCCTCCGACTCCTGCTCTTCCTCCTTGGAGGGCCCCAGAAGGAGTAGGAAGCCGTGCGACAGCTCCCTCAGTATGAATATAAGCCCGAGGATGGCGAACGTCGACCCAATATAGTTTCTCATGACCTGAACGGCGTTGGCTGTACATTGGGAGGAGACAGACCTCAGAAATTGGCTTCCTTTGCACTTACCTACTGAAAAATCGTCCCAGGACACCCTTGTCCTCTAGTCCCAGTCTCTGAACGTCAAAGGGAGAAGAAGAGAAACTACGATCTTCGAGGAGTGGGTAGTAGAGATTGAATAGGATGTAAGAGGCAGAGACCAGAATGATGATGTGGCCAAAGACAGTGGACGCAGCAACGAAGAGGTCTGTAGGAGGCAGGATCGCCAAGAGTTCAGCCTTCACCAGATTAAGTGTGTCCCATTTTGCTCCCTAGTCTCATTTTCCTCCCCCCCCCCACTAAGCATAGGACTCCCCTAGAAGGACTGAGGGTCGGTGGCTCAGCTCTTCGTTATTCTAAAGGCACTGGACTTTACGTAGAGTGAATTAACTGGAACTGTATATGAACTTTTCTAAGTGTTGGAACTTACTTAGCTTTGATTAAGGGGAGCAGAAAAAATGCAATTTTAAGTGCAGAGCTTTAATACCATGTTAAGTGGGGCAGGATAGAACCAATTGCTCAACTGAAAGTAGCGTTTATATCAGTAGGTCAATGTGTGAAACGGTATTTGAAGTACAGGAGAATTGGAAAGTTTTGGGCATAACTATTAATGTTTCGTGTTTAGTATATTATAGGTTTTGGGTCACTTTCTGGAAATATTAATCTACGTAGGAAGGCCCTAGACACAAGGGATTAATGTGAAGTGCCAAGTTAGTCTACTTCTGCTGTTAAAAGAACTCTTGCTGAGAATTAAGAGATATTAGTTTGTGATTATTGCATGGATAGAAGAGATTTGAAAATCTGAATATCTTGTTATTGTTGCAACTGTGCTTGTCACTAAGATAATCCAAAGAAGTTATAACAAGTTTAACCTTTGAATTAAGCTTAAGATATAAATAATGCCTGAAATAAATTTTTCGTTTAAGTCATTAGAATTTTATTTTGATTTCATGATATTGATATGCTATGTAAATAGATCAAAACTCAAAAGGAACTTGAAAGTAACAATATTATGGTTAACCTTTTATACTTAAGGTATTAACTAATAGAGATATTAAAATTTTAAAGGCAAATTGTGTAAAAACACAATACAACATTTAATCAAAACTGCAAGAATGCTAACGTAAATATAATCAAGATTTATTGACGCTGACAGTAAACAGTGACACATTTTCTTTCTGTTTTGATGAAATGCAAAATTCTATTTCAGCATATCTCAAGTCATCATATTAGGAAAAATAATTAGTTAACATTGAGCAATCGTAGGCCTACTATCATATTTACTCATTTATACGTCTGTTCTTACAACATGTTATTCTAATTTGTTCATTACTTCTCTTGTAGTTTATTTATTTCCTTTCCTTACTGGGCTATTTTTTTCCTGTTGGAGCCCTTTAGCTTAAAGCATCCTGGTTTTTCAACCAGGGTTGTAGCTTAGCGATTCTAATAATAATAATAATAATAATAATAATTGCGTCATATAAAGGACTTGAATACACGCTTATATCTCTTACCTGCACCTGTAGCAGGAACATCAAGTCTGAGTTGAGTGCTATTTCCATCGTTTCCAGCTTCTACCTCTGCGGCGCATGCGCATGACAGGAGAGCTAAGACTGTCAAAGAAGAGAGCACAGGTTTTGCCCCTGCTGAAGTTTTCATTTTGCTGAAACGATAAAAAAAACAGTTTATAATAATCTCCGATTGAAGATCCGTATCGAAGATTGAGAATGAGAATCTATGATCAGGAAATAGATTTTCATAATAATAATAATTAAGAAAAACTTCTCAAGAAATTTAACTTTTTTTTTTTCATCAAAAAAAAAAAAATTAGAAATTATGTTGAACTTTACTCTACTCAGTCAAAAGCATTATGAAGAATGGCGACTAATACTCGTCCTTTTAAAGTAAGATATTAGTGCCGGAATGAAAACATTTCTTGAAAGGACTTGAAATTTTGAATTTCATTTTACAAGAAAGACAGGGAGAAAGAGAAAGGTGAAGTTAAACATCAAGATAAGTTATAGGCCCGTCTCGTCAGGAATACATAATAATAGAAGGACTTAAGTCAGGGGAGAGAAAACGAGGAAGAATCTCTTAAAATATCCTTTTTTTTAAGAATCTATATAGAAACAACACTAGATTTTAAATTCTCGCTTTTGATGTTTATTGCCACTTAAATACGTTATCTAGTTTGGGAAATAAAACATATATTCTACCAGTACACATCGGGCAATCTAATCAAGAAAAAATAGTCTAGATATTATTTTGTAAATAGTGTATCATTAAAGTAGAAATATTCATCGTGGCCGATGTTTTGCGATTTAGATCTCGCTATTTCGTGCAATACGTTTCTAAACTTAGTGTTATTATCCAAAGATATGTATGGCTACTACAATGGTAACGTATTCGTCTAGCATTTGCATGGCAGCAGATCGATCCCAGCCCGGGTCTGTGAGTTTAAACTATTTACTGGGGAGGCCACTGATGTGGTTGGTCACCACAGTGGAGGGTTGGGCTTGCCAGGCTGACGGTCTGGTGAGTATCTTTTCTGATGAAACTGAGACCAGACACCTTTACCGTTACTGTTGATAATAATGATAAATACTGTTATTATCATTGTTGCTATTTTCATCATTATCATTAATTTCTTCCATAATTTTTTTAATGTACGTTTTTCTAACTTGTCCTACCGACATTTTTTGGCACCATTCTATCTCCTATTAATTAAAAACGAAATGCATCATAATTACTGCAAGAGTCATCATCTTTTGTGTGTCAAATTTTCCCTTCATACAAATTCTCTCTCTCTCTCTCCCTCTCTCTCTCTCTCTCTCTCTCTCTCTCTCTCTCTCTCTCTCTCTCTCTCTCTCTCGCTGACTGTAGGCAACATTACCTTTAAAAGCTTTCCCAGTTTACTCCTGAGTCTCGCAGGACAATTGCATCTATGCATGATCGAGGCATGGCCTGGGTCCCAGCAGGGGAAAGGAACAGGATTTGTTGTATGAAAGAATGGTCCTGTTTATTATTATTTTAACCCTTCATTCAGGATTTGTATGGGAAATTGTTAATGTCCATAATGACATAAAAAAGATTATCATTTTTGCCCACGCTAGAGATGACTAGGCTTTCGCTGGTAATTGTAGGATGACATGGGAAATTATGTGCAACCTACACTTGCAAACATGCACAGGTATTCTGTCTATTTATCTATATAGACCTGGACATATATACACATGTGTGTGTGTTTGCGTGAGTGTTTGTGTATTCGTTTTTGCATTTAATTGTAAGTATGTATGCATGTATGTAATTGTTGTGTGTGAGAAAATATAATTGTAAATTTGTTTATGTGACCAGAATGAATTCGTCATTTATTCATATAAATTTCTTCACTTGTAAAACTATGCGCCTAAACTAATTGCCTCCAC
>NC_090761.1:16334905-16514403 GCF_036898095.1 Palaemon carinicauda
CCATGATATTTCAAATGTCGCATTTGTTAATTTGCACTGCGCAAACTAGAAATATTCACCAAAACAAAAACATACAACCAACAAAACTAGCATTAGGTCACGCACTCCCATGCACATAAATAATCACAAAATCTGATTGTTACCTCAAACATGCATCATATTAATCTGATATTCTTGAATCAGTATTGAGGATTGTTCCCTGAGAAGGTTAATGAACCCAATTATGTACGTTTTGACCCAGAAATTAGACCTAAAGATGAGAGAGAAATGTTTTCAGCATTATCCTTTATGTTATCTTTTTCGTATCAACGAATTCCATGGACCTGATTATGGCAATTAGTAACCTATACATTTTATAAACCTATAACGAGGATAATGCTTTGAACATTTACCGATATTGCATCCATTGGAAGAAATTGCGCAAGGAAGATATGCATGATTGAGTTCACCAAGGGCCAATGCATTGGTTACTGCGTCTGAGGACAGATGTGTATTATTATTATTATTATTATTATTATTATTATTATTATTATTATTATTATTATTAGCTAAGTCACAACCCTAGTTCGAAAAGCAGGATGCTGTAAGCCTAAGGGCTTCAACAAGGAAAAAATAGCCCAGTGAGGAAAGGAAATAAGGTAATAAATGAACTACAAGAGAAGTAATGAACAGTTAAAAAAATATCTTAAGAAAAGTAACAACATTAGACCATATCTTTCATCAATACTTTTATCATAAAAGTATTATTAGCGAGCACACAAACTATTACTACTTCACCATCTTAATACAGTTATTACCTTCAACACAAGGCTCAATACTACACAGTATTCTAGAAATCTTATTCCAGCTCTGACCAAATTATGGAATGATCTTCCTAATTAGGCAATTGAATCTGTGGAACTTCAGAAATTCGAACTAACAATGAATATTTTTATATTGAACAGGATGACGAGTCTGTTTTCATAGTTTATATATGACATCTAGTTTAACGTTATCACTGCTCATAAGATACTTTAGATTCTTCATTCATTATTTCTCATATAGTTTAATCATTACTTTATTTTCTTTCCTCATTGGGCTATTTTTCCGTTCGTTCGTTCGTTTTAGATCGGCCAGCATCAAGGCGGATCACGGGCTCTTGCGTTGACATCCCATAAATTTTACCCTGTTAGAGCCCTTGGGTTTGTAACTCCCTGCTTTTCACACTAGGGTTGTATCTTAGCTAGTAATGATATAATACAAATGCACACGCATTCATGCTAGGTAGGTAGGTAGGTAAAAGATTGCCCTGCCTATAGCAAGACACGGGCTATTTAAAGGCCACTCATGAATGGCACAGGCAAGGCACAGTGACATTGCCCTATCAAGCTGGACAATTCCTTAGAGACTGGCCATATATACATATGATCAATGCCCAAGGCCTCTCTCCACCCAAGCTAGGACCAAAAAGGCCAGGCAATGGCTGCTGATGATTCAGCAGATAGACCTATAAGCTCCCACAAGGATGGTGAGATTGGAGCGACCAAAGAAACTAACGAGTTTGAGCGGGATTCGAACCCCAGTCTGGCTTTCACCAGTCAGGGACGTTACCACATCGGCCATCGCAACCCCGTAAGATAGAACATTCATGCTAACCAATTTCAAACCTTAGGACCAGCTCTTGCTTTCATGGAGCTAGAATATTATACAATCTTTTGTTTTTCGATTCACTTACAGCATACTTTATGAGCTTACCTTTTGGAGGTGTTGACGGATTACCTCACAAACTGCAGGTCAGTAGTCCTTGATTCTCATGTATCTATCTCAAAAATAATTTAGAAAACAGGCAAACTATCTCCGTTCTTAGATCGAGACAAAACTTCACAAATAATTGTAATTCACGTAAATGGAATAAAACATGGAGATAAAATTGTTTTCTCACTTGAAAAGGATAACTGAAGCTCTGTAATCGTTAATTACGGAAAGAGCTCCTTCCTTCACTGTTGATCCTTCGGGAGGAAATGAGCTGTGCTAAATCTGGTTCCTTGGTGATTCATTAATTTATCCAGGCGTCTCCTGGTTTCGTCCTACCTTGCCGTGACCTAGAAATTGGTATAAACACAGTAAACTGTTTCTTGCGTCAACCTCTGGGCTAGTGTTCTTGTAAAAACTAAATTAGATTTGTTTTTTTTTTCTTTATTTTTTGTTAGTACTTTTTAGAAATGTTTTTTGTAGGTGATTTGTTTGTTAAGATAGAAGGTTTTCACGGGAATTAAACTTTTTTTTGTCTGGAAGTATATGGTATCTATAACCGAGAGATGTTCTACTTAGGATTCCGAGTGTCATGTGATGGTTCTCACAACAACGTTTACTGTTTTTTTTTTTTTCATCCTATTACGAGTCTTTCTTTTTTAATAACTAACTCAAAAATTCTCTTTTCGAAATCAGCTAGAAAAGTATGCAAGCCTTGACCCTGCCTCATCATTTCCTGGTTTTATAAAATTCAACTTAATTTTTTCTTCCTCTCAAACTTCATCACGGGACAACACAATTAGCACTTTGTGGAAAGTTTGCTCCTTCATCAAGAATTCGAGTCTTGTCAAGTCTCAGGTTAAAAAAAAAAATGTTAATCATTCTCCTTGACTGGAGGCAATGGTACTTGGGTAAGTGTTCGCGCTAACAAAGGACGTGTGCTGCATTTTTCAAACATACGTCTGAATTCCATCTCTTTTTGTCCGTCTTCCAGCCCGTGGCAACTTTGATGCATAGGAGGATACTTCAAAAGTTCTAAAACTTGCAGCAAGTGTTTTTAAGTTGAACAGGCTGAAACAAGTCTCCTTTTATAGTTTATAAATGAAATATCTGTTTCAATGTTGTTACTGTTCTTATAATATCTTATTTTAATTGTTCATTATCTCTCATATATTTTACTTATTTCCTTATTTTCATTCCTCACTGGGCTATTTTTTCCCTGTTGGAGTCCTTGGGCTTATAGCCTCCTGCTTTTCCAACTAGGGTTATAGATAATAATAATAATAATAATAATAATAATAATAATAATAATAATAATGATAGGCGTATTCGCCCTATAATGTAAATTTGTATGATATTATTACCTCAAGGACTGTAAAAAAGAGGAGCATCAATCATGTGGAAAATAACTAGAAAATTCCAATGCTTTATCCAAAAGTGATACACGTCCGACAGACAGACAATACATTTTTAACCGTTCAGTTAATCTCTCGTAATGCTGTGCAATACGTTTTAATTTGATAGCTAACAAATAATTGATAGTAATACTCGATGTTTATCATTATTTACAAACACTAAAGGGATTACATTTAGTAACAAATGTTCATATTTCAGTTTTAATTTTTCGTTCATGGATTAGTTGAAATCGTAATTAGAATGTAGAGTTTATTTTTAATCATCTATAGTTCTATACGGATGCTTTTTTAAAGGATTTTAAAGTCCGCTCATGAATGACAGAGGCAAGGGCCAGTGACATTGGCCTAGCAAGCAGGACAAGGCCTTAGACACTGACCATATATACATGTGATCAGCGCCCAAGCCCCCCTCTCCACCCAAGCCAGGAACAGAGAAGACCAGGCAATGGCTGTTGATGGTTCAATAGGTAGACCTATAGGCTCCCCCAAACCCCCCTTCTTTAGCTTACAAGGAAGGTGATGTTGCAGCAACCAAGGGAACTAACGAGTTTAGCGGGACTCGAACCAAAAGTCTGGCGATCACCAGACAGGGATGTTTCTAATTGGCCACACAAAGAGAATTAACTTAACTCCCAAAAACCTCTAGAATCACATATGAATTATTATGATTAAGACCCTCCGAGTAAAACTCTTTCAACCCAATTTTATCAATTTATCTTAGTGATACTGAGGTGAGATATATCACTGAAGTAGCTTATAGTGCGGTCTTTGTTTATTAGACATTTATCACCAAAAAGAAAGAATAATAGCGTTTCTGCTCTTAAGATAAAAGAAACTCCATTATCATGATTTGAATCATGAGATAGTGGTAAAACTCAGTTCTAATTTGTAATGGAAAGAGATTCATGCTTCAACAAAAATGTGACATAGTATGTTGTGTGTATGATGCCAGCTTTAGTTTGTTACCTTACTGGGTTAAAGAATTTGTGTAGTTTTTCTTATAGACTGCAATACACGGTAAACGTGTGAGAGCAGTGATTCTTGCAGCTTGGTGACATAAACTTGTACTATAGGAAAGTTGACGGCTCAATCTGATTGCATTTGCGTAATCTAACTTGCGACTGAGTTAATTCTAGCATTAACATATACCAGGATTAATAGAGTACACTATTAATCCTGAACATATACAAACAGTCTCTTAGCTGTTTATGAATTACAGCATTATACTTTGCACAGCACAGCACATTTATCAACAATCTCCTGCGTTGTTTGATGTAACGTTTTCATATAAGATTTAATTCAATCGTTCCCTGTAGAGTTTCCGACCAACCTTCTCGGCTCTGTTACGGCAGTTGCTATTTAAAAATGTAACGATAATTTTAAAGACTGATTCATTTGCCTTCATGTGTATTAAGGATTTATTTCTCGTATACCATTGATTCAAATGTGCATGTATTGGCTTCTTTATCTTCATTTTCATCCACTATCTTCATACCTGGAGTATCTTCTCTCGGTCCTTGCTTTCATACGTGAAAGTTCACTTAACGAATTAACAACCTCGTTCGGTTGTTACCTGAATGTGTGCATAATATTTTTATCTATTATAATACTCAAAGCAATCAATAGAGGAGTAAGATTTTTTTTTTATAGTTTCATGTTTGCCACCAAATGTAAACCGATCCGATAAAAAAGTACAAAAATAAAATTTGGAATTACCGATATAAGAAGAGAACTATGATTTCACGCCAATGATCAACTATTAAAGGGCTTCCGAGGACGCTGCAGTTGGCATAAGCTGATTACAATCTCATTGCTACAGTTTTGCCTCAAAGAGAATTCACAGGGGGGTAAGCTACTTAAGGCATCGCTACTTCGATCGGATTGGATCTTACTAATAACAATAGAGGAACTTTTTCAAAATAGAGAAAGATAATTAGAAGAAAGACAGTGGTGATGAGAACGGAATGTGCAATGGAAGATGAAATATCATTAGAAGGAGAAAGGATTAATGAGGTGGAATCATTTAAGTATTTAGGAACTATGATCACTAACACAGGAGCTTTAGAATTGGAGTTTATTGAAAGATTGAATAAAAGCAAATCAGACAATGGCTAGGTTAAGTAAATTTTGGAAATCAAATCGCCTGAAATTACATATAAAAATCAGGCTATATATCAGTTTAGTGAGATCGGCGTTACTGTATGGACATGAGTCATGGTATGACAATGAAACAATCTCCAATAGATTCAGTAGATTTGAGAACAAAGCCCTCAGAAGAATACTGGGAGTTAGAAACGAAACCCGAGTGCCAAATATGGATGAGATCATGGTGAGGGGTAGATGGATATGGTTTAGGTATGCTCTTCACACTCCTCAAGAGAGATTAGTTCACCAAATGTTCATCTGGGCTCCAAAGGCATTAAAAGAGTTGGAAGACCCAGGCCTACATGGCTGAGGACTGTGAAGCGGGAAGTAGGAGATGATGACTGGAGAAGTATTGATTTAAAAGCTCAAGATTGAGACGACTGGCGAAATCTAACCGAGGCCCTTTGCCTACATGGCTGAGGACTATGAAGCGTGATGTAGGAGATGATGACTGGAGAAGTATTGATTTAAAAGCTCAAGATAGAGACGACTGGCGAAATCTAACCGAGGCCCTTTGCGTCAATAAGCGTAGGAGGAGATGGTCATGATGATGAATTAGTAATCTGTACCAACTCTGAATTAGATGAAGAATATGGAAGGGAACCACCCAAACCTGATAACAATGAAATTACCTTTAAAATTACATTCAGTATAAGAAATGATGAACAAAAATAATCATCGTTGAAACGATAAATAAAACGTAGTCTGCTTAAACATTAAAGTTATTTATGGTTATTTTTTTTACAGGACACTCACTTTACATTTTAGTGATTATCCAAAAATATTTCTTTAATAGTGCCATGAACAATTTATTTAAAAGATGTTTTAACATTTATTTCTTAAATGCACCGATTTTACAGAAGGAAAATAGACAGTCACAAAGTTACATTTGACGAATAAACTTTTGAAAGATAATAGATACTGAAAGCAAGAGCCGAAGGAGAAAAATATAGATTCCCCCCCCTTTCTCTCTCTCTCTCTCTCTCTCTCTCTCTCTCTCTCTCTCTCTCTCTCTCTCTCTCTCTCTCTCTCTCTCTCTCTTTCTGCTTTGGCTTTAGTAACCTGCATTCCATTATTTTCTTGCTTCAGTCGGCTATTTTCCCAGTTGGAGCCCTTGGGCTTATAGCATCCTGCTTTTTCCAATTAGGCTTGTAGTTTAGCAAATAATAATAATAATAATAATAATAATAATAATAATAATAATAATAATAATAATAATAATAAACACCCAGGAATAAAGGTCAGGAGAGCCCGCGTAAGCATAGGGGGTGGGTGTTATAGATTTGTGTGCACAAACACCTCTTCTTTCGTAAACTTTTGCTTTTTATTACTTACAGATAAATTATTAAGAAAATAAGTATCGAATGCACACAGTTCAAAGACGTGTCATTGTTTTTGTAATTTAATAATTCAAAAATGTAATGTTAGTTAGTGCTTTAATCTTTACTATTATAATTATTATCATTATAATTGTCTTCATTATTATTATCATTGCTATTGTTATTATCATTATTATTAATAGCCAAGTTGCAATCCTAGATTGAAAAGAACAATGCTACAAGCCAAAGGTCCTAACTGGAATAGCATTAGGCCTATAGGGCAGGGAATATGAATAAAAAAATAATAAACTTTAAAAGATGAATAGAAAAGTAGAATAAACTAACATCTATGATATAGAAATAGAACACTTTAAGTACGTTAATATAGATAACAAAGCTAAAACACGCTCAACGGTAAAGCATTTGCACCAAGTTTGAACTTCAGAAGTAGGCTCTATTGCTGGTTGTTGCTCAGCAGAAGCGATTAGATAATGATTGACAAATTTCTATTTTTACATAGCAATCCTTTGCAAACTCTCTCTCTCTCTCTCTCTCTCTCTCTCTCTCTCTCTCTCTCTCTCTCTCTCTCTCTCTCTCTCTCATGAAAATATAGACCGACCTGTAAATCAACCCATAAATGTATATTTCTTTACACTTTAAAACCTTTCATTTTTATAGAGGATATATAAGATGATGGCTAAAGTGAATGAAAAATAGGATAATGTAAGTAATACTGGTCACTGTGAGCTGGCCATAACGGAAGTAGTATATGGGAGGGAGGGGTCTGAACCGAGCTAATTCTGAATGGGACTGAGTAGAGGTGGTGGACCGGTGGTGTAGGAGTGGGTGGAAGGAGAGGATAGAAGTCCAGGATGCCTAAGGTGTTATTTTAGCGGCTCACATTAACGGTATTACTTCGTTGTCATTCATATAGACAACTCATCCTCGTGAACAACTTCTTTTCTGCTTTAATATTATTGTCAAGTCCTTTCTTTCCATGGCATTATCATTGTACTTTTTATTATTTTCTGAACTGTTATTTATTGCTAAGAAATGCGTTCTTCCTTTTATTTTTCTTTCCATTGAGGACTGATATTACATTTCCGTTGACTGTAAATCTTCTGAATCATAATATATATTATTACTGCCATTAATGGAACTACTTTTATCTGCGTTAACTGTTATTTTAACCAATAACAGTAAATGATATAATTGAAGATAGTAGATTTAGATATATTACCAATTTAATTTTTAGATTTTTAACTTTTTTGTTTTCAACCAAAGTTTTGAATTTGAAAAGTTTATTAAGTTAACACTGAAATGAAGAGGAGGAATTGAATTGTGATATATCATTATTTAGAACACATCCCTTGTGACATTGCCACATCGGAGTTAAATACTTAATTATACTATCTTAACTAAACAGTTTTTTTTTTTTTTTTTTTTTTTTTTTTTTTTTTTTTTTTTTTGCGGGTCAAGTTCCTGATACTGGAGTCTTCATACATACCGGTACCTGTAATGCAGATTTTTGTATAAAACATTATAAAAAGTCACACGTAAATAACGTATAACCGAATTGATAAACCTTTTCTTCGTGTTAGCCCAGAGATTTGGTATCCTTACGTAAGGAATCAAAGATATTACTATTCACGAAATCCCACGGAGTCTTATGCCAGTAGAATGAGTAAATCTAGTGTTAATGTAGAAATCTAGGAAGAGTTAGGAGTAGATTATCAAAATAGGTGCATCTATAGATAAACAATTCTGATATAATGTTGAATTCATATATTTAAGAACACCCAAACCTAGAACAAGAACGATAACATTTTGTTTCTTCTCGAAATGCCTTTGTATTTGCTATTTACGTCATCGAGATGTTGGCATTATGGGTCTAATGTACATTTGTAGCTTCGTTTTGATTTGATAAAACAGAATATAACCAAAATATACTAAGTCGGAAACACCTTAGTAAAGATCATATATTTCCAATGTGGGACAGCAAAGAATACTTACAACAAGCACCCACTAAAAAGGTAGCGCGCCGTCAGTGCACCTCATAAAATGCACTGTAGGCATCAATCATGACTCTATGCAGCGTCCCTTCAGCACTAAGCTACATCCATATTTTAGCTTTCTAATTTACCCCCATTCTAGATTTCTTTCTTCCCTTTAGATGTCTAGCCTCTGAATTTTACTCCGTGGTGGAAGAGCAGAATTTTCCTTCAGTTGCACCACATATCTATATTGTCTCCTCGGCACCAATGCTGGGCTATGTGACACGAATTCATAACTTTATTCCATCTTCCGAAAAAGGCAAAATATCCATTGTTCTCTAGTTTTGGATAGTGACATAGCCTCTGTACCATGGTCTTCCATTGTCTTAAGTTACATATCTCTCGCTTGAAGGTTCAATTGGGCACACTATTCTATCTTGTTTTTCTTCCTCTGTTTTTTTTTTTTAAGTTTTTATAGTTTATATATGAAAGATATAATTTAAAGTTATTAATATACTTGATTTTTTATTATTCTGATTGTTCATTACCTCTGGGCTATTTTTCCTTGTTGGAGCCCTTAGGCTTATAGCATCCTGCTTTTCTAACAAGGGTTGTAGCTTGGCTTGTAATAATATTATTATTAATAATAATAACAATAATAATAATTATAAAAATAATAATAATAATAAAGCTCGCCAAATTCCTGTATGGAAACGATAAACTTTTATGTACATTTACCAAGACTTCAGTATGAAATTAGCAAGTTAACCAGAGGAAATTGTTGAAAAAAAAAATGAGAGCCTTGTATAAATTCTATTATGAAATGGGTAATAAAGCCTTCAAAATACTGATAAACCTACTATAGGAAATGTCAATTCATATTTATAATCTATTGCTTCTTACCTATAGTTGTTTTTATGTTGTAAAAGTCTCATGATTTATATATTTTATTTCTTTGTGGACTGGTCTATTTTGTTGTTGTTGACCTTGATAAAATATCGATTCATTGAAAAAGGAGGTAAGAAGCCCATTATTGAATATTTATAGTTTATTTCTTCGACACTGTAGAGGAATAGCGAAAGTAGGAAAATAACTATATATTCAAGTAAAAGAAAGACATTTCTGGAAGCACTTGGAATCAGGCTTTTTTTAAGGACCTTGTACACATACAGCAGTCTTCTTTGTTTACCTTTCATGAAATAGCATCTTTACAAGAGCTCTTTATTACTAAAGAATATTATTCTGTCGGCAACGGTGACATATTTAGCAACATAAACTATAGTGATTGAAAGTCATGTTGCCTTATTTAAAAAATAGATTAAGCTGACAAATTCCTGTTGTGTTTGCAACAATTGTGCAAGGTATAACTAGCCTGAGGTTCACTGATATAGGTACTTTACATATTACTCGATATATATATATATATATATATATATATATATATATATATATATATATATATATATATATATATATATATGTATATATATATATATATATATATATATATATATATATATATATATATATATATATATATATATACAGTATATACTGTATATATATTTATTTATATACATATATATATATATATATATATATATATATATATATATATATATATATATATATATTTATATACAAACATACATATGTATATATATACATTATATATATACACACATATATATATATATATATGCATATATATATATATATATATATATATATATATATATATATATATATATATATATATATGTATATATTCAAATAATGTATGATGTTCTGCGAAAAGGTTGATGATATACTCGTGATATCACAGGAGACCAATTTAAATCGCCTACTGGGGCCAAAATAAAAAAAAATGAATAAAAGAAAAAGATATTTCGATGGCTTTGGTGTTACTTTTTCAGTGTTTAGATATGGAGATAAAGGTCTCTTTCATAAAAATCTTTTGCCAGAATAAAAATGAAGTTTTGATTGCATGGTCAATATTTTGTAAAAAAAAGAAAGAAAAAAAAAAAAAAACGTTACTGAAACATGAAGTAGTGCTGTGGTGGCCTACTGGAAACGTCCCTACCTGGCATTCAGCTGGACGGGAGATCGAGTCTCACTTGAATTCAATAGTTTCTTGTAGTGTCTGCAACTTCACCATCCTTGTGAGCTGAGGATGGGATGGGGTTGGGGGACCCAGTAGGTCTACCTACTGAGTCTTTAGCAGCCATTGCCTGGCCCTCCCTGTTTCTAGCTTGGGTGGAGAGGAGTCTTGGACGATAATCATAAGGATATGTGGTCAGTCTCTATGTCATCGTCATGCTAACCAAGGACATGTCACTGCCCCTTGCCTCTGCCATTCATGAGTGAACTTTAAACCATAAATCCACTATATGAAGCAATGAGATCCCACACGAGAATGATGATAATATTGTTTTTATAATACACACACACACACACACACACACACACATATATATATATATATATATATATATATATATATATATATATATATATATATATATATATATATATATACACACACACACACACACACATATATATATATATATATATATATATATATATATATATATATATATATATATATATATATATATTCGTAAAGGACCCTCTCTCTCTCTCCTTTGCTAGTCTTTATAGCCACTTTAGTGTTCCTTTATTGCGTAATGTATTTATGGTAGGCTGGGATAAGCTATATGAAGTAGAGGATGATAGAGGATAATATAAAGAGTGTAAAGGGGGAAAAATTCTGAAAAAATAAGTGCGCAAAACCAGATGCATTTTATTTTACTGTTCTGTATTTCTAAGCGTTTACACAATATATGCAAAACCTAAAGACAAGACAAGGATAGGCCTATATAAAAACACCAGCCTACTTTTATAATAGGGTATATTATAGTGAAACCATATACTTTCATTACTACATTTATCCCCTATTTTACGTACATATTAATGCCGGTATAATAGATACTATATCACTCAATACTTGGTCGAAACTATACCGTAACTCACTGAAGGTTTTAGTTAAGTAACATATACTATAACTTTAAAAAATATCAAAGTGCAATTTTGAAATGAAGACTTTTCCCACAAGGTATGCAACGCCTACTCTCGTAACGTCAGAACAACTTCATAAGGATTAATGAAGTTCAAAAATGGTTTAGAAGGATCAGAGACCGGTGAGATGGTACGTCCCTCGGGAGGTGCTGCGCTGAACTTCTGGATCAGACATGAAGCGAACAGGAATAATTCCATCCTGGCCAAGTTTTCACCGAGGCACTGACGTCGACCTGCGGGAAGCAAGTTTTTAACAATATCATTTTAGAAGATTAATGTTATAAAAAAAGACATTTAAAGATGTGGTGCTTTTGTAGATATGCTTAATCGGTAGAATTCAACGCCATATTATTATTATTATTATTATTATTATTATTTGCTGAGCCACATCCCTAGTTGGAAAACCAGGATGCTATAAGCTCAAGGGCTCCATCAGGAAAAAAATAGCCCAGTGAAGAAAGGAAACAAGTAAATAAATAAACCACAATAAAAGTAATGAACAATACAAAATAATATAAGAACATTAATAACATTAAAATAGATCTCTCATATATAAACTATAAAAACTTAGCCTACATTATTAAGTAAAACTCCCTGATTTCACCAGGAGAATCTAGCCGTGGAGGTTTAAGGAGATGAAAATGTTTGAAGAACGGCAAGACATGCAATGTTCTTTCGCATTATTGAGATATCATGCAACCTGAAACCTTTAGGAATTCACATTGGGATTAGCCTACATGGTAAAAAAACCCTATGATTAACCTAAGACAGTCATTGAATTTTATTAAAATATAAAAATTGAATAGGCAGACAAGCGCAAGTCTTACAACCAGGATGGTCTCTCCTGACTGAACGGACTAGGGTATTCTTTGTGGCTAGTTGTTAACATGGAGTGAAAATCGATATCACGCCCCTCAGACGATCGTCTTTTATAAGATTTATTAATATAAGATATTATTAGATTAATTTATAATGGCTAACATACATTTAAGAGAAACGGCATTTTATCTCGGTTAAATCTATCAGACACGACTATTTTTATTGCAGCCAGTCTCAGAAGTATCATGATTCAATTAGAGGAACTTATTTCATTATAAGGAAATTAGTGATTTTATACCAATCCTATGAAGTAGATTCTTAGATGCTACAAGCCAAACATTGATCATAAGGTATCAGAGCAGATAAATCCCCCAATAAGCCTTCCAACCATCTATACCTTGAGAAACTCATCTCTCAGTAAAATTATGAATCTCACCGAGGGAAAATGGAAGGAAGCCCTCCTTTCTAGAGATGACTTTGCCTTCTTCGTCAAGGAAATGCTCTGGGTAGAACTCGTCAGGTCTCTCAAAGTACTTGGGGTTTCTGTGGCAGCTTCTGGCACTCGCGAACAATCCAGTACCCTGGAATGGAAATCATCAAAGCAATGGGAAATTAATAAGATAAATGGAGAGAAAAGAAGTAATCATCTGATAATATCTTATCAAAAATATTTCTTGGTGTTTCAATATAACCTGGTTGAAACTCTAGGCGTAGGAAATACAAATTAGTAATCGTCTTATGAGAAAGATAATTTAGAAAAAATTGCATAGTAAGAAGGCACATTAAAATGTCAAGAGGCTAAAGAATTTTATTCAATTGCATAGACTGAATCCATTTGAAAATTAATAATCGTCTTCTGAATATAATTTAGAAAAAAATCAAAATGCTTAGCAATGAAACACTTTTGCAAGAAAGTACATTAAAATCTCAAGATTCTAAAGAATTTCATTCAATTGCATGTACTGAGTTAGAAACCATTTACCGGTATTTAGATTCTCTTCCCCAGTTTTGAAATCTTATCCTTATAATATTCAAACAACTTCCTAATGAGATATAACTAAGTAGCAAGGATAGTTATTTCTCAAGTGGACGATAATGGAACAAACAAAATTGTCCGTCATAACGTCACAAAAAGTAATCTTCGCTCAATGCCAAGTTACGAACCTTTGGCAGACGATACTCGCCAATTTGAACATCCTCGGTGGTGGAATGCAACAGGCCCAAGGGAAGCAAGGAGGAAAATCTCATGACTTCAAGTAACACCGCTTCCGTATAGGGCATTCTGTAAGGAAGGAAAACCATTTATTTTTAAAGAAACAACTCTATAGTCCATTTCTTTTATCGAGGCAGATTTGCACCGACTCGCAGCGGTGCCCTTTTAGCTCGGAAAATTTTCCTGTTCGCTGATTGGTTAGAATTATCTCGTCCAACCAATGAGCGATCAGGTAACTTTTCCGAGCTAAAAGGGCACCGCTGCGAGTCGGTGCAAATCTGCATCGCTAAAAGAAATTGACTATAGTACTCAATCTTTGAATAAACAATGTATGTAAAAGTCGATCATGAGCGGAAGAGGCATGCCCCAAGAGGTTTTACCCGCTCTACTAGGGTTGCAGTGTTGCAAGAGCCCGTGCATGGCCAAAGGCCCAGGCAATCTATAAGCAAGGCCGCTGTTTTTTTTTTTTTTTTTTTTTTTTTTTTTTTTTTTTTTTTTTTTTTTTACGCCTAACCATATTCCCATTGCCGCATGGGTGATTAACTCCTGAGAAATTATCGGATATGCAATTACAATGCATTCATGCGAAGTCATACATTAAATACTTTTCCAGGCTCCTGCTTTAAACAATCGTATTTAGATTGAGATAACTTGCTTAAACGTTTGCACTGCTCTTGGAAGATAAATTTGTCTTAAATCCTAAAGTTTTATCGAAGCAAATCTTTCTACGATACAGTGCTTTGGTATCTCCTGCATTCAGGACTGGACGTCGATAACCCTTGGAGGAATAACCATCAATATTCCAGATTACCATAGTTTCTGTGATTTCACTTAACTTAATCAAATCAATCATTGGATGCAAGAAAGTTGAAAATCCAACATTGACACACCAAACCCTGACTAAGAGATGTATGTGTTGATTTTCAAGTTTGGTCTATGAATGCTAATCATGAAAGTAATAAGAAGCATCCAGACAACACAACAATATTTGTTGAAACATACAAATCTTAATTAATATCACTAGCATCGATTACATCAAATGTAATTATAAATATCACTATGCGACAAAACTAAAATATCCAATCAATGTTTCAAGGTCTTATCTTACTTATGTTCTTTAAATCACCTTTAATACTAATGCCTGAGGTAAACCTACATTGTTAAAGGTTAAAGGTGTCTGGTTTCAGTTTCATCAGAATAGATACTCATCAGAACGTCAGCCGGGTAAGCCTAACCCACCACTATGGTGCCCTACCAAAGCAGTGGCCTTCCCAGTAAACAGCTTAAACTCACGGTTCCGGGCAGGGATCGATCTGCTGCCATGCGAATGTAGGCGAACACGTTACCAGTGTACTAGCCAGGAGTCTATAGTCCATTTCTTTTAGCGATGCATATTTGCACCGAGTCGCGGCGGTGCCCTTTTAGCTCGGAAAAGGTTCCTGATCGCTGATTGGTTAGAATGATCTTGTCCAACCAATCAGCGATCCGGAAACTTTTCCGAGCTAAAAGGGCACAGCTGCGAGTCGGTGCAAATATGCATCGCTAAAAGAAATGGACTATAGACGGTGAAGTTCCGTCATAGTAGTCTTCGTGAAACTTACTGTTCTCTATCCTGGATAGACGGCGTTCGATCCCTGGAAACAACAGAGTCGATCTCGTCCTGCATCTTCTTCTGGGCCTCTGGGTGCGTCGCCAAGAGCGCCACCAACCAACGCATCGTCGAAGAAGTAGTTTCGCTTCCGGCCACGAATAAGTCGCAGATGGTTATAGCCAAATTGAAGTCTGTGAATGGTGATTTTTCGTAGATTATTGGCTTGATATTAGAGATTATTCTTTCGTCAATAGTTTCAAAATGAGTTTATCCTAATTAAATATTACTATCTTTTATCGAACAGAGTTCAAACTGAACTCATGAATAAAACTCTCAACTGTTGTTTGCCACACTGCAAGCTGCCAATAGCTTTAATGTCATAGGAAAGGCGATTGTTTCGACTGCAAGCGTTTTGGTACGAGTGATTACCCACAATGAATTCATAATAATTATCTATTCTTTTTCCCATGGACAAAATTATAACCAAGTTAACCCCTTCGCTCCGTCAATTTTAGAAAATATTTATGAAACTCAAGACTTTTATAGTTTGAGACTTGTAACTAATGTTTAGTTTCTTTTTACAGTCCTAATCCTTATTCAATATATAAAACTATGAATATGGTAATATCTCATTGTGCTAATGTATCATAAAAAATAACAGCCGAGCAATATCACATTCCATCAAAAGAACGAAATAAAAATTCAGTTCAGTAGCTCACAGTCTTCTTGGAAAATGGTGCCTCCGTTGTCTTTTTCCTTTTTTATCTCGCTCAGGTAAACATCTATGTAATCCTGAATGTTGTCGGGATCGAAGTTCTTCTCGTGTTCCTCAATGATATCCTAAAAAAAAAAAAAGTGCATTGTTAAAGCAGCGTCAGTATCGGTCACAGTTTTACCTATGGTAGTATGTTAGCTAGGGCACCAGCTACCCGTTGAGATACTACCGCTAGAGTTGTGTGGTCCTGTGACCCCCAAGATAGTACTACATTGGATCCTTCTTTCTGGTTACGGTTCATTTTCCCTTTACCTACACATACACCGAATAGTCTGGTCTATTCCTTACATATTCTCCTGTCTTCACACACCTAACAACACTGAGATTAACAAAACAATTCTTCTTCACTCAAGGGGTTAGCTACCGCACTGTAATTGTTCGGTGGCTACTTTCCTCTTGGTAAGGGTAGAAGAGACTCTTTAGCTATGGTAAGCAGCTCTTTTAGAAGGACATTCAAATCAAACCATTGCTGTCTAGTGTTGGGTAGTGCCATAACCTCTGTACCATGGTATTCCACTGTCTTGGGTTAGAGTTCTCCTGTTTGAGGGTACACTCGGGCACATTATTCTATCTTATTTCTCTTCCTCTTATTTTGTTAAAGTTTTTGTAGCTTAATATGAAATATTTATTGTAATGTTACTGTTTTAAAATATTTTATTTTTCATTGTTTCCTTCCATCAATGGGCTATTTTCCCTGTTGGGGTCCCTGGGCTTATAGCATCTTGCTTTTCCAATTAGGGTTGTAGCTTAGCAAGTAATAATAATAATAATAATAATAATATACAGAAATACTCACGACAGTATAGCGCTCATAGAGGGCACTCTGCACTCACGACAACTGTTAAAAGTAGCCATAATAGTTATACTAAGCTTAGAGAAAATATCTAATGTTCAAAGATATAAAGATTATTAGTGATAGAAAGTGGAACACAGTAGAATATAGATGAATTCAGATTTTCTGGCCCTTTTGGACAATATTTAATCTTTATCTTTATCATCCCTCAACTTCCGTTTACAAACTACTTTTAACCCTATTCATAAAAAATACCAACCATCGCAAAGTTTTTCAGATCCTCTATATTTTTGGAAAGGACGTCCACTTTCATCCACTTATTCAGGATGAATTTTGGCAGGATCTTGTGCAGTCCCGGGAAGAGGTCCAGAGGCAGGCACCGAGTCTGAGACACCTCTATGTCAGCCGTCAGGGCCTCACTGAATCTTGTGACCTCTTTGTTGTCCATTTCATATCTTCTGTCTGATAGAGGATGTAAACAGAAAATGTTTTCTTGGTTATTTCGAGCTTGCCAACCGCAGCAAAAAATTTTAATCAATATATTTCATGCTATTCATAATTTGTTTTCATCTGCGCTTCATGAATGTTCACAGTGAGATAATTACTAACACTACAATATTTAAGTAATACAGCCATAAAATGAACATCTTATTTGAAATTTTATTCAGGGTAATTCATTGGTATAAATAAGCATAAAAGGAAACTGCCCTCTTTAACCCAATAGAAAAAAAAACCAGTTGTTTATTTTTTTCTACTGAACGTCCGCTTCATTTCCTTTGTACTATATGACATTTTTCTCTAATATCTAAAAAATATGTTTTCAAATTAACAATAATCTATTTTACAATGGTCAGGCCATCACTCTTTTACTTGCAACAAGCTTCCAGATGACGTTCAAAACTGAAACATTGAGATTCCAAGATATTTCGACGGGTTTGCCCGACGTGGCTTCGAAACTCTTGGCCAGGTTCACTGCTTCGTGGAGGATGACGTCTTCCAGTGAGGACTTGCCCATGCCAAAGTCCTTGAGATGCCTGAGAGCAAACCTCCTCCCCTGGGTCCATACGTCGTCAACTGCGTTTATTATCCCTGAAGTGTTGAGAGGAGTGAATTAAGAGAGATATTTCCGAAAAGGGATAAGGAGGAGGCAGATGGGATTTCTATAGTCCATTTCTTTTAGCGATGCATATTTGCACCGACTCGCAGCGGTGCCCTTTTAGCTCGGAAAAGTTTACGGATCGCTGATTGGTTGGACAAGATCATTCTAACCAATCAGCGATCAGGAAACTTTTCCGAGCTAAAAGGGCACCGGCGCGAGTCGGTGCAAATATGCATCGCTAAAAGAAATGGACTATAGGACGTGTAATAAGAAGAATGCCATATGTGGATGAGATCATGATGCGGGGTAGATGGAGATGGTTTGGTCATGTTCTTCGCACTCCCCAGGTGAGATTAGTTCACCAAACGTTCAGCTGCGCTCCACAAGGCACTAGGAGAGTTGGAAGACCCAGGCCTCCATGGCTGAGAACTATTAAGCGTGAATTAGGAAATGATGTATGGAAAGGTATTGATTTAAAAGTTCATGATAGAGACGACTGGCTAAATCTAACAGAGGCCCTTTGCGTCAATAGGCATGGGAGGAGATGATGATGATAATCTATGTTAAATTGGAATCGATGTTTGGCAGAAAACTATAGGAAAATCATTTGTTTTCGTAATGCACAAACCAGTATTCGTGTTGAGCTGAGCTAGTTCAAAGGTGAACAGAGTAGGTCTCCCTTGACATTCTGGCTTGCTGTACGTGCTTTTGATGAGCTTGTAGTCGCACAACCCAACGAGTACCTGGCCACCAACTTTCCACCTGTTGCGAAATAACCAAAAATATCCAAATTTATATTTCATATTAGATTAAGCTAGTCGTGTGGCCGTACGGGCTCTTTACTCTACAATAAGTTCATAAGCTGCACGTATAAGGAAATAATCCATGGACAAAACTAATAGAATTTAAGTAGAACTATATATTTGCTAGACCTGCATTCCCACTAGGTTTTGCCTTGTAAATGTGAAGCTGTCTTTTCATGGGAATCCTTTTCTATCCCCAATTTGTCAAGAAGGGGATCTCTCTCTCTCTCTCTCTCTCTCTCTCTCTCTCTCTCTCTCTCTCTCTCTCTCATATATATTAGAAGGTAATATTCGATCACTACTCTATTTAGCTCACAGGGAGAATTTCTCCTCTTCTCAGGTAGACTCCTAACATTGTAGATTTCGGTTATCTTTGGATTATGCAAGGTTAAGTGAGAGTGTCTTTCATTCAACACTATCCTTTGAAATCTCTATCATTTTTTTTTTCTTTACTCCTTTGCCTTTCTTCCTTTTAAAGGTAGGGTCATGTGGTACGTCCTTATCGAATACCGTTATATTATTTTAACCCCTCTATATATCTCATTCCTCTTAGTTCTTCTTCATACACACTACTTTACTTCTTGAGGGAAATTTGACTCAACAATCCCTTCATACAATCCCATTTTAGCTTATACGATCACTCTTGCCCATATTCTGTGACCTTTCTTACTATGTCAACTCTGTATGACTCGTCTATCTTCTCATCCCATATCAGTCCGTTTATTCACTTCGATATTTCTTCAAGAATCTGCAACTCCTTGTAAATTATTGATAAGTTTCCCCCTCAGTATCTGCAATAGTAAATTCCATTTCGATAATGAATGTGCACATTCTTATACCTACGTGAATATATCGCCATACTCCTTCCTAAGATCGTTAATGATCCGGCCGATGTCTGATGTGTACAACGGGATGTAGCCAATCACCGGTAGCCCCCATCGTCCTTAAAAAAAAAAAGAATTCAATGCTAAATAGACTTACATAAATGTAATTTGCTCTTTGTAAGAATATAAGCATTGTACACTGATAGCTTTAGATTATTATGTAAAAGCCCGATAAGACAATTTATGGTGGTTTTAACGATAAGACTTTATAGTTGTCATTTAGTCACGATTCAAGAAATAGAAACATAGGTACGTTTTTTATACCAATACCATTAGGGTTGACAACCATATGATACTTCGCAGAGACCGTTAAGAACCGAATGATATGATCTGGATTATGATGGCCTTGTCTCGTCAGTAATTAATAGTTGCAAGTCATGTAGAACGAATTAAAAAAAAAATCTTTCATAATGGAATCTTTGTTACTGTTTTATCTGCAAATAAAGTGAAGTTTTTCGTTCATATTCACCCTTTGTGTATCCAGTGTCCCCTTGATTGTCACCTAGTTCAATATCTTTATGGATGGTCTCTAATTTGATACTTGTGCTCTTTCTGATAGATTTTATGTCGTCTTTATATATTGTTTGGCTCAATTGTTCTAAGATTCTTACATGAAAACTGTAAGATTTAGGAAAGCCTGAAGAAATTCACGCGGGAAACTTTTCCATTAATTTTAGGCCTACGACCCTCGAAATTCTTTTGATTAAATTGGCATAGTATTTGCTGATTTTGTTATTTAATAACTACTGAAGATGAGAAAAAAAACTTATCAAAAGAAAAACAATTGAAATATTAAAACAAAGAAAGTACGGGGAATTACAAATTGTATTATTATTATTAATAGCTAAGCTACAACCCTAGTTGGTAAAGCAAGGTGCTCTAAGCCCCAGGGCTCCAACAAAGAAAAGTAGCCCAGTGAGGAAAGGAAAAGAAAAATGAAATATTTTAAGAACAACAACACCACCAAAATAAATATTTCCTATATAAACTATAAAAACTTTAACAAAACAAGAGGAAGAGAAATAAGACAAAATAGTGTGCCCGAGTGTACCCTCAAGCAAGAGAACTCTAACCCAAGACAGTAGAAGACCTTATTAGATTCTATAAAATCTTATAACCATAGCAGCCTTGTTATATTTACAGGCATATCAAACGATTTAAAATTATGTGTAATATAAACACAAACTAGAGGGGCACTCAGTACGGCACAGACCTCCACCGCGGCAGCTTATATCTCGACCTTTTCCTCGACCTAGACCTTGACCTTTCACCTTAACGTGTATTAATTGGCGTTGATTTTCATACTCTAAAATATGAACCAAGTTTGAAGTCTCTGTGACAATGATGTCCAAACTTATGGCTGATTACGGGAATTGGACATTTTGTTTGACCGTGACCTTTGACCTTCCAAAAGTTTATAATTTCCAGCTTTTTGCATAACGGTTAATCCCTGAAAGTTTCATTACTCTACAATTAAAATTGTGGCCAGGAAGCTGTTCACAAACAAACACACACACACACAAACAGGGGTGAAAACATAGCCCCCTTCTATCTTCGTTGGCGGAGGTAATAATGAACTACCCAAGGAACAGGATTAGAAATCAAGTTCAATATAATATATTCTATCTACTGTGATTTATTAGAGTTTACTATTTTTACGTGTTAAGAATCACTATCAACATCGTTTATTTTAATAACCTGATAAGTGCAAGGAGGTAATTTGGATCTTATCAGGTGACTGAATCATAGCACTCTATTTCATGTAATCGCAATGTGATTATAACAACATCGATGAAGACTGAAATAAAAATATAAGGTAAATTAAATTGATTATAGTGCAGGATTACGTCACAGAGTCCTGTTGAGCAGAATTTAGTGCCTTTGGTAACTCTGTCATTCCTCATTGACGTACATTTCATTCTTCAGTGACATTCTATTTATTTTTGCAAAAGTAGTTTTGGTGATTTCCTTAAAGCTTCATTTCACCATTGGTAATGTTTAGGCTGCTGTAGATTTGGTGGAATACTATAGGTTTCCTTCAATTTGATACCATCCCTAAAGCATATTAAACTAGAGAGGCACTCAGTAGAGACCATGCCTTCGCCACGCCACGCATCTTAGTTTGCTCTTAACGCCACTGCGTACTTGCAAATCGATGTATTTTCTTCAAAATCTAATGGATTTATCTTTAGGTCATACCCTACATGTGCACCAAGTTTCGTTGAAATCGTTCCTGTAATTTTTGCATATTGTTGTTCACAAATAAAAAATTAACATGCGACCATTTTCAAAGTACTGCTGTGTACTTGTATTTTGATATACTTTATCCAAAATATTACAGATTCATCCTTGAGTCATACCCAACATGGCTGCCATTTTTTTGCTCACAAAAAAAAAAAAAAGATAAAATAAACAGCAACAAGAAAAATCTTTTGATGACTCCTATATCAACAAAAAGAAAAAACCTACACAGTATTATTATTATTATTATTATTATTATTATTATTATTATTATTATTATTATTATTATTATTATTATTTGCTAAGCTACAACCCCGGTTGGAAAAGCAGGATGCTAAAAGCCCAAAGACTCCAACAGAAAAAAATAGCCCAGTGAGGAAAGGAATTAAGGAAATAAACAACAATAGAATTTTAAGAACAATAACATTGAAATAAATCTTTCATACATACTACTGTTTCTGTTTGATTTGCAGTTATATACGACTCTCATTAACCCCTAAGACATAGTTGTAATCGTGTGTCCCTTGGTACTCTATAGACCTTGACTGTTACAGTAATTCCGGTGTTTATTTGAAATTGTTATCTGTAACCAAGGTCACACTATGAATGATAAAGCGAGTTTAGGCAGTGACAAATTCTTTGTTAAGAAGCCAAATGATTTATTATCAAGTCTGAATTATCAACCAAGGATAATAAATCTTAATTTGATATGCCACCCGTTGAGATACTACAGCTAGAGAGTTATTGGGTCCTTTGACTGGCTAGACAGTATTACCTGGGATCCCTCTCTCTGGTTACGGATCATTTTCCCTTTGCCTACCCATACACCGAATAGTCTGTCCTATGCTTCCTACGTTCTCCGCTGTCCTCATACACCGAACAACGCAGATTACCAAACAATTCTTCTTCGCTCAAGGAGTTAACTACTGCATTGTAGTTGTTCGGTAGCTACTTTCCTCTTGGTAAGGGTAGAAGAAACTCTTAAACTATGGTAAGCAGCTCTTCTAGGTTGAGGAAACTCCAAAATCAAACCATTGTTCTTTAGTCTTGGGTAGTGCCATAGCCTCTGTACCCTGGTCTTCCACTGTCTTAGAATAGACTTTTCTTGCTTGAGGGTATAATCAAGCACACTATTTTATCTTATTTCTCTTCCTCTTGTTATTTTGAAGTTTTTATAGCTTACATATGAAAGATTATGTTTTAATTTTGTTCTTAAACTTCACTTGTAGTTTATTTCCTTATTTACTTTTCTCACTGAGCTATTTTCCCTGTTGGAGCCCTTGGGCTTATAGTATCCTGCTCTTCCAACTAGGGTTGTAGCTTGGCAAGTAATAATAATGATAATAATAATAATAATAATAATAATAATAATAATAATAATAATAATAATAATGTCACTGTTGAAGAAGCATCCACATAGGAATAAGAATTACCATTTGTAGTTCTTCATATATTTCTGATCCAGTTTTTTAATCTTAATAAAATTCGATGTTTATATTCTACAACCTGGATTAAAAGTGTTGAAAATTACTTCTTCACGAATAGAAAATGAGTGAAAAGAATATCTCTACAATGCTGCTCCATGCTTTATAGTTATTTTTTTTCTCTAATCGTCTGTATTTTGGTATACCATTTTCACATCTGGCCATATCCTCTGCACCATGGCCTCCCACTGTCTTGGATTAGAGTTCTCTTGCTTGGGGGTACACTCGGACACGCTGTTCTCTCTTAATTTTTTCATTTTTATTTTTTTCATGTTTTTTTTTTTTTGTATGTGAAGGGTTGAATTTAATGTTACTGTTCTTGACACATTTTTTATTTTTCATTTTTCTCTCATAGTTTATTTATTTCCTTGTTTCCTTTCCTTACTGGGTTATATTCCCCTGTTGGAACCCTTGGCCTTATAGCATCTTGCTTTTCAGACTAGGGTTATAGCCTAGCTTGTAACAATAATGATAATAACAATAATCTGTTCTGTAAATGGTTACCATGTAGCTCACAGTCGTTTGTCTAGGTCCATTATAAGCACAACAACAACAACAACAACGATGATAAAAATTAGAATATTAATAATGAACATAATTTAGTCTTACCTGGAGGAAGACCACTGGGTTTCCTAGACATCCAATAGAGAAGACCCAGCAAAAATGCCAGCAGAGCCCACGTAAGCATTTCTGTTGGTGAATTTCTAGTTTCCCCAAATGTCTGATCCAAATAGGAGGTCCGTCACACGCACACAGATCTAGTAGGGGCAATAAACGAGACTGGGAGGTCGAATACTCATATCTCTAAACTCAATGTTATGTTGAAGTTGGGATGTGATAAGCATTTGATATCGACTGTTTACATACCGTTTATATTGAACGATAAAAAAGGGACAAACCAGCATAAGTAGGGGAGGGTGTTTTATAATTTAATTGTGAATCATCATTAAATTTGAAAATAATAAATAAAAATTCTTGTTGTTTTCTGTTAAGGACATAAAAGTAGGCAAAATTTACAATTCCGTTCGTCTTGCTTTACTCAGCAGAAATCATTTCGTTTTCATTTTATTGGTACACACACATACAGTATATGTATATATATATATATATATATATATATATATATATATATATATATATATATATATATATATATATATGTGTGTGTGTGTGTGTATGTATATATATATATATATATATATATATATATATATATATATATATATATATATATATATATATATATATATATATATATATATACACACACACACACACACACACACATATATATATATATATATATATATATATATATATATATATATATATATATGTGTGTGTGTGTGTGTGTGTGTGTGTGTATGTCTGTCTGTCTGTATAAAACGTAGTGACAGGTAATATAAAGAAAAATATCACAATGAAAATGAAAATGGGAATATATATATATATATATATATATATATATATATATATATATATATATATATATATATATATATATATATATATATATATATATATATATATATATATATATCATTTGTGCACAATACTGGGAAAGGTCCACATGACCTTTCCTCTGATGAGAACAACCACACCGATGCTTAACAGCGCCAAGACAATTTATTCTTTACTGAGACTCCTTCATTTTGTAATGAAATAATCGGACTTGGGAAGCAGACAAGATTAAAGCTGCTGTTTGTATTTAAGCCTAAGATAAACAAGGAGTTTTATCCTTCTCTGGAATTTGAATTGACACCTTCTATTGCAAGAGTAGAAATTTTGTCTGATGTCGGAAATCTACGATCTGAAAATTGGGCTTTTAAGATATGTGTAATAACCCATCAAGTTATCAGAACCGGACGTCCAAAATATTCAAGATCATTGCTACACATTGTGCAGCCAACAAATGGTATCGACACGACAATAGTTACAGATGGTTTCAAAATATTGGAACCAAGATATGTGTCTATTGTAGGTTCTAGGGCTTTCAGATTTGCAATCCCCGAGGCAAGCTCCCACTGTACATCCGAAAACTGGAATTCATAAGGCTTTCAAGAAGAAACAGAAGACTTTCTTTTTTTTCTAAGTGCTTCGATGATGTGGATTTGACAATGTGGAATACGTACGGTGACACTAAATGCCTAAGACTATACACGACAAACAGATTTTTAAGGCTCTGTAGGGCACCCAGTTTCCATGTGTGATATATAAACAGCCTTTAAAGAAAAGTAAGTAATGGTTTGAACAAGGCCGTCTCGAGAGAAGTCCGGGTCATTTGGGGGGGGGGGGGGGGGTTAAGAAAGGTTCCACGTGGTACGAGTAGTGCTTTCGCACAGCTACTATAGGCTGTGAGTAAAGGGTCGCGCTCCATTTCTTCACACTTTTCTGCTGTTATTCCTGCCGGTTCTCGTAACATTTTTGTACCGGACTGCAAGCAGTAACAGTATAAAAAGTCAATCATTCAACCCAGAATTGCCAACTTCCTTACGATTCTCGGTAATTTGGCAAGAGCGTCAACGATGAGGGTATCACATCCTTCAGTGAATCTACTGTAAACTGTGGAAACATTGCAGGTCAGCAATATCTGAGTTGTTTGAACATAGTGGGATAAACATTACAGAATTCTATCATTGGGGGAAAAAAACTTTAAAATCTTCAGAAACCTGATCTTTTAAGAATTTTAAAACCAACAGACTTGGAAATTCCTTTGCCCAATAAAATCTGACGAAAACTACATATTGGGTAAGGCTTCTACTTGGAAATTCTTTCACTTGTATTGAAGTGTCTGGGAATTTTGTACTGATGCAAGTAAAAGAAATAATTTTGCTTCATGGAAGAGTGTATATACTGGAATACCGTATTTTGCTGTTTTGTTAAGATTATATGACTGGGGGTTTAGTGGTTATATCAGCTAGGTGTTTCCAATAATAATTGTCTGCTGTTCATAAGTAGGCCTATTCATTCGCTTTGTGTCTCTAGGTGTAAGATTGGCGTGAATTCTGTTAATTTGAGTCGTAAAGTAAAATGGATTTGCTTCGCTACACCACAAACTCATTACAAAATTATTTAAAATTTAACCCAACATCGAATATCAATCCGACCAGTTTCGACCAACTTACAAAAAGTTATCTATTTTTCCTTGTTGGAGCCCTTGGGCTTATAGCATCTTTATTTTCCAACTAAGGTTATAGCCTAGCTTTTAATAATAATAATATTATTATTATTATTATTATTATTATTATTATTATTATTATTATTATAATTGCGAATACAGAATATCTGATACCCGAGTCACCACAGTTAACGGTTTCGATTTTTTTTTACCTACCCACAATTCACAAAATCATATGACATGTGATTTGTCTTTCCTGGATAAAATCCTTCCTTTGTTCATATATTACATTTTATTCGCTTTTGCGACATGGAACTTGGCGAGATCCTAGGTGAAATGTCAACAACTAGGGTGTTTGCTGCCTTATGGATGGTAACACACACACAGAGAGAGAGAGAGAGAGAGAGAGAGAGAGAGAGAGAGAGAGAGAGAGAGAGAGAGAGAGAGAGAGAGAGAGAGTATTGTAAATAAATTTCCAATCTCAATTGAGAGGAAAACACAGGTTCCTTTAAGAACACAACTTTTATTTAGCTACACTAGTTTTAATATATATATATATATATATATATATATATATATATATATATATATATATATATATATATATATATATATATATATATATATATATATATATATATATATATATATATATATACACACACGAGTGACCACCCGGTCCACATGTCCCGTATTTTATGGGATTGTCCCATATTTTGGGACGCCTTTTGCCCCGTATTTGCAATATTTGAAAAATAACATACCAACAACAATGACGCAAAAAAAAATATATAGGCTACATATATATATATATATATATATATATATATATATATATATATATATATATATATATATATAAAGATTATGGGAAGGTTTTCATCATATTTATATTATCGCCAGCAATTTATTTAATATATTATGGCAAGACACTTTAGTTATACCGAAATATCCTTAGAGAATGTAAACCATTCTTGATTGCAATATTGTAATGCTTTGACATATGCAATGGACAGCTGCTTGTAACAAAATTCACAACGAATAACTTTAAAGCAAAAGAAAAGTCAACGAAGAAGGTTCTGCAAGCATATGGACAATCTGGATTCTGGACTAAGCTGAGAAGGACTTCACAATGCTGCGTCACGGTTTCACTGTTTGCGTAACTTCACGTAAAAGTTGTATGTCTGACTCTATATTGTTCAAATACCTTAAGTATGTCTCTTTTTATCATAATAAGAAAAATATGATAAGTTAACGTAACAGGATTGCTGTTCAATTAAAGTGTCTCTTGACGTATTTCAATAATATTTCATAATCAAGAATTGATGATGATAAGTTAACGTAACATGGCTTCCTGTCGAGTTTCCTCGGACTCGTTGAATTTTGTTGTTTGCCCACATAAGCATGATTTGAAAGGTAGGTAATAATTTTTGCTACTGACTTTGTTTCTCAACACAGGTGAATTTTTTACTTGAATATAACCATTATATTGCTGTAGGCTTAAAGGTGTTTACTATCGAGTAACCTTCCTTGTTTTTGCCATCGTTATCGCAAGTAGGCCTTCATTTTTCGTTCGGTATCATTATAGTTCCGGTCGGGACAATAACTTTACCCATCGTTCTATATTCGCTCAACAATAACTCAGGTTCCCAACCGTAAAACCCACTTCTTTTGAAAAATTGAATTACTAAAGAAAAATGGGTACGGGTTTCCAACCCAATCTCCCACCACCTTTTCATTGCTAGCCTACATAGCATATATATATATATATATATATATATATATATATATATATATATATATATATATATATATATGTAGGCTATCATAATTTTTACAGCGATTGGTGCATATTAAAATGATGTTTAAAAAGTATCATTTTTATTGGAATTTGAACTTATTTGATTATGTTTCTGTTTATTGCTCACACATGCTTATCTTTGAAAGTGAAACACCCACTAATGAGGAAGGGTACTATGGTCTTGGTTGGGTTAGGTGAAAGTAATGTTAAAGTGTTCCCACATGTTTGGTGTATGGGTAAATATTTACAAAAGTAATCAATTACAAGTCAATATTTTGATTTTGTAATTTTTTATACTTTCTACTACACATTTGTCATCCATTTTATCAGTAACCATTAACGAAACATTTTTAGTGTAAGTTTTCAAACTTATTAAAATTCTATTTGAAACTAATGAAGAAAATAAATTTCTTGATTTAAATCATGCACCTCCAAAACAGGTTAAGAAAACTACCCTTTTCATAACCTGCATACTTATAGATACAACATTTTTCCTTAAGTACACTGACTTAATGGCCCTTTGGACATGTTATTGAGTAAAGAAATTCAAAGCAATAAGCATTTAAACTAATATCATGATTTATACATCACCACTATCTCTGTAACTATAATTTTGTAATGATTGGGGTACAGTATATGATAAAAGACTTGAAATTTTCTAAAATAATATGCCCATTAACCATATTTTTTAAATATTTAACTTAGCCGGTGAATATATAGCTGCAACTCTGTTGCTCGACAGACAAACTCTACGGAAAAAACTCGCCAGCGATCGCTACACAGGTTGCGGGTGTGCCCAACAGTGCCATCTGTCGACCAGATACCCAGCTCTTATGTAAACAAAGACTCAATTTTCTCTCTGTCGAGGTGTCGACAAGACGTACTTTACTCGCTGTTGCTAAACTGGAGTTTTTCACATCTTATTGGTGAAGTACTATATTCTGGTTTTGAGCTTTCGCTGTGCAGGGTTTTTCTTCAAACAAATCCTTGAACTCTTTTTTTTGTAACGGATTCATTGTTGATGACTTAGATCGTCTTTGGAATTTTCCCTTGACCAATTCAAAATGGCTGACCCTTCACAAGTTCCCAAATTTAGGAAATGCAATGCTAGGGACTGTTCTAGGCGTCTTCCGAAGGCTTCTATCGACCCTCACACTGTTTGTTCCAATTGTAGGGGTAAAACCTGTCAATTGGAAGATCGGTGTGAGGAGTGCGTGGGCCTTTTGGAATTCGATTTTATCGAATTCGAAAAGTACACACGTAGGCTAGAGAGAGATAGAGTTAGGAGAAGTTCTTCTCGATCTATTGATGTATCCTCTCCTCATGCCCCACAACCTATTCCTTCCCCTGTAGTGGTTGTTCCTAACCCCCCTCCTAGCACTCAGGAACCATCGATGGCTGACATGATGCGTGCCATCCAGGCTCTGGGTGAGAGAGTTGAGTCCCTTGCAAGTGACCGCAATCAGCTCATGGCGGATGTTAAGGAGCTTAAGTGCCAAAGTGCAGTGGGAAGTGCTAAAGTGCCAAGTGATAGTGTTGTGAACAGTGTTGCGCTTGAGGGTTCGTCTGTTCGTGCCTGTCGTCCTCCTAGTCCGGGACCTCTTGCAAGCTCCCAAGTCCAGGGGAGAAGCAATGTCGTACGACGCATGGGTTCGAGAGGCTTTAATCAGCGAACAGACGTTCCCTCCATGGTATCGGGCGTATCTACCCAAGATCGCCCCTACCTACCTAAGACGAGAGAGCCCATTTATACCTCGTCGTCTGAAGGTGTTTCTCGCAAGAAACTTTGGACCAAGGTCTCACGACCTTTAAAACGTAAATCGGTCCCTTCAGGACAAGTCCAACGTCCCGGTTGTAGTCACTGGGTCAGTTCGGACTCGTTGCCGTCATCTGATGACTGCTCACCACCTAAGAGAGGCAAAGCGGTACCGCTTCAGACCCTAACACCGTCTGTCGCCGCACCTGCTCCCGTAGACCCTAAATGGGCTTTACTGCAAGACATGCAGTCCAAGCTTACGTCTCTAATGCAGGACTTTCATGCGGAGAAGGTTGCTGCCGTACCAGCAGCGAGTGCAGTAACTAGCCTACAACCTTCTAAGCGATCGGTTGTGCGTCCTGTGGACGCTGAGGTAACCTTCTCACGTACACCAGTTGAGGGAGTTCCTCCACCGATGCGTTCCAGTGTGGGCTGCCAGCCGCATGTTGACGTTAAGCGACGCACGGAAGTGGGTGTTGATGTTCTGGACGTTCAACAACCTTCAGAGTTGACTTGTTTTGACGCGGTGCGTCAACTTCCGCAACCCAGTGTGGTTTCCACTGCGCAACCCAGTCAGTCTAGACAGTCTCGGGTAGACGCTGTGCGTCCTCGCCCTACCATGGTTGTTGACAGCTCACAGACTGTGCAGCAGGTCCATGACGTTGCGTCCGGCTCAGTCACGCATGCACCAGTACGACCGGACTCAGCGAACCAGCCGTTACCCACTCCGTTGCCGTTTCCTCATCAGTTCTCGGATGAGGAACTTTCTGATGACGATGTTGCTGCACATCAAGATGAACAACAATCAGAACTGGACGAGCCTAAGTCTACTCAACCCTCTTTGGACTTTAGAAAAGTTTTGGCTATTTTCAAAGAGCTGTTTCCTGACCAGTTTGTTTCTGTGGCTCCTCGTTCTCCGCCTTCAGAGTTTGTTTTAGGCATGCCTTCTACCGCACCTGCCTTCACTAGACTCGTCCTCGCACGCTCGTCCAAGAGAGCTTTGCGGGTGATAGGAGACTGGTTAGAGTCCAAGAAGAGTTAGGGAAGACAGCATTTGCTTTTCCCCCTGCTAGACTCTCTTCTAGATCGAGCGTCTGGTATGCCACGGGAGAAGTTCTCGGCTTGGGAGTTCCTGCCTCTGCCCAGGGCGACTTCTCAAGTCTTGTAGACTCTCCCCGCCGCCTTGCCATGAGACGCTCAAAGATTTGTTGGTCATCATCGGACCTGGACCACCTTATGAAAGGAATCTTTAGGGCTTTTGAAGTCTTTAACTTCTTAGACTGGTGCCTAGGAGCCCTAAGTAGGAAGATCTCTTCGACAGATAAAGAGACTTCTTTGCTTATTATGTCCTGCATGGAAAAGGCCGTCCGTGATGGGTCCAATGAGCTTGCTGCCTCATTTGTGTCCGGAGTCCTAAAAAAGCGAGAATCTCTCTGCTCATTCCTTTCTGCTGGAGTTACACCGTGCCAGAGATCTGAGCTTCTCTTTGCTCCTCTTTCCAAGTGCCTTTTTCCAGAAGTCCTGATAAAGGAAATAGCCGCTTCGTTAGTGCAGAAGGACACTCACGATCTTGTTGCGTCCTCAGCTCGCAAAGCTCCCCCTTTGCCTACATTATCAGCTAGACCGAGGATGGACACTCCAGCGTCTCGCTTTATTCCGCCCTTTCGTGGCAGAGCCTCCGGCAGAGGAGGTGCTCGTGCCGAAGGGAAGCGAGGGAAGAGGAAAGGATCCAAGTCCTCTAAGGGCAGAGTCTGACTGCCCGCAACTTCAGACAGCAGTGGGAGCCAGACTCAAGAACTTCTGGCAAGCCTGGGAGAAGAGAGGCGCAGATGCACAATCCGTGAAGTTGCTCAGAGAGGGGTACAAGACCCCGTTTGTACGAAAACCCCCTCTAGTGACGTCTCCCATCGATCTCTCTCCCAGGTACAGAGAGGAAGAAAAGAGACAAGCCCTGAAACTGGAAGTGTCTCTTTTGCTGAAGAAGGGAGCGGTGGTCAAAGTCTCAGACCTTCAATCACCGGGATTCTACAACCGCCTCTTCTTGGTTTCAAAGAAGACAGGAGGGTGGAGGCCGGTGCTAGACGTCAGTGCTCTGAATGTCTTTGTCACAAAGACGAAGTTTTCCATGGAGACCACAAAGTCAGTCTTAGCAGCGGTCAGAAGGGAAGACTGGATGGTCTCCCTAGACCTAAGGGACGCCTACTTCCACGTCCCCATCCACTCAGACTCCCAACCTTTTCTGAGATTCGTTTTCGAAAAGGTGGTCTACCAGTTTCGGGCCCTGTGCTTTGGCCTAAGCACAGCTCCTCTCGTGTTTACGAGGCTGATGAGGAATGTAGCCAAATTCCTCCATTTATCGGACATCCGAGCCTCCCTTTATTTGGACGACTGGCTTCTCAGAGCCTCTTCCAGTCGTCGCTGTCTGAAGGATCTCAAGTGGACTCTAGATCTGACCAAGGAATTGGGACTCCTAGTCAATTTGGAAAAGTCGCAACTGGTCCCATCCCAAACTATTGTGTATTTAGGGATGGAGATTCACAGTCAAGCTTTTCGGGCTTTTCCGTCGGCCCCCAGAATAAGTCAAGCCCTGTTATTCATCCAGAACATGCTGAAGAAGGAACGCTGCTCAGTCAGGCTGTGGATGAGTCTGGTAGGGACGCTATCATCCCTGGAACAATTTGTGTCATTAGGAAGACTACACCTCCGTCCGCTTCAATACCATCTAGCTTTTCACTGGAAAAAGGACAAGACGCTAGAAGTGGTCTCGATCCCGATTTCCGAAAAGATGAAGTCTTGTCTGACTTGGTGGAAGGACAATATCAACTTGAGAGAGGGTCTTCCCCTGGCTGTTCAGACTCCCAACCACGTTCTCTTCTCGGACGCATCGGACGTGGGCTGGGGCGCGACATTAGACGGTCGGGAATGCTCAGGACTGTGGAACTCGAGTCAGAGGAACATGCATATCAACTGCAAGGAGCTGTTGGCAGTACATCTGGCCTTGAAAAGCTTCAAGTCTCTCCTTCGAGGCAAAGTGGTGGAAGTGAACTCAGACAACACCACTGCCTTGGCGTACATCTCCAAGCAAGGAGGGACCCACTCACTGACGCTGTACGAGATCACAAGGGACCTCCTCATCTGGTCAAAAGATCAAGACATCTCACTAGTAACGAGGTTCATCCAAGGCAACTTGAATGTCATAGCAGATTGTCTCAGTCGGAAAGGGCAAGTAATTCCAACAGAATGGACCCTCCACAAGGATGTGTGCAAGAGACTTTGGGCCACTTGGGGCCAGCCAACCATAGATCTCTTTGCAACCTCGCTGACCAAGAGGCTTCCAATCTATTGCTCCCCAGTCCCGGACCCAGCAGCAATACATATAGATGCCTTTCTCCTAGATTGGTCACATCTAGATCTCTACGCATTCCCACCGTTCAAGATTGTCAACAAGGTACTGCAGAAGTTCGCCTCTCATGAAGGGACAAGGTTGACGCTAGTTGCTCCCCTCTGGCCCGCGAGAGAATGGTTCACCGAGGTACTTCGATGGCTAGTAGACGTTCCCAGAAGTCTTCCTCTAAGGGTGGATCTTCTACGTCAGCCACACGTAAAGAAGGTACACCAAAGCCTCCTCGCTCTTCGTCTGACTGCCTTCAGACTATCGAAAGACTCTCGAGAGCTAGAGGCTTTTCGAAGGAGGCAGCCAGTGCGATTGCTAGAGCAAGGAGAGCATCCACCATTAGACTCTACCAATCGAAGTGGGAAGTCTTCCGAGACTGGTGCAAGTCAGTTTCTGTATCCTCGACCAGTACCTCTGTAGCTCAAATAGCTGACTTTCTCTTATACCTGAGAAAAGGACAATCCCTTTCAGCTCCCACTATCAAGGGCTACAGAAGCATGTTGACATCGGTCTTCCGGCATAGAGGCTTAGATCTTTCCAACAATAAAGATCTTCAAGACCTCCTTAAGTCTTTTGAGACCACTAAGGAGCGTCGTTTGGTTACACCTGGTTGGAATTTAGACGTGGTACTAAGATTCCTCATGTCAGACAGGTTTGAGCCGCTACAATCAGCCTCCTTGAAAGATCTCACTCTAAAGACACTTTTCCTAGTATGCTTAGCCTCAGCTAAAAGAGTCAGTGAGATTCATGCCTTCAGCAAGAACATCGGATTTTCATCAGAAAAAGCCACATGTTCGCTACAACTTGGTTTTCTAGAAAGAGTCTTATGCCCTGTGAGAGCTCTTAAGTTCTATTTAAAGCGCACTAAACCTTTACGAGGCCAATCTGAAGCTTTATGGTGTTCAGTTAAGAAACCATCTTTGCCTATGTCAAAGAATGCTTTATCCTACTTTATCAGACTGTTAATACGAGAAGCTCATTCACATCTGAGTGAGGAAGACCAAGCTTTGCTTAAGGTGAAGACGCACGAAGTTAGAGCTGTTGCAACTTCCGTGGCCTTTAAGCAAAATAGATCTCTGCGAAGTATAATGGACGCAACATATTGGAGAAGCAAGTCAGTGTTCGCGTCTTTTTATCTAAAGGATGTCCAGTCTCTTTACGAGGACTGCTACACACTGGGACCATTCGTAGCAGCGAGTGCAGTAGTGGGTGAGGGCTCAACCACTACAATTTCCTAATTCCATACCCTTTTAATCTTTCTCTTGAAATGTTTTTAATGTTGTTTTTATGGGTTGTCCGGAAGGCTAAGAAGCCTTTCGCATCCTGGTTGATTTGGCGGGTGGTCAAAGTCATTTCTTGAGAGCGCCTAGATTAGGGGTTTGATCTAGGGGTTTGATGAGGTCCTGTTGTATGGGTTGCAACCCTTGATACTTCAGCTCCTAGGGGTCGATCAGCATCCTAAGAGGATCGCGAGGCTCCGTAAGGAAGACGTACTTAAAAGGCAGAGTAATTGTTCAAGTCGACTTCCTTACCAGGTACCTATTTATTTTGTTTTTGTTATTTTGATAACTTCTAAAGGAAATAAAAAACTCTTAGCTCATAAAATGTAAACATATATTACTGGTCTCTACCCACCATCCTGGGTGTGAATCAGCTATATATTCACCGGCTAAGTTAAATATTTGAAAATGATATTTTCAATATTAAACTTACCCGATAATCATGTAGCTGTCAACTCCGTTGCCCGACAGAATTCTATGGAGGGATACGCCAGCTATCACAATACTAGAAGGGGGTGTACTTACCAGCGCCACCTGTGGCCAGGTACTCAAGTACTTCTTGTTGACACCTCCTCAATTATTCCTCTGTCGTGCTTCCGGCAAGACGTTCTGGGATACGCTTATGGTCTTCGAGTATTTTCACGGCTAATTGGTGAAGTATTCTCTCAGATTAACGGCTGTCGCTTTACTGGAAACCTCCTTATATTAGCTAGATAGCTTTTATATAGTCCTGATTAACGGTTAACAATCTTTTGCTTGATTTTGGAACCCCCTTTGGCTAACTCTTTGGATTCAAGATGTCTGACATTTCGCAAGCCCCCTCCCATAGACGATGTAGGTCTTGCAATAGGCGTATTCCGAAGGCCTCGGTAGATCCTCACACCGCTTGTTCTGACTGTAGGGACAGGCCCTGTCAGTTAGAAAATCGATGTGAGGAATGCGCCGGACTTTCGGAATTGGAATTTGTCCGTCTTTTGAAATATTCAACTAAGTTAGAGAGAGGTAGAGTTAGGAGGAGTTCTTCTCACTCTTCACTTTTTTCCTCACCTCATGATCCCCTACCTTTTCCTACCCCTGTAGTGGCTACCCCCGAACCTACTGTTTGTCCTCCGCCTGATATGTCTGTTGTTTTGCGTGCTATTCAGGCCTTAGGCGATAAAGTAGAGTCAGTGGTAAGTGACCATAAGTCTCTGATGGCCGAAGTCAAGGAACTTAAGGTCAAGAGTGCAGTGGGTGGAATTAGTGCCAGTGCTGTGACGAGTGCTAGTGTCAGTGCAGTGCCAAGTGCTAGTGTCAGTGCCAGTGTGGTGCGTGAGGATACTTCTGTGCGAGCCAGTCGTCCTCCCAGTCCGGGACCTCTTGCAAGCTCCCAAGCCCAGGGGAGAAGCAATGTCGAAGGGCATAAGGGTTTGGCAGGCCTTGTTAGGCGCACAGAAGTATCCTCGGTGGTTGCGGGCGTGTCTTCCAAAGACCGTCACTCCCACCTGCAGACGATTGAGCCCGTCTTTTTCTCGTCCGCTGATCAACTGTCAGGGAAGAAACGTTGGTCTCAGGTCTCGAGACCACTTAAACGCAGAGTCCAGTCCGCGAGTGCTCAGCCAGGTTGCAGTCATTGGCTCAGCTCTGACTCGCCGCAGTCATCTGTCGACTGCACTCCGCCCAAGAGGAGTAAGGTTCTGCCACAACAGAGCTCGACTGTTAAGGCTTTACCTCAGTCTACTGTCGTTTCTGCCGATCCCAAGTGGACTCTACTTCAGTCCATGCAAGCACAGCTTTCGGACTTGATGCGTGAGTGTCGGGCTGAGAGTGTTGCGCCTCCGCCTCCGCCTACACTCCCTCCGCCTGCTCTCGCTCCGCCTGCGCTCGCTCCGCCTGATCGCAGTACCACCTGCCAGGCGTACGATGTTGAGCCACGTTCTGAGTTTGCTGTTCCCAGTGGTGTTCAGCCTCCGCCTTCTTTAAGGGAACCTTTACTATGGGATCAGGAGGATTATACCTCTCATCCTCCGCCTCCCCTTGCTGCTCCACCAGTGGTGCAACTCTCGGTTGAGGTACAACAACCTCTCCCGTCCATGAGTCAGTCTCCTCAGCTCTCGCTGCAGCGAGCTCAACCCTCCACAAGGCAAGCACCACTACACCTTGGCCTTGCGCCTCAGGAGCCTCAGCTTGCGAGACATTTACCTTGTTCTGCGCAGCCTCAACCTCATCACGCTCCGCTCATACCACAGGAACAGGAACTTGCTACTCCGCTTCCGCCAACCGCTCAGCAAGCGCAATCCTTGGGTTCAACCACTCATGCTAGGAGTCAGCCTCCTCCACCCATGCGCCTTCCTTCTGCTTCGTCTGTTATTCAGCCTTTGCAGTCTGAGCCTCAGGTTTTCCCTCAACAGTTACTTGAAGAGGAAACCACTAATATTGTTCCTACTCGTTCTGACTCTGCTGTTCAGCATTCTTGTCCGATCTCTTCGCTACACTCTGGTGATGAGGCGTCTGATGATGAGGAGGCACACCTGGATCCCTCATCAGACGTGGATGAATCCAAGCTTTCTCCACAGTCTATTGACTTTCGTAAGGTCTTGGCTCTACTTAGGGAGGTTTACCCAGACCACTTTGTCTCTGCTATTCCCCGCTCTCCGCCATCTGAGTTTTCGCTGGGCATACAACAAGCTAAGTCCACCTATACTAAGCTAGTCCTAGCAAGGTCCTCTAAGAGGGCGTTAAGGATCTTAGGGGAGTGGCTGCAGACTAAGCAACACCTTGGCAAGACTTCTTTCATGTTCCCGCCAACTAAGCTCACTTCGAAAGCGAGCGTTTGGTATGCCACAGGAGAAGCACCAGGCTTGGGAGTACCTGCCTCTGCCCAGGCTGACTTCTCAAGTCTGGTAGACTCGCCTCGGAGAACTGCAATGAGGCGCTCTAAGGTTTGTTGGACCTTCTCAGACCTGGATCACTTACTGAAAGGAGTGTTTAGAGCATTTGAAATGTTCAACTTTCTAGACTGGTGCCTGGGGGCCCTCAGCAAGAAGACCTCTCCTGCGGACAAGGATTCTGCCATGCTATTAATGTCCTGCATGGATAAGGCCATTAGGGATGGATCTGGTGAGCTTGCGTCGATGTTTGTATCAGGGGTTTTGAAGAAAAGGGAACAACTGTGTACCTTCCTTTCCGCCAGCATTACACCTTGCCAACGGTCACAACTCCTTTTTGCTCCGCTCTCGAAGTTCCTCTTCCCCGAAGAGCTGGTTAAGGACTTGTCTGCTGCCCTGATACAAAAGGACACACACGATCTTGTAGCCTCATCGGCTCGTAAGTCTAAGGTTGCTACCTCAGTCCCCAAGACTTATCGCTCCCCAGTGGCTGATACCCCTGCTACGAGGTTCATACCGCCCTTTCGTGGTAGAGCCCCCAGCCGAGGAAGCTCCCGTCCAGACTCTCACAGGAGCAAGTCTAGGAAAGGATCCAGGACATCTAAAGGAAAAAACTGACTCTCCGCATCTCCAGACAGCAGTAGGAGCCAGACTCAAGATCTTCTGGCGAGCCTGGGAGAAGAGAGGTGCAGACGCCCAGTCTGTCAGTTGGCTGAGGAACGGTTACAGGATTCCATTCTGCCTCAAACCACCTCTGACCACATCGCCCATCAACCTCTCTCCCAACTACAAAGAAGAGGACAAGAGGCTAGCATTGCACCAGGAGGTGTCGCTACTTGTACAGAAGAAGGCAGTGGTTATAGTCCGGGACCATCAATCCCCGGGCTTCTACAACCGTCTCTTTCTTGTGGCCAAGAAGACAGGAGGTTGGAGACCGGTGCTGGACGTCAGCGCTCTCAACGCGTATGTCACCAAGCAGACGTTCACGATGGAGACGACGAAGTCGGTCTTAGCAGCGGTCAGACAGGAGGACTGGATGGTCTCGTTGGACTTGAAAGATGCCTACTTTCACGTTCCTATTCATCCAGACTCCCAACCTTTCCTGAGATTCGTTTTTGGAAAGGTTGTCTACCAATTCCAAGCCCTGTGTTTTGGCCTAAGCACAGCTCCTATGGTCTTTACTTATCTGATGAGGAATATAGCAAAATTCCTACACTTATCGGACATCAGAGCCTCCCTCTACTTAGACGACTGGCTGTTGAGAGCCTCCACGAGTCGTCGCTGTCTGGAGAATCTCAATTGGACTTTAGACTTAATCAGAGACCTGGGTCTATTAGTCAACATAGAGAAGTCTCAACTCATTCCCTCCCAATCCATTGTGTACCTGGGAATGGAGATTCGGAGTCAGGATTTTCGGGCTTTTCCATCGGCCCCCAGGATAAGCCAAGCCCTAGAGTGCATCATGAGCATGCTGAAGAGGAGCAGTTGCTCGGTGAGACAGTGGATGAGTCTCACAGGGACCCTTTCATCACTGGCCCTGTTTGTCGAGCTAGGGAGACTCCACCTCCGCCCTCTTCAATTCCATCTTGCAGCTCATTGGGACAAGGGTTCGACTCTCGAAGCAGTCTCTATCCCAATCACCCAAGAGATGAAGACCACTCTCCTGTGGTGGAAGCACAACCTCCTTCTCAGGGAGGGTCTATCGTTGGCCATTCAGACCCCCAATCTTCATCTCTTCTCAGATGCATCGGACTCGGGCTGGGGTGCGACCTTGAACGGACGGGAATGCTCGGGAACGTGGAACGAGGAACAGGGATTACTTCACATCAACTGCAAGGAGCTACTAGCAGTTCATTTAGCCCTGTTGAACTTCAAGTCCCTCCTGCTAGGCAAAGTGGTGGAGGTGAACTCAGACAATACCACAGCCTTGGCTTACATCTCCAAGCAAGGAGGGACCCATTCGAGGAGCCTATACGAGATCGCAAGGGACCTCCTCATTTGGTCAAGAGGTCTAAACCTCACTCTGGTCACGAGGTTCATTCAGGGCGATATGAACGTCTCAGCAGATCGCCTAAGCAGAAGGAATCAGGTCATTCCCACGGAATGGACCCTCCACAAGAGTGTGTGCAACAGACTTTGGACCTTGTGGGGTCAACCTACCATAGATCTGTTTGCCACCTCCATAACCAGGAGACTTCCGCTGTACTGTTCCCCTGTTCCAGACCCTGCAGCAGTTCATGTGGATGCTTTTCTACTGAACTGGTCCCATCTCGACCTGTACGCATTCCCACCGTTCAAGATAATAAACAAAGTTCTGCAGAAATTCATCTCGCACGAAGGGACACGGCTGACGCTGGTTGCTCCCCTTTGGCCTGCAAGAGAATGGTTCACAGAGGTACTTCAATGGCTAGTCGACATCCCCAGGACTCTACCTCTAAGAGTGGACCTTCTACGTCAACCTCACGTAGACAGGTTGCACCCAAACCTCCACGCTCTTCGGCTGACTGCCTTCAGACTGTCGAAAGATTCGCTAGAGCTAGAGGCTTTTCGAAGGAGGCAGCCAGTGCGATTGCCAGAGCAAGAAGGGTTTCCACTCGTAGAGTCTACCAGTCTAAGTGGGAGGTCTTCCGAAGCTGGTGTAGAGCCAATTCAATATCCTCTACCAATACCTCTGTGACCCAAATAGCTGACTTCCTTCTACATCTTAGGAATGAGAGATCCCTTTCAGCCCCTACGATTAAAGGATATAGGAGTATGTTGGCTTCAGTTCTCCGCCACAGAGGTTTGGACCTGTCTTCCAACAAGGACCTTCAAGACATTCTTAAGTCTTTTGAGACGTCTAAAGAACGTCGTCTTTCCACTCCAGGCTGGAATCTAGACGTAGTCTTAAGGTTCCTTATGTCATCTAGGTTCGAACCTCTCCAGTCAGCTTCCTTCAAGGACCTTACCCTCAAGACTCTTTTTCTCGTCTGCCTTGCAACAGCTAAGAGAGTCAGTGAGGTTCATGCCTTCAGCAAGAACATTGGTTTCACAACCGAATCTGCAACATGTTCTTTTCAGCTCGGATTCCTAGCAAAGAACGAACTTCCTTCACGTCCTTGGCCTAGATCGTTTGAAATACCTAGCCTCTCCAACATGGTAGGTAACGAACTAGAGAGAGTTCTTTGCCCTGTCAGAGCTCTCAAATATTATCTTAAGAGGTCTAAACCTATTCGAGGACAGTCAGAAGCTTTATGGTGTGCCATCAAGAAACCTTCGAGGCCCATGTCCAAGAATGGGGTTTCGTATTATATAAGGCTTCTGATCAGAGAAGCACACTCTCACTTAAAGGAGGAAGACCTTGCATTGCTGAAGGTAAGGACCCACGAAGTAAGAGCCGTAGCTACTTCGATGGCCTTTAATAAAAACCGTTCTCTGCAGAGCATAATGGATGCAACCTATTGGAGGAGCAAGTCAGTGTTTGCATCATTTTATCTTAAAGATGTCCAGTCTCTTTACGAGAACTGCTACACCCTGGGACCATTCGTAGCAGCGAGTGCAGTAGTAGGTGAGGGCTCAGCCACTACATTCCCTTAATCCCATAACCTTTTTTAACCTTTCTCTTGAATGCTTTTATTGTTGTTTTTATGGTTGTTACGGTAGGCTAAGAAGCCTTCCGCATCCTTTTGATTTGGCGGGTGGTCTATTCATTCTTGAGAAGCGCCTGGGTTAAAGGTTTGGTAGAGGTCCTTTAGTAGGGGTTGCAACCCCGTGTACTTTGGCACCTTTGGGTTGATTCAGCCTCCAAGAGGAACGCTGCGCTCAGTAAGGAAGACGAACTTAAAAAAGAGGCAGAGTAACGGTTCAATTCGACTTCCTTACCAGGTACTTATTATTTCATTGTTATTTGAGATAACTGTTATATGAAATATGGGATACTTAGCTATCCTTTAATCTTGTACACTGGTTTTCACCCACCCCCCTGGGTGTGAATCAGCTACATGATTATCGGGTAAGTTTAATATTGAAAAATGTTATTTTTATTAGTAAAATAAATTTTTGAATATACTTACCCGATAATCATGATTTAATCGACCCTCCCTTCCTCCCCATAGAGATCCAGTGGACCGAGGAATAATTGAGGAGGTGTCAACAAGAAGTACTTGAGTACCTGGCCACAGGTGGCGCTGGTAAGTACACCCCCTTCTAGTATTGTGATAGCTGGCGTATCCCTCCATAGAATTCTGTCGGGCAACGGAGTTGACAGCTACATGATTATCGGGTAAGTATATTCAAAAATTTATTTTACTAATAAAAATAACATTTTTAATTATAAAATAAATTTTTGAATATACTTACCCGGTGAATATATAAATTAAATGACCCTCCCTTCCTCCCCAATAGAGACGCAGTGGGACGAGGAGAAAATTGAGTCTTTGTTTACATAAGAGCTGGGTATCTGGTCGACAGATGGCGCTGTTGGGCACACCCGCAACCTGTGTAGCGATCGCTGGCGAGTTTTTTCCGTAGAGTTTGTCTGTCGAGCAACAGAGTTGCAGCTATATATTCACCGGGTAAGTATATTCAAAAATTTATTTTATAATTAAAATATCATTTTTATGTTCTACATATGATCATAGGTTTAAAGGTAACCGATAACAATGTCTTTTTCTGGCCATGAAAAAAATCAGGAATAAGTGAAGTCTTTGGAACTGAATAGAAATGTTACTTTTTATAACCAAACCTTTGACCCTTATGTAATACTAAGTAAAATGTTACTTGCATAATGTAGCCTAACTCTGCCCATCTTTCATCATACCATAACCTTCAAAATTAAGCTTAGAGTATCTTTTGTTGATACCCATGGTAATCTAACATATTTAAACCTTATCTCAGGGTACCTATCCTAGCTTGCTTTCGGTATGAGGAATTTTTGTCCGCTGTACAATCTTTAGGGTTTCACTTGAGTTGCACCTAGGCACTGAATAGCCATACCGACAGACTGTATGGCTCGGAATTCAGAAATCGATAAGTCATAATCAACTGGTGTCTTTGGCTAGTATGTTTAAAACTAGTTGGGAAAGGTATGATATTAAGTCGAAAACGCCATTTGTTTGATATTGACAATTGCTGTAGTTTTTCCTGGGGTTATGAGGGGCAATTTGACACAGCAAATTATTTGTGCTTATTAAAAATTGAGGTTTTTATTTTTAAAAGTTTCCTATTAATGTGTCCAACATACTGTATTACCAGGGAAGATATTCGTTTCTAAATGTAACCTAGTCCTCTTGAATAGATCCCCATAATCTGAAGTAGTAAGAATAATACTACAGTATATGACCCTGACAATTACTTGTCAAGGAACACTTAAGGAACAACGTAAGTGGTCAGAAAAATACATGGGGAATAACAGTAGTCTACCCTTACCAACTTATGTAGTAAACTTACCGTGCCAAAATAAATATGGAGTTTTTATGATTAGATGGTTAGATGGTTAGTTTTTATGATTAGATGGTTAGTTTTTATGATTAGATGGTTAGATGGTTAACAACCCTTACAGGGTGATACTTGGAATCATTCCCGTTTTCTGTTTCTCAGATTATCTTTGCCCGACCTGTCTCCTGAGGGGAGGTGGGTGGGCTTTAAAATATATATATAACTGCCAGGTAAGTATTCATAAAACTTTGTTTTATCATAAAAACTCCATTTTTATGAATAGTACTTACCTGGCAGTTATATATATATAGCTGATTCATACATGTGGAGGAGGGAAACAGACAGAAAAACATAGTTGGGGAAACAACAAAAGAGTTGTAGGAGAACAAACACCTTGATTCCTTACCTGCTAAGGTAGCTGACTTCAAAGGTAACTGCCTCTAGAGTCGCTTTCCCTTAGGAGTGTTCAGCCAGGAGTAGACCTGCTACGCTGCAAACAACTCAATCGAGTCTGTCAAAGGGGTAGGACCAACAACTTGACCAGACTTCAGAAACTACCTTCGCTCCATAAAATGAAAAAGAATTGCAACCTTACTAAAACTAACCATCTAATCTTGCAGAAATAGATATAAGCTATCTATCTGGACTGAGGGAACCATACCACAAGACGAGGACCTCAGACAACCATTAAAAACACAAACCCATATACAAGTACATAAACTAAGGTTGAGTGGTCGTAGTAACTCCTTCGCCTAATACAGAAGCCGCAGCTACGTATGGGCCCAAGGTATAACACTTGTCATAGTCCACTCTTACCTCTCTGAGGTAATGAGAAGCGAAGACAGAGTTGCTCCTCCAGAACATTGCGTCCATGATCTGCCTAACTGACATATTTTTCCGGTATGCCAGTGAGGCAGCAATGGCTCTTACTTCGTGAGCCCGTACTTTTAACAGGGCGAAGTTTTCTTCCTCACAAAAGAGGTGGGCTTCCCTAATAGTTTCCCTCAGGAAAAAGAACAAAGCATTCTTTGACAGGGGTTTTTGAGGATCCTTCACCGAACACCATAAGGAGTTGGAAGCACCCCTCACGTTCTTAGTGTGGGCCAAATAAGCCTTGAGAGCCCTAACCGGGCAGAGGAGGCTTTCCTGTTCCTGACCCACTAGATTCGTGAGGTTAGGGACTTCAAAAGTCCTGGGCCAGGGTTTCGAAGGGTTCTCATTCTTGGCGAGAAAGTCGAACCTCAAGGCACAAACCGCTCTATTTTGGGTGAAGCCTACACGCTTCTCTATTGCCTGGACCTCGCTGATCCTCCTGGCAGTCTCTAGAGTCAAAAGGAAGAGGGTTTTCTTAGTCACATCTCGCAGAGAGGCTCGCGAGATAGGCTCAAACTTCTTGGAGCACAAAAACTTAAACACCACATCCAGGTTCCAAGAAGGGGATCTTAACTGCACCTGCTTCGTTGTCTCAAAAGACCTAATGAGGTCCTGCAAGTCATTATTCTGAGATAACTCTTAGCCTCTATGCCTAAAGACGGTTGAGAGCATGCTCCTGTATCCTTTAATGGTAGATACAGCCAGCTTAGCATCCTGCCTGAGGTAGAGGACGAGGAAACCTTGTGTCTCCTGCACCAAGGTCTAAAGGTCTCCCACTTTGACTGGTAGACTCTTTGTGAAGAGATCCTCCTTGCTCTGGCAATAGCTTTCGCCGCTTGTGCCGAAAAGCCTCGAGATCTAACGAGCTTCTCGACAGTCTGAAGGCAGTCAGATTGAGAGCGAGGGGGTTTTGATGAAATCTCTCGAAGTGGGGTTGTCTGAGAAGATCTGGACTTGCCGGGAGTCTTCTTGGAACGTCCATCAGCAACCCTACCACTTCGGTGAACCATTCCCTCGCAGGCCAGAATGGAGCCACTAGGATCCTTCGTCCCGAATCGAGGAGAGCGAATTTCCTGACAACCAGATTGATGATCTTGAACGGGGGAAAGGCATACATGTCCAGCCCCGTCCAATCCATCAAGAAGGCGTCCACTGCAACAGCTTCCTCGTCCGGGACTAGGGAGCAGTAGTTGGGGATCCTCTTGTTTAGACTGGAGGCGAAAAGGTGTATGACAGGTCTGCCCCACAACTTCCAGAGGCTCCGACAGACATGCAGGTTGAGAGTCAACTCTGTGGGAAGGACTTGTCCCCTCCTGCTGAGCATGTCCGCCCTGATGTTTCTCTGCCCTTGAACAAACCTTGTCAACAGCTGAGTCTCGTTCTCGTTCGCCCAAAGGAGAAGCTCTCTCGCAGTTGTGAACAGAGAGAGGGAGTGAGTTCCCCCTTGCATCCTTATGTACGCGAGAGCTGTGGTGTTGTCGGAATTGATCTCCACAGTCTTTCCTGACACCGAGGTTTTGAAGGCCTTTAGCCCTAACAAAATGGCCATCAATTCCTTCCTGTTGATATGCCAACTGATTTGACTCCCTTCCCAAATACCTGAGACCTCTTTGTTCCCTAGTGTTGCTCCCCAGCCTGACTTGGACGCGTCTGAGAATAACACTAGGTCGGGGTTCTTCTTGAACAAGGAGATCCCTTTTCCCAACAGAGCTGGGTCCAGCCACCACATCAAAAGATCCTTGATCTTTGTCGGAATGGGAAAAGAAAAAGTGTCCTCCTGGATCTTTCTGTTCCAAACCTTTGCGAGGAAGTGTTGCAGAGGCCTTAGGTGCAGTCTCCCCAACGGGACAAACTGCTCCAGGGAGGATAGAGTTCCAAGCAGACTTGTCCACTCCTTCGCTGAGCATTCCTGCTTCCTTAAAAAGTCTTTGACTTTGTCCAGGCTCCTGGTCTGCCTCTCCTGGGTGGGAGAAGCCTGAAAAAGAACTGAATTCAGAACTATCCCCAAATAGAGAATAGTCTGATTTGGCTCGGTCTGAGACTTCCCCCAGTTGACGATGAGTCTCTGGTCCTGAGTCATCGTATACGTCTTCATTAGGTCCTCCAGACATTTTTCTTTCGACTGTGATCGGATCAGCCAGTCGTCTAGATAGAAGGATACCCTTATCCCCTCTTGGTGTAACCAGCCTGCCACATTCGCCATTAGTCTGGTGAAAACTTGGGGAGCTGTGCTGAGACCGAAGCAAAGTGCCCTGAATTGGAAGCACTTGCCCTGGAACACAAATCTCAGATATTTCCTCGAAGACGGATGAATGGGGACGTGAAAATAAGCGTCCTGCAGGTCGAGAGATACCATCCAGTCGCCTGGACGAACTGCAGCCAGCACTGACTGAGTCGTCTCCATGGAGAACTTTGTTTTCTCCACGAAGGCGTTCAGAGAGCTGACATCTAGGACTGGTCTCCATCCACCCGAGTTCTTGGGAACCAGAAATAGGCGATTGTAAAAGCCTGGGGAGGCGAGGTCTTGAACCGGCTCTATTGCTCCCTTGACCAACATCTGGTCGACTAGCTCCAGAAGAGCTTCTCGTTTCCCCGCGTCGGTGTACTGAGCCACTAAGGCTAGGGGAGTGTCTGAGAGAGGTGGTTTCTTTAAAAAGGGGATATTGTAACCTTCCTTGACGACCGAGAGGGATCAGGTGTTCGCCCCTCTCCTTTTCCAAGACTGCCAAAAACGAGACAGTCTTGCCCCTACTGGTGTCTGGAGGACTTCCATCTCATTTTTTGGACCGGGGCCTAAACGCACCTCTGCTGGTCCTTGGCCCTGACTCTTGTCTTCTCCCCCTAAAATCCGCTCTCGAGGAGGTCCTGCCCCCGAAAGGGCTGTTGAAACTTCTTCTCTTCCTTCTTCAGAGGAGCAGGAGCAACAGGTAAGGTCTTCCTAGCGGACCGAGACAAAAGGTCCTGAGTAGCCTTCTGTGCCAGAGAAAGGGAGATATCTCTGACCAGAGCTTCAGGAAAAAGATGACGTTAAAAAGGGGCGTGAAGCAGCTCCGACTTCTGGGCAGCAGTCACAGATCTAGAGGTGAAGGAGTACAAAAGGGCCCTCTTCTTTAAGACCCCTGCTGAGAAAAGGGAAGCCAATTCATTCGCTCCATCCCTTAGAGCTTTGTCCATGCAGGACATGATACTCGTCAGGTCCTTCATGTCCTTCAGGAGTTCAGACTTCCTGGCCAGAGTCCAGAGAGACCAGTCCAGGAAGCTGAAAACCTCGAAAACCCTGAAAATTCCCTTGACAAGGTGATCAAGCTCCGACATGGACCACATCACCTTTGCGGAGTTTAAAGCATGCCTTCTAGCCGAGTCCACAAGAGCCGAGAAGTCACCTTGGGTGGAGGCAGGCACTCCTAACCCCAAAGGTTCCCCTGTCTCATACCACATACCGGCCTTGGAAGCGAGCCGAGATGGTGGAAAATAAAAGGTGGTCTTGACAGCTTGTCTCCGTTCCTTCATCCAATCATCCACCTTAGCGAGAGCTTTCCTGGCCGAAATTGAAAGTTTCATTTTGATGAAGGCCGAAGACTTAGTAGCTTTCTTCCTGGTAAACTGAGACTGAGGAGAACGAGGGGCCGAAGGTTGAAATTCCTCCCCATAAAGTTCCAAAAGAGAGCGAGAAAGAACCTTATAATCACTAGAAGAGTCGGCAGGTTTTTCTTCCTCTTCCGAAATATCTTCGAGGTCCTGCTCAAGGATAACATCCTGAAGAGTTGGGCTGCCAGCAGTCTGGCACCGAGCGCCGCTAACATCCAGTCGGCGAGAAGCTGTATCGTCACGATGACGAGAAGCGGTATCGTCACGATGACGAGAAACGGAATCATCCTGAAGATGCAGGCTGCCTTTGCCTTGAAAATGCAGACTGCATTCGTCCTGTTTCCTAAGAAACGAGGCGGTAACGTCCTGGCGTTTCGAATGAGAAACGGAATTGTCACGGCGCCGAGAACGAGAGGCAGTATCGTCCTGGCGCCGAGAGAGGGGGGAAGGAAATTCCTGGCAGCGTGCCGATGAAGAGGGTGTGCGTTGTCGTACGGCCGACGAAGTGCGCAGAGGTTTCTTGGGGGAAATACTAAGTTCTCTCTTAGAAGAAGATCTCTTAACAGGCAAAGAGACGTCCTTACGTCTGACGGACTGAGAAGGGTGGCTGAAAGCTTGAACTAACGATGAAAGTTGTTCCTGCATAACAACCATGAAAGCTTTAGCAGCCTCCGCTGGCTCTCGCGGTGCTGAAGACGGCAGTTGTCGTACGGCTTGACTGGGAGAGCTGGCAGAAGAAGCAGGGAGTTTAGCAGGATTAACTGGGCTAAGGACTCTCTGTTTCGCCCTCTTAACAGGAACAACATCGAAATCGTCTTCCGAAGGATCAGGATCTCAGCTACTCGAACCGGGAGAGGGAGAGCGAGACTGCACATCCCGGTTCCACCCTCTCTACATTGGTCTTGATTCGTAACGCCAATTACGTCTGGGAGAACGATCAGGCGAAGACACAAACGTATCCGACACGCCTTTTCTACTGCGGTCAAGAGCAGCCTGGGAGATCGCAACAGGACTGTCTGAGGCGACGACTGACCGAGGATAAGCACCTCTCACCCCCTTTCGGCTTTCGACGTACCTTCTCCCTTGGTCCTGGGAGCTTGTTACAGGTCTAGACCTAGGGGTATGACAGATTCGATCAGTCGCCACCTCCACTGCACTTTCACAAGCACTAATTTCACTTACACCCTCACCTTTAAAGGCCTCCAATTGTGCTTTAATGGCCTCTAATTCAGCAGCTAATTTAGCATACCCAGGGTCATCCGTAGGCACAGATCCTGTAGAAGAGGCAGGAGTTACTTCATTCGGGGAAGGAATAACTTCCAAAGAGGTTACAATTAAAGGGTCAATAGATAAATCTAAGCTAGGCTCACTAGCAGACTTTGACTTTGATTTAGCTCTCCTAACTCTATCAACCTCAAGTTTGCGCACATAGCGCTTCATACCTAACCAATTATCATCATTTAAAACCTCGCATTCCTTGCACCTATTATCTAGAGCACATTCAAACCCCCTGCAACCCATACAGATAGTGTGAGGGTGAACCGACACTTTCGGCAACCTCACCTTGCAAATATCATTCGCACAAATACGAAAATGAATTTTTTCACTCATGATAAGAAAGGAAAAAAGACAAAAAACAAAAAACAAACACGATTGCCAAATCCCAACACAGTGTACTTCACCAAAAACGAAGTCCAAAAAGGCGATGAAGGGAAAGCGATCCGAAAAACTAAATGGCGGACCAACGACGTTGTCGATCCGGCCGGCAGAGATAATCTGAGGAACAGAAAACGGGAATGATTCCAAGTACCACCCTGTAAGGGTTGTTAACCATCTAACCACACAACCACCTCAAGGCGGTTGCCGCGATTTTCGATTAAATTCTGTCGGAGTCGGAGACTCAGCTATATATATATAACTGCCAGGTAAGTACTATTCATAAAACTCCATGTCTAGGTAAATGTGTTCATACATGTTGCGTTGTAACTCATCTGTGATGCCATGTCAAACTTCCATGGAATAGGCGAGTTGAATCTTTGTAATCAAACTTCATTAATAGGTTCTAGTTACCTTAAGAAATATACATCCATGTACTGTATCATTCCTTGCTCAGCCAAACAGCTATCAACCTCACAGAAGAGGAACATCTTGAGCATGTTTCCTAAATATCAGTTGTGCTTTATAATTATCTAAGCTGTTAAATAGCCTGGTTGTTAGTTGACTGTGGTGTGCCCTAGCCAGGCTAGAAAAGGCCATTAGCAGCCATACTCATCCAGAAAGACTCGGGGAATGGGCAAGTTAGCAACCTCTGGAGAGACCCTCGCAAATGGGTAAATGTATAAAGTCGAAAAGGTATTTACGTGGTCAAGTTAGGGCAAAATAATACATTCATTTGCCAATCCATCATAATATTGGATCTCATGCCCTATGGGCAATATCAGGTAATAATCATTGTTTTGGAGTGGTTGGGTATGTCGAAAAATGTTAGGCGTATACTGTACATTGGTATCATGACATCATCGTGAGTATCTGAAAAGAAATAAACCTATCTGGTATCCCTTTGCCGATGGGTTAGTGCACTGTGGGCATTACTTAAATGTATTTGCAGTGTTTCATCAGCCCATAGTATTTGCAGTGTTTCATCAGCCCATAGCTGCACTAGCTTTATATCCATCTACTGTACCTCTGCTTTTGCTTCCTCTCTTCCATTTTGCTATCCGATCACTTCTAACTTCACCTTATTGCACTGTAGGGTTTTACCGTAAATGCACTTGAACACTAAATGGCCTCGCAAGTCCAATGCCATTTTGAATATCCCAGATTTATAAATCCAATAATATCTGGTACATTAGGTGAAAATGCAGCATTCATAATAGGTCCAAATTAAAATGCTTCCTTTCTCTGTAGGTGTTAGATTGGAAAATGTCAGAAATCCATAGTAATTTCTAAGAGTTATCATACTTTGTGAGTATTTATAATTATCGGAAATGTCAAGAACTCTAGCTAATATAAAATATCCCTAAGATAAGATAACCTATTAGTTTGCCTAATGGTTGAAAACTCACATCCATAAAATGTAAGGAAGTTAGCATTTATATGTTAATATATGTTTATGTACATATCTTTCCAATAACAATTGTGCGTTTAGAGACATCTGGATTCTCAGCGATGCTCTAGGTCGGTAGTCTTCACATTTTCTTAACCCAGCTGGATTGACTGCTCTGTGAGACCTCTTCACAGATCTAGCAAACACAAGGTTGGTGCTACACCACTTTCCAGTACAGTATCCACTTTGGCCGATTGAACCACCTAAAAGCCAATGGTCTTCCGCGCATGTGCGGGTGGCGATGGTCTCCCGCACGCCCCAATGGTTTTGCGCATGCGCGCCAATAGTCCTGAGCGCGCGCACCGATGATCTTCTGCGCGCATGCCGATGATTTTACACACGCCGATGATATTCCACGCGCGCGAGCGCCAATGCTCTGGCGCGCGTGCCAATAGTAGTGCACGTGCACCAACAGTCTTCTGCTCGTGCATGCCGACGATCTTCCGTGCGCGGGCGCCGATGGTCTCCCACGCGCCGATGATTTTCCGCGCGCGCTAGCGCCAATGCTCTTGCGTGCGCGCCGACGAGCATCCGCGCGGGGGCGCCGATGGTCTCCCCCGCGCGCCCTAATGATTTTCCAAGCGTGCAAGCGCCAATGCTCTTGCGGGCGTGCCAATAGTCTTGCACGCGCACGTGGCAACAGTTCCACGCGTGGACCGACTTTCTTCTGCGCTCGGGCGCCTAGGGTCTCCCGCGCATGCGCTCCAACCTTCTTCTGCGCGGGGGCGCCAATGGTGTCTTGCACGTGCGCCAACAGTCTTGCGGGCGCGTGAGGTCGCCAACAGTCTCTACGTAGTACTCACCCTTGCGCATCCAGTCACACGCTTCGGCGCATTCTAGGGAGAATGCACAAAACTACACAGTGCCTTACAGTGAACCCTCGTTTATCGCGGTAGATAGGTTCCAGACGCGGGCGCAATAGGTGAAAATCCGCGAAGTAGTGACATCATATTTACCTATTTATTTAACATGTATATTCGGACTTTTAAAACCTTCCCTTGTACGTAGTACTGTTAACAAACCACCCTTTAATGTACAGAACACTTAATGCATGTACTACAGCACCCTAAACTAAAACAGGCACAAATATTAAAGGCGATTTTATATCATGCGTTTCCTAAACACCTAAAAAGCACGATAAAAAATGGCAACCAATGTTTTGTTTACGTTCATCTCTGATCATAATGAAGAAACAAACTCATTTAGTGTACAGTACACATATATGTATAGGTTAGTTTTTGCATCGATTATATTGATTATACAGTACTGTACTGTATGTTGATTTGTTTATTACCAATGTTTTAGTTTACGTATTTTTCTTAGGACTTCCAAATGAAATGTTTTTCTTTATGACGCCGCCTGAAACGACGGCGTGTACGCTCAGTAAACAACCACGCTCAGAACAAACAAGGCATTTAACGCGCATGATGATAGTGATAAATAATGATACAGTACATACAGTATTTACAGTAAAAGCATTTACAAAATATGTTACCTTACAAATATAAATTATACAGTATTGTACGTAGCAAAGCAGGAAAACAATTTACGAGAGAGAGAGAGAGAGAGAGAGAGAGAGAGAGAGAGGAGAGAGAGAGAGAGAGAGAGAGAGAGAGAGAGAGAGAGAGAGAGAGAGAGAGATTGTTTTACGTACGTAAATGTAAATTTTAAACAAAAAAAATATGATAGGTTACAACATGTAGACTTTTAAAACCTTCCCTTTAACTTAATGCATACAGTACATACATTACTAAACTATAAAACAGGCAGTAAGAATATTAAAGTAAAAAATAAAGATTGTTACTGTACTCACCACGAAAGAAGTTGAAGAAAAACTTGATTGGTGATGGCGATGAATTTGCTGCACAGTAGAAATGATGATGATGAAGCTGATGATGTGTTCTACTGTGCAGCCAATGATAGTATTTTACGTCTCTTCAGACGGAGGTGTCTTTTCCTGGGACACCTCTTCAACTTCTTCCTGGGAAACTTCAATTTCTTCCGAAGGCGTACTAGCAGGAGGAACTGGCTCTTTTTTGCGAGGCTGGAAGAACATTGTGATCGGAAGTTGTTGCCGCTGCTTCTTTTTTCGATCCAAGAGCATTTTGTAGGGAGTCATTATGTCATCAACCTTGTTGCAGAATTGCATCGAGCGAACCATATCCTCGTCCCACTCTTGCAACATTTCTTTCAACTTCTTCGCGTGGTTGCAGGCCTTGGCAAGCCGTTCTAATGTTAAGCCCGTTTCTTCGACATTTTCTTGGGTCTCTTCCTGGGTATCACTCTCTTCCTCACTTGCCGATTTCGTCAGGTCTTCGAGGTCTGCGTCAGTTAGGGGCTGGGAATGGCAGTCCAACAACTCGTCGACGTCTTCAGTCGTCATGTCGCCAAACCCGTCACCTCCAATTATGGCAGCCAACTGCACAGATTTCCGTATTGCAGAGTGTTAGATTTCCGACGGAGTAAATCCCTTGTCGTCGTAAACAATATCGGGCCACAACTTCTTCCAGCTCGCATTCACGGTTGCAGGTTTCATCTCTTGAAGTGCCTTCTGAATATTCTGCAGGCACGTGGCTATGGTGTACTGCCGCCAGTACGCCTTCAAGTTAAAATCTTCATCCTCGTCATCTTGGGCAGCATCCACACACGCAACGAGGTCTGCCAAGGTATTCTTCGTGTAGAGGGCCTTGAACGCCCTGATAACCCCCTGGTCCATCGGTTGAATTAATGACGTGGTGTTGGGTGGCAGGAACTCAACCTGAATGCCCTCATGCGACAGGTCAGTTGCGTGTCCACCAGCGTTATCCATAAGGAGAAGGATCTTGAATGGCAAGCCCTTCTCTAAGAGATATTTACTGACTTGCGGGATAAAATACTGGTGGAACCAGTTGGAGGTCAGCATCTTCGTAATCCATGCTTTTTGATTATGCATCCAATACACGGGAAGGAGATTCTTATTTTTATTTTTCAAAGCGCGAGGATTTTTCGACTTATAAATAAGCCCCGGCTTTAACAAAAATCCAGCAGCATTGCCACACATCACGAGGGTAACGCGATCCTTGAATGCCTTAAAGCCAGAGGCTTTGGCTTCCTCTTTGAACAGGAAAGTTCGCGACGGCATTCTCTTCCAAAACAAGCCAGTCTCATCCATATTAAAGACTTGTTCCGGCTTGTATCCACCTTCGGCGATAATATTCTTGAACGTCTGGTTCACGTAAGTTTCAGCAGCGGCAGTGTCAGCGGAAGCAGACTCCCCATGCAGGGAAACGCTTTTCAGGGCGAAGCGTTTCTGAAACTTCGCGAACCATCCTTTGCTTGCGGAAAAACGTTTCTGAGGCTGGGAATCAGTGGATGTCCCTGGTTGAGGATCATCTGCATCATCATCATCTTCAGCATGGTTGCCGTCGTCGTCTTTAGGTTCCTTTGCAGCAAAATTCTCATATAAACTCAAAGCCTTTGTTTGGATGGTGTTCGTATCCAACGCTATGTTCTTCTTCCGGCAGTCGGCAATCCACACAGCTAAAGCACCTTCCATGCGTACGATCGTTTTATTACGCGTTGTAACGACTCGCTTCGCTGATCTGCTAAAGGTGATTGCAGCCGTCTTTCTAATGTTCGCCTCGTCCTTTTTGATATAGCGAACGGTGGATTCGTTGATGCCAAAATGGCGGCCGGCGGCCGCGTAACTTCTACCATCTTTTAACATGTCGAGAAGCGTAACCTTCTCAGCTATCGTCATCATCCTTCGGTGGCGTTTAGGCTCACTACCAGCCTTAAGAGAAGCAGAACGCTTGGGAGCCATTACAGTAGGATTTACGTACAGTACTGTAACAAAAAGTTCAACTTAAAAAGGTCGCACACAGCACAGATTAAACTTCACAAACTTAAGAACGTCTACTCAGCGATACGCGATAACAGAGAGTGAACGATCCAGCCCCGCGAGAACTTTGATGCTGCGGGTAGAAGATGCGGGCAAAACACCAATCACAGGCTAGATAACAAAACTTGAGTTCTGATTCGTCATCTATCAGCGCTTGAACCAATCACAACCCGTCTTACAGTACTATGATGCGTTGGTTACCTACTCATAGAAGATGCCCCGCGCATACTGAACGTACGTAGATTAAGTACAATACCGTAATAATAATAAATAATGATAATACTGTACAGTAATAATAATAATGATAATAATAATAACAATAATAATTTTATTAACAACAACAACAATAATAATAATAATAACAATAATAATAATAATAATACACACTTTACGTACGCTATTTTACGCTCTCTCTCTCTCTCTCTCTCTCTCTCTCTCTCTCTCTCTCTCTCTCTCTCTCTCTCTCTCTCTCTCTCTCTCGTACGCTTATTCGAAATGTGATTTTTGCAACAAAGAATATTATTGGATGCAGTACTGTACTACGTACGTATACATACAAAAGATTCATGGAAAAGAAGCACATCCATTACAGTACACACCATTCTAATATAGTATGACTGCATCTGATTTGCGTTTCATGTTCGATTTAATTTTACTACGTACTGAATTATCGTATGATCACATTCTCTTTTCATGTTTTATTTCTTTCTGTGCTGAATTATATATCATATGTAATGCAATGAACAATCAGTAAGAGCAGATATTACTAATTACAGTATTAATGGAATTACAGGTAACAAAATATCGTATTTGGGGGTCTTCAGATTTCGCGGTATTTTCGAATTTTCCGGAAAATCCGCGATATGTATATATATATGGGTTATGGAAAAACCCCGCGGAGTGGTGAATCCGCGATTGTCGAACCGCGAAGTAGCGAGGGTACACTGTACTGCGCGCCAGCGCTCTCCCTCACTTTCTTGCGCCCTCCTGCGTTGTTACGGTCCCGGATCCAATGCGCCAGCTCTTGCCAAAGAGTCAAGGCTCGCAGATCCAATGCACCAGCTCTTGCCTAAGAACCAGCGCTTGCCTGCTCTCCAGGCAGATATTAAGCACCAGCATTATCCTGTGTGCCATCGCTCCAGTACTCTCCTACACACTCGCGCAATTTTCAGTAAAAAGGAATAAAACTTTTTGGACAGGTCACCATTGCCCCATTCCTCCCTGCAAACATAAACATTGCCACCGGGAAAAGAGGAATAAGGCTTCACAGAAGGATTCAAGATCCCGAAGATTCCATCCTACAAGGGGAATCAAAACGGGGAATCCTTTTTCCATGTCTCTTCTGAGGTTTCTTTTTCCTTGACAGACCACCACCAGTAAACAGTAAAGCATCAACAGACTGATCTCTAGATCACTGTTTACTGATGGCTAGTTCACAGTTTACTGATCGCTAGGTCGCCGACCACCAGATCGCCAATTGCTAGCTCAATGCTGATCTTTGACCTCTAGTCCCTCCAATGACTAACGATCTCCAATTGCTAGCGTTTCCAATCACCGATTGCTAGTCAATAATCAGTCATCAGCTTGCTGATCACTAGATCACCGATGAGCAGCTCATCTTTCTTTGATCATTGAACTCAGCTCGCTGATCTCTGATCAGCCCATCTTCAGCTTGCTCATCTCTGACCAACCAGGGGGGACCATAATCAGCTTGCTGATCTCGAACTCACCATCGGCTCACAGATCACCGATTCATCGGTCATCGGCAATTTGCTAGCAGTTCGTGACTCGAACTTACTAGTCAACCGCTTCCTGTAGTTCTTAGATCAGAAGGTGTACAACATACTGTACTTCTCGCTACTGGCCGTTCGCCATCATACTAAAGTGATCGGCAAACGTTCGACAACCCTCATCAACGGCTTGCCGACAGGGAACTACTTGCGAGCACTCTCCAACTGCACAGTAACCACGATACCCAACGGTTAACCATTGATTAACATTCGCCAGATTGATGCTATTTAAGGAATAGCATCAATCCCATCAGGGCACATGGTAAGGCTAAGCGTTGCCTTCCTTCTGTTAGTTAAAGAAATTCTCTTTCAGAGAAGAATTCTTACACTGGGTATCGCGCCTGATCCTTTACGACATAAGTCAAGACTCCAGTGTTGACAATCTTCCATGCAAAAGTATCAGCAAGGAGCTGTCCCTTTGGGTCGATGTCCACACCATGTTGGAGTTCGAACAAGGGCTAAGACCTCAGGTCTTCACACACTGGACCTAAAGGACACTTACTCCCAGGCCCAAACCATCCATCTAGGAAGGTTGGAAGATTCAGTCTAGACAAACAGGAAACACACTGTGCTTCGGTCTTTCCACTACACCCATCCTGGTCTCACAGGATCGGCTTCTGTCTCCTCTCTCTCGGGACGACTTACTGACCTTAGCAAACTCAGTGGCAACCTGGCATTAACATTGGAACTTCTGAAGTCTTTTTTACCAAGATTTACCAAGATCCAGTGATCAGGGTAAACCTACGGAAGTCTTCCCTACTTCCCTCCCAGGAGACTGTGTATCTGGGAATGATTCTAGACACCAATCTCCACAAAATCTTCTCGAAACGAGAACGACTTCCATTCCAAGAGACTTGAGTCGGAAATAGAAGAAAGGAGGGACCATAGTGCTGCACCACATGACCTCAGCCCTCTGGACAGAGCCCGAAGGTACCTTTACTTAAATCTCTTTAGAGATGAAGGCCAACTTTCCGGTCCTTCAGCAGCCTCATCGGTTCTTAACAGACCACTGTGATGTGATGGACGACACACCACACACCCTATAGAGACTCACATCGACAAGCAAGAAGGACCTTGCTTGTAACCTCTTCCCATCTAATAGTATAAACAATAAGATGGACTAAAGTCCGTTCGGTACCACTATCAGCCCGCTTCATTCCAGACTGGAAAAATGTGCTCGCCAACATTCTGTGCACAGCATCTCAGATAAGGTATACCGAATGGACTTTGGATCGCTATGTAGCCAACAAAGTCCTGACTTTACGAGGTCCTCCAACTAGGGGGTCTGTTTGCAACGCTCCTGAATCTCAGGCTACCGTTGCTCACCAGCCCTAGACCCCAAGGCTCTCTGGCAACAACGGTGGGTACAACAATGACGTTTACGTCTCGTGCCTGTTTTATCTGGAGAAGGGCACTCAACAAGGCTAGAACATTGGTCAACCTCTCAAGGACTCTCCTAGCTCTGCTATGGCATTATGCAGAACGGTCTCCAAACCTTTTGCAGCTCCTGATAGAGTCTCCAAGAGAACCCTCTCCACATATCAGACAACCCACTTCAACACCTACCACAAGCTATAGCTTTGCTATGATGGTACGCCTGAAGACTACCCAATACCTTTATGCAAAAAGGTTGTCTAGATATCTGAGGAATTCATCAGCATCAGTCTACCAGGCAGTATCGCATCTTGTGTGATTGGTGTCATGTGAAAGTGTCTCTCCACTCGATACCTCGATTCCAGCAATAGAAGAATCCTCGAGTATATACAAGAGGAAAAGACCCCCTATTCAGTTCCGACGGGTAAAGATTATCACTCAACCTTGATCCTTCACCTTCAAACTAAAAGAAAGGGACACCCTCTCATCGATAGACTTTTCCTAACTCATACGGACGTACAACTTGCCTTTCCCCAGTCGGAATTGAGACCTTCCTATCAGAACATGGTTCAAATCTCCGATCCCTAAAGGGACCTCCTTATGTTCCACTTCACCAGGCAACAAATTTTCTCCTGATTTAAGAACACAATGTTCCTACACACTCGGACAGCAACCATACGAGTCAAGGAACTTCATGGTCTCTCTTTCGACATCGCCCATTATTGAGAAGGGTGAAAGACAATGTTCAGTTTCGTTCCTGAGTATGTCGCTAGACACAGTCTCCAGAGGTGACGGATCCTACACAAGTCTCAACTAGGTAACGGATGATCCAGTTCATCCATTGCTGTACCCAGGGTAAGGTATGAGACTTTACCTAAAGAAAACTGCAACAGCCTGCCCGGGTCCATCCTCTTGTCAGCACTGAGAGAGACTAGAGGAGGATCACCGAAACATCATCTCGACATGACGACTCACAGTGTCAGGGGCATAACTATGCCCCTGGTCCTTCTTAGCAGATTACTCTGTGACGCAGATTTTACAAGAAAGGATGTGAATGCTCCATGTGACTTTCACAACCTTTCTCCTGCAGTACGTGACCCACAGGAACTTGATACGATTTCTATCGGTCCGGTAGTGGCTGCACAACAGCTGGTTGTATACCTCAAGCTCCTTACTGGACAAGTAGAAGGTTGAGGGCACTGTTACCCGGTTTTAGTCTGCGTGAATGAAAAGATTTGACTGGCTCTTATTCTTTTCTTCATCCTACCCACTCGTGGGGAAAGCAGCATCCTGGGTTCTCTGCATAAGCTGACCTCAAACCTCTGCAGGTAAACCATGCTCCCTTGGTACCTAGTATTGAGCTAATACCGTTGCGTCCCCATACCCTGGCGAGGTGGTATTGGCAAGTCTTGGTTTCGTCAGGTTTTTCCTACATAGACTTGGAATAACTTTACCTAGACAGTCACACTTCTGCACGTCTCAACACACATCATGCGTAGGCCGCAGACCTTGCGTAGCAAGGTTTAGCGAGGGCAGGGACTCCTTATTTGCGAGTACTAACATGCTCAGATAAGGAATCCCCGGGCAAAGCCAAAAGCCAGATTGGCAGGGATGTCCACCCTTCCTAATGGGTGAGTCACCCCTAATAGATAGCGTGGTTTGTATTCCAGTTACGGAACAAATGACAAATTTGTAGATAATTTGTATTTTTCCTAACTATACAAACCTTAGCTATTTATACAAACTTGCCCGCCATCCCTATCCCCCTTGAAGTCCTACCTCCAAGCAAAGTGACTAAATCACAGGTGTGTGAACGGGAGTGGTAGCAAGCTACCCTCCCCTACCCCCGCTAACTAGCGGTGTGGGTAGTTAACCCTCGCTAAATTTTAATGGCTCGTCATTTCAGCTCCGCCGAAAGTATAACCCCTAATAAATAGCTGAGGTTTGTATAGTTAGGAAAAATACAAATTATCTACGAATTTGTCATTTTTTAAACATTTAAACTTACCTACTGGTTATATTATAATAGCTGATTGACACCCTTGGTGGCGGGTCAGAGACAGCAACATTAATGGAATTTCACTTGAGAGTTTAATACAAAACTAGCTTAAGGGTTCGTACCTATTAAGGAAGCTGACTTCAATGGTTCTCTGCTTTAATAAGTCTGCTGTCCTTTGAGAACCAGCGATCCACCCAGGGGGCTGAAGAACTGTAGGAGCGGTCAAACGGTGAATAACCTCTATGCTGACAGGACCTCTACTAAAGGGATTTTGACGAAGGAAAAATCTATTTCTGGGCGAGAGACCTGTGCCGCCCAGTGAAATGCTCCTTTAGCATCATTTCTAAGGTATATAACTGCTATATATTACCAGAGAAAAAAGTTGCATAGGAATGCCAGGGATAAACCCAGCTCGCTCACCTATATTAGGTGTCGGTATATTGTAACTGGGGAGTGAAAACCACTATCAGAGGTCTCGTGCCCTTTAGATATCTCCTCTTCAAATATCCCCGTTACTACGAAGTGCCGTTCTACATCCACTACTGATTGCTACTACCACTACCTCCACCCACGCCAACATCTTCACTCCTTTCATAGCATCTCTGCTGTTTACTCGCACGTTATTTTGCTCTGTGATTTCGATTTTTGAGTGCTTTTCTGCCTAAGATGTCGGTTCAAGATTCTGCATCCAAGTTAAGTACTAAAAACTACGAGTTTTGAAGTTCTGGAAGTAGCAATTCCCCTGTTATTAACAATATTATTTTCCTTTGTGTTTGGTTCAGGAGTCGGTGTTGCTGCTCCCTGGCAGCCTTGTTGGTTTCGCTACCTCCAAGAGCCTTGTCTCTTGACGTATAACAATTGGTCCCCCATACTAATTGTAATTCGTCTTGACCCTCATCGCGCTTGCTCATTACCGTTTCACTTATGCGATGCTTTACATTCAAGTTTTATCATTATTTTGGAACATTTATTTAGGTTATGGGCTTGCTTGGCTACCCCTCTGGGTCGTATCCGACCTCGAGGGTTACCCCCACTGATTATCTGAAGGATTTATTTACTCTTATTTTCGTAAGTTTTTTACCTTTCTGTTATAAGAGATAGGTCCTGTTATTTATTCGAGAGGAACTTCAGGTTGCAGTTTATTATTTCACGTTTTTCCCATCCCAATCGGCATCCTACCCAATTGAGCATTCAAGTGTTGTTGTCCCCCCGTCCAAGTCAGTAGCTACCCGAGTTTGGAGGGCTAGGCCTACGCTACTCATTCATGTTACTCTCCTGCGCTCCTCTCTCATATCTTTATTTTAGTTTATTCTGCATGCCACATAATCTAGTTATATATATTTAATGTTTCATTTATTACCTTGATATTATGATCATTCTGTTTTTGTTTGTGTTATCTCGTGGATCTGTTTCTCGGAGGGTTGGTACACCTGTCCGGTTACAGACCCATGTGACCGCCTCGAGCCTCGCTATCGGCTAGTTCCCGCTGGCTACCCACCTAGTCGGAGGATACCTCCCTCATCTCCCTCCAGGGATACCTTATGACTCACTCTCTATAGAGAATAAGCGGAGAACAGCTGTTGGGTTCTTGGTCAAGTACATTCACATACTACGGGTTGTCGTAACCGTTCTCTCCCCGGCCGCTTCGATTGGCCATCGGGTGGCCGGGAAGCTTACGGGTTGCGTTGTAGGTATTCTTCAGACGTGAGTTCTTCTTTATGTTCTTTATTGTTATGTTGAGTTAACTTACTGTTTCTGTAGGCTATCCTACGTTTAGCTGCAGTAATCATGGAAGAATCTCCTTTTGTTTTATATTTTTAGCCTATAATGTTATAGTTGTCTTTTGTTGCTGTCGCTGTTCTTTAAAGGTACCCGGGGTTGGCGGGGGCCATTGAACCCCTTCCCCCCCTTTTTTGGACTCTCCTTCGCTAGGAGGCATGTTAGACCCTTTGGTTTTAACTCTATTAGCTCCCCGGAGCCAACGGGAGGAATGTTATTTATTATTTATCAATGAGTTTAATTTTAATAAATAAGTATGCTCCGGTCGGCTTTTAGACCCCGGAGCCTCCAGTGGTCCCTTTGGGATACTCATGTATCATTTTTATTACAGGTGGTCCGTTGCCAGATGACGGCCTGTGCGGCTGTTCTGCAGCAGGCATATGGGCATGAGGTCTGCCGGTCCCATGCCCCGTGTGCGGTGCAGGTCGATGACCTTCTGGTGTGGCACCCGGACAACTGTGAGGTTTGCTACGGGTTGGTCTCCACACTGACCTCTGATTTGGTAGGTTCTCCCGTCGACCAGTATCATATATATTATTCTGAATATAATCTGAAATAGAATTTATTCCTCAAACTGCCACCTTTTAAATATAATCCGACCGGGTTTAATCTGATTATATTTGTATGTATGTATACATTTTACACAATAGGATGACCGGGAATATTAGTAATGGAATATTCTCTTTCAGAGCCCTCAGACTGCCAAGAGTTCCGCCCTCTCGACCCTCAAGATCTGGGTCGGCGGGTTCGCCCGGAACGTCAAAGCCAAGCAACCTTATGTTCTTTCAGAGGAGATGTGTAACCTCATCTATCCTAACACCAAGATGTCGGCGGCGGTCCCCAAAGAAGTGGCGGACCCCATCATCGCCAGGATCGTAGAGTTTTTGCTCTTGCCGGAGGACCAGGAGGGGCTTGGGGAGACGGTGTTAGAAGACGTTGTGGCCATGAACCTGGACCTGGAGCCCATGGCTTTAGACGAGACGGAACAAGGTAGGGAGGTAAGTGAGGCAGGAGGTGCACGGTCTAAGATTCCTGTTCTTAGCCCGTCTTTATCTTCTTCAATTTCTTCTCTCCAAGGGTTTACTGGGAAGCACGTGACTGGGGTCAGACCACTCCCAGTAACCCCTAAAGTAAAACAGTTCAAAAAGACTTTACCCAAGACTCCCAGGTCTTCCAGGCTGCCCAAACCAGCCAAGTCTTTATCCATTAGGATATCCAAGGACTCAGCAGTAGCCTCTTCCTCCTCCCTTGGGTCGAGAGCGAAGAGCGGCTCGAAATCTAAGACCCCGGAGGTATCCTTTGATCCGGCGGCCTTCTCGAGCCAGTTGATGGAGCAAATGGGCAGCTTAGTGCAGTCCCAAATTGGTTCCCTAGTTGGAACCTTCAATCAGAGACTACAAAACCAGGAGAACCTTATGGAGAATCTCCTGCATTCCGGACTGCCCCAACAGCAGCAATATATCATCCCAGACGCCTCTAAACTGCCAGAATTCGTTAAGAGCAATCCCTGGCGAATGGCTTTACATGCCTCCTTTAAGGATGGCATGTTAACCATCGAGTGATGTGGCACTCGGCTGGTAGAAGATTTTGTATTCTACCCGCCGGGTCTTCAGTTCCCCTTCCCCGGGCCTGCGCGCTTGACGGAGGAGGCGCTGATAAGACTAGATAAAGTTCCGAAGGAGACTGTGATTTACCCCAAAGAGCAAGCACAGTCACTGTGATTTACCCCAAAGAGCAAGCACAGTCCGCCTGGGTCCGGACCCTAAATGAGTGGGAGTGTGTTAACACTATGTTAACACCTCATAAGAGCTCCTACACTATGTTCGTGGTGGAGGGGCAAACTCCAACGCCTTGCACCACGAAAATGATGCATCTGGCCTTACAAGCTGTAAACGACGACAAACCGTTACCACAACTACGTGAAACGGACCTAACTTCCCTCCTCTTTCCGGGGGATCACAATTGCTGGACCGACGCCCCAGCCACGTTTACGGCAGTAAAGTTGAACGCTGATTGTGCGTCTACGCAATTCAGCGAACGACTACCCAGACTCCCGGATTCCCTGATAAGGCTTGAGTTCGATTCCTGCATGAGGCTGAGTAGCTCAATTAACTCATCCACAATGGCGAAAATGTCTTCCATGGTTTACGAAGAGGAACCACTTTTTAAGATACTGACGAAGTCGTTGCTCCAGACTGCTTTCATACGCATACAATTTCATTTTAGCCAGACGTAGGTGCCAGAAACACGTCTTGGACGAAGCCTCTATCAGGCATGAGCCTAACAAGCTCATCAAAGCCCCAATCTGGGGCCCTGACTTGTTCCCGGAGGACATGGTAAATAATCTCCTCAGTGAGGCTGCGAGAGTTAACCAGAGCCTCAAGGTTCAGTGAGGACTGATCCCCAAACGTAAGTTTGAACAATCCATCAGTCAAACTAGAGGCAGGAAGCGACCAAGGACTTTCCAGCCTTTTCAGAGTCAGCAAACCCAACAAGGTGTCCAGACGATCCCGGTACCACAAGGGAGTCGACCTGCCACTTCGAAGGCACAACCCCAACAGCAATACGTGTTGGTCCCTCAATCTCAAGTAGCATCTACCTTCTTTGCGACTTCCCCAGCCTTTAATCCCACCTTTGAGACACAAGGCGTGTTCCAGGGTTACAGTAAACAGGCCAGAGGCAGTAGGGCGAGAGGGACCTTTCGCAACAGAGACAGCGGAAGAGTCTACTCTAGAGGCAGGGGATTCCGTGGATCCCGGGGAGGTAAATCCACTGCGAACCATTGAAACTCCTCAGGTAGGGGGAAGGTTGTACCTCTTTTGGAACCATTGGACATTCAACAATTGGGCTTTCAGCATAATTTCCAAAGGTCTGGGGTGGAGTTGGATAGGAGGGCCCCCTCCACCAACCAGTTTTCATCAACATCCAACGGAAGAATTAGTACTGTATGCAAAAGATCTTCTACAAAAGAATGCAATAAGAGAGGTAAAGCATTTGAAATTTCAAGGTCGCTTGTTCAACGTGCCAAAGAAAGACTCAGACAAGCGAAGGGTAATCTTGGACTTGTCTCATCTGAATTCTTACATTCAATGCGACAAGTTCCGTATGCTAACCGTCTCTCAGGTGCGGACCTTACTTCCCCGTGGGGCCGTCACCACCTCTATAGATCTTACAGATGCTTACTATCACGTTCCGATAGCAAGACATTTTCGTCCGTTTCTAGGTTTCAAATTAGGCAACCAAGCCTACGCATTCAAAGTAATACCATTCGGACTCAACATAGCACCCAGGATATTCACCAAACTGGCAGAAACAGTGATCCAAGAATTACGGACTCAAGGAATACAAATAGTAGCTTACCTAGACGACTGGCTCATTTGGGCAAACAATGTCGAAAATTGCCTCATGGCAACAAACAAAGTAATAAAATTCCTACAACAGTTGGGATTCCAGATCAACTATGAGAAATCCTGTCTAGTCCCAGAGACGAAGTTTCAGTGGCTAGGGTTACAATGGGATCTGAACACACACACTTTGTGTATCCCAGCAAGCATGAGGAAAGAAATAGCGAGGAATACAAAAATTTTTCTCAAGGACAAACTGACGTCCTGGAGAAATCAAGAGAGGATCCTGGGTGCCCTCCAGTTTGCCTCAGTAACAGATGTACTACTGAAGGCCAGACTGAAAGATATAAATCGAGTATAGCGTTCCAAAGCAAACAAGAAATATTGACTCAAAATAGCTCGAATCCCACCAATTCTGAGGAAAAGACTTCAGTCATGGGCAAAAGTCAAAAACCTAGCAAAATCCATTCCTTTAAAATTTCCACCTCCAAAATTGGTCATTCACACAGACGCCTCTCTAACCGGCTGGGGAGGGTACTCCCAGTACAAGAAAGTCCAGGGGCTATGGTCGATATCATTTCGCCAACTTCATATCAATGTCTTAGAGGCCATGGCAGTATTCTTGACTCTAAAGAAGCTTGCTCCAACCAAGAAGCAACATATCAGATTGGTGCTAGACAGCTAAGTTATAGTCCACTGCATAAACAGAGGAGGTTCCAAGTCAGGCCACATAAACCATGTGATGATAGCAATATTTTCCATGGCGGCAATGAACCGTTGGCATCTGTCAGCGGTTCATCTAGCGGGAATACGGAATGTAGTGGCAGATGCACTTTCGAGGACAACTCCGCTGGAATCGGAGCGGTCGCTGGACCTAAAATCATTCAAATGGATTTTATCTCAGGTTCCGGGTCTCCAAGTAGATCTGTTTGCAACAGAGTCCAACCACAAACTAAAGTGCTATGTAGCCCCCAACCTGGACCCTCGGGCCTATGCCACAGACACGATGTCATTGGACTGGAACACTTGGGAGAGAATTTACCTATTCCCACCAATAAATATGTTAATGAAGGTACTAGACAAACTCAGAACTTTCAGAGGCCAAGTGGCTCTAGTAGCCCCCAACTGGCCAAGAGCAACTGGTTTCCCCTGCTGGTGGAACTGGGTCTCCATCCTCAACGGATTCCCAACCCAATACTAACACAAGTACAGTAGTACTGAATCACAGTGTGTTAGCTTCCTCAAAAATTCAGAGTGCCCTAACTTTATGGACTTTATAAAATTTGCAGCTCAAAGAGATGCAGATATTGATCCTCAGAATACGTTATTTTTAGAATCGGATAAGAGAGAATCCACCATTCAGCAGTATGATTCAGCTGTTAAGAAACTTGCCAAGTTTTTAAGGGATTCAAAGGCTGAGATGATGACTATGAATCTGACAGTAACCTTTTTTAGAACTCTATTTGAATCAGGCCTAGCAGCCAATACTATTACTACAATTAAATCAGCCTTGAAGAAGATTTTTCAAATTGGATTTAGTAGTAACCTTACTGATTCATACTTCTCATCCATCCCGAGAGCCTGTGCCAGACTGAAACCATCTACTCGCCCTTGCTCTGTTTCCTGGTTTCTGAATGATGTACTTAAATTGGCCTCTGACACCCTTAATGAGTCTTGTAATTATATCCCGTTATTAAGGAAAACCTTGTTCTTAATGAGCCTGGCTTCTGGCGCCAGAATATCAGAACTCTCGGCCTTGTCTAGAGATCCAGGTCATATTGAATTTCTCTCGTTAGGAGAGATATTAATTTCTCCAGACAAAAGATTCTTAGCAAAAAATGTGGACCCCCAGAACAGATGGTCCCCCTGGAAGATTGTTCCGCTTCCTCAGGACCCATCTCTATGTCCAGTAAACACACTGAATGTGTATTTGAATAGAACTTCCAATAAGTCCTCAGGGCCCTTATTTATTAGAGCGAATGGAGGAACCATTACCTTGAAAGGGATCAGACAGCAGATTCTGTATTTCATTAAACAAGCTAACCCAGAATCATTCCCTCATGTTCACGATATACGGGCAGTAGCTACATCTATTAATTACTTTCACCATATGAACTTCGATGAACTCAAAAAATATACAGGCTGGAAGTCCCCAGCAGTTTTTAAATGCCACTATTTAAAACCTTTGGAAGCCCTTAAATTTGCAACAGTGGCAGCAGGGAATGTGGTCCCTCCTGATAATCACGATTCAGAATCATAAGGTCTTATTCTATCCCTTCTCTTTCCCTCTACCTGCCTTACTTATTGTCCTTACTGTAGTTTTGTTTTGTTGTTTTTTGCCTGGGCTACACCCTTGTATTATCAGATTGTAAATAGTCACTTAATCTTACGGCACTTAGTTGGGCATCATATTGCTCTCCCCTCTTTTATTTCATAGATTGGAATGATTTGTTGTAATTACCTGATTTAATTTTCTACCTTTTATGATAAAGAATTGTTAAACTACTTATTTTGGAATACTTTTATTTTTACATATATATATATTTACAATTTGCATTAAATTATGTTTTTTGAACTTTAGACTTTAATTTATTTTCCTTCTCAGGTGTTGGTTTCCAAGCTTTGGGACCATTTCTCTTGTACTATTTCACGGAGCGGCACAGGTTGAGCCCAGAAAAGGGATTTTGACGAAGGAAAAATCTATTTCTGGGCGAGAGACCTGTGCCACCCAGTGAACCCACCCTCTGCTTTCCCTCCCAGAATTGGCCCAAACTTGGGTGCTACCCTTGTTCCAGGTGCTCTCAAGGAACAAATGACTACCTGGCTAAGTCAAAGATTGCGGAAGATTGTCTGACAATTTCCTCCAATTATAAAAATATATACAAGTTCCAAGAAGGGAAAAGGGTACTAGGGATTAAGGGAGTGTAGTGGTAGATCATTCACTTACCACTGCATTCGCTGCTACGAATGGACCCAAAGTGTAGCAGTCCTCATGGAGAGTCTGGACACGTTTTAGATAAAGTGATGTGAATACAGATTACTTCTCCAAAACTTTGTATTCATCATACTTTGCAGAGAACGATTTTGTTTAAAAGCTATAGAGGTTGCCACAGCTCTAACTTCATGAGTCTTAACTTTCAGGAGCTTAAGGTCTGCCTCACCACAGTGTGCGTGAGGTTCTTTAATAAAAAGTCTTATAAAATATGATAAGGCATTTTTGGACACAGGAAAAGCAGGCTTTTTGACTGTACACCAAAGAGCTTCTGAATTGCCTTTTAAACCTTTAGTCCTGTCTAAATAGAACCTTAGTGCTCTAACAGGACAAAGAACCTTCTCTAGCTCCTCACCCATCAAATCAGAGAGGTTAGCAATTTCAAAAGATTTTGGCCATAGGTGAGGACGACGTTTGTTCTTGGCTAGAAATTCAAGCTGCAGGGAGCATATAGCTTTGCCGTTTCTAAAGCCAATGTTTTTGCTAAAAGCATGAACTTCACTGACTCTTTTAGCTGTTGCTAAGCTTACTAAAAATAAGGTCTTTTAAAGTCAGATCTTTAAAAGAAGCAGAGTTCAAAGGTTCGAATCTGTCACTCATAAGAAATTTTAAAACCACATCTAGATTCCAGGCTGGTGAATCCTGTTGATGTTTTTTAGAGGTTTCAAAGGATCTAAGGAGATCCTGAAGGTCCTTGTTATCCGAGAGGTCTAAATGTCTATGCCTGAAGACCGCTGCTAACATACTCCTGTACCCTTTAATGGTTGAGGAGGAAAAATTGTGCCTTCTTCTAAGCTCTAAAAAGAAATCGGCAATGTGAGCTATAGAGGTATAGGATGAAGAAACTGAGTTAGCTTTACCCCATGCTCTAAAAACTTTTCACTTGGATTGGTACACCCTGATAGTAGAAGTTCTTCTTGCTCTAGCAATAGCCTTGGCTGCTTCCTTCTAAAATCCTCTAGATCTTGCGAGTTTTTCGATAGTCTGAAGGCAGACAGACGTAGAGCTTGGAGGTTTAGATGGTTTCTCGCCAAGTGGGGTTGTCTGAGAAGATCTATTCTCAATGGCAAGCCTCTTGGAACATCCACTATCCATTCCAGTACCTCTGAACCAACCTCTTGACGGCCAGAAAGGGGCTGTTAACGTCAATCTGGTTCCCTCATGAGACACAAAATTTTGTAGTACTTTGTACAGCACTTTGAATGGAGGGAAAGCGTACACATCTAGGTGTGACCAGTCCATCAGGAACGCGTCTATGTGTGACGCTTCGAGATCCGGAATTGGGGAGCAACAATTCTATAGTCTTCTGGTATTTGAAGTTACGAATCGATCTATGAGAGGGCGGCTCCAAATCATCCAAAGTTTCTTGCATACATCTAGATGCAGTGTCCACTCTGTGGGGAGAACTTGATTCCTCTTGCTGAGGCTGTCTGCCCTCACATTCTTTTCCCCTTGAATGAATCTTGTCAACAGGGATATCTTCCTTTGATGTGCCCAAACGAGAAGAGTTTTTGCTATCTCGTAAAGAGGCCTCGAATGCGTTCCCCCTTGCTTCGCTATGTAGGCCAAAGCTGTGGTATTGTCTGCATTGATTTGTATTACTTTGTTCAGTACTAGTTTCTCGAACCCCTTGAGAGCCAACAGGAATGCTAACAGCTCCTTTTAATTGATGTGGAGACTTTGCTGTTGTTTTGTCCACAGATCCGAAAACTCTGACTTTCCTAGTGTTGCTCCCCACCCCGAGTCCGAGGCGTCGGAAAACAACTCAAGGTCTGAGCTCATTTGTTCCAAAGAGAGACCTTCCTGGAGCCTGTTTATGTTGTTCCACCAACGAAGGCACTCTTTTATTGGTTCCGTAAGAGGAATGCTCTCCTTGTCGAGGCTGTCCTCTTTGCTCCAATGGCAATTGAGATGGAACTGAAGGGGTCGTAAATTTAGTTTCCCCAGACATACAAATTGTTCTAGTGAAGAGAGGGTTCCCAGGAGACTCATCCACTCCCTCACTGAACAAAACTCCTTTTTTTAAATATTAAACTTAGCCGGTGAATATATAAATAGCTGACGTCTCCGACGGTCGACAGATTCCAAAAACTCGCGAGCGATCGCCATGAAGGCTGCCGGGTGTGCCCACCAGCGCCGACTATCGGCCAAATACCGCATATACTTCTCAATCAAACCAGTTCTTCTCTGTCGGTGTTAAAGACAATACTGGTTCCGCTCGCGCTTGACCTCGAGTTTTCTACCGATTGGTGAAGTACTTGGTTTTGGTTTTATTGCTTTCGCCGTGTTGGATTATTCAATACTATCTTCAAAAGAAATGCTTTTGAAAGGAGAGGAAAAGTTTTTGCCCTTGCTTTTTTAATCTCGCTCTGGTTTTTCCATAGAGAAAAGATGGCCGACCCTTCCCTCAGTGTACGGAAGTGTGTTAAAGGCTTTCAGTAATTATTTTATCACTTTATAAATTATTGTTGATATTTATAGATTTACCTCTATATATTTTATATCTCACCCACCTTTATTAGGCCTCTTCGATTAGCTTTCCATTTATACTGAACACCGTGATAAATTTTATGTTTTTGTTTATATGCGGCCTTTGCCTATTCTTTGTAGGCGGTCCTGACTTGGAAAACGAAGTTAAACAACGTTGAGCCCATTCAACTTTTATATTTGTTTAGATTGATGAGATGAATATTTTTAGAAAATATCTTAAGAAATTTATTCTTTGAATAGTCTTCGTGCTGTTTTTCAAAGATGAACTAACGTTTGGTTTATTTATGCTACGCAGTTTGCGCTCTATTGTTACGATTGAGAAAGAGAGAATCACGGTTTCACTTTGCAGAAAGAGTAAATCGATTTTGACGTTTTGTTCATTCTTCTTTCAAACTGAAGTTTTTTAGATACTAATTTAAAGGAACATGTTAATTTTCAATTTCTTAGTCCTTTTAGTTTTTTCCTTTAGTCAAATAACCTGTTATTGACGAAGAGTGAGTGGGCCATTCTCTTGTGAGTGACAAGAGAGAGAGAGAGAGAGAGAGAGAGAGAGAGAGAGAGAGAGAGAGAGAGAGAGAGAGAGAGAGAGAGAGAGAGAGAGAGAGAGAGAACGATCCGATCTTTATTCTCGTCCCAAGTCTCTGTACAAGGAGTTTGGGAGTAAGTAACGTTGTTCTCGATTCAGATTTTTACTCTCGTCCCAAGTCTCTGTACGGGGAGAGAGGTTAAAACGTTTTAGTTTTTATTCTCATCCCAAGGGACTGTATGGTGAGAGATTGAAAACGTAGTCCTTAGTGAACTAGTTTTTAGTCTCATCCCCAGTCACTGATCTTTTTAACTTTATATATTTCCGTTTTATTCGATATAATGTATATGTTTATTGATTTTTGCATGTGTTTCATTTTGTACTAATGTGCTTACATTATACGACTTATTTCGCAATTCTAATCTTTTAATTTAAGGGAGAATTGTGTGCTTCAGGTAGAAATCAGCTTTATTCATGTCTAATGTGAAATTATTAAAAAATGCGATATCAGTGAAGAAAGTGCGAAAAACATGTTCAGTGTGTGGAGGGTTCGTTTGTTCGTGCTTGTCGCTTGCCTAGTCCGAGACCTCTTTCAGGCTCCCCTGCACCAGGGAGAAGGAATGTCGTAGGACCTAAGGGAGTGAGAGGTGTAAACCAACGAACAGACGTTCCCTCAAAGGTATCAGACGTTGCTCGTCAAGCACGTCCTTGCCATAAGACAGGAGAGACGAAGTTTCTCCTCTTGTTCCGATGATTCGTCTCTTTAAAAGCCTGGGCGTAAGGTTTCGAGACGGTTGAAACGTTTATTAGTTCCTTCAGAACAAGTAGTCACGATATAGCATCGATCAGCAGTCACCGCTGTTACTACGTGACGTTTGAACGTCAGCCACCGCAGTCACAGGTTGATCCGAAGTTAAGTGTTTTGCAATATTTGCTGTTTAAGCTTTCTTCTTTAATAGAAGCTTACGATCCTGTTCCTGTGCGAAAGGATCCTTTGCTTTTTGTACGTCACGGTTCTGGGATACGTGATTCAGGTCTTCAACCTTCTAAACGAGCTTTGTTACGTCACGCTGACGTTATCCCTAGTGACAGCTTTGCTGTTTAACGAGATGCGGAGCATAAATCTCGATGTAACTTTGATCGCTTTGAACGTCAGCCACCGCAGTCACAGCGTGACGTTGAGCTGCAGACACCGCAGACACGGCGTTACGTTGAGCGGTAGACACCGTAGACATGACGTGACGTCGAGGGTCAGTCACCGTAGTCACGATATAGCATCGAACAGCAGTCACCACTGTTACTATGGGACGTTTGAACATCAGTTACTTCTGTCACGACGTGTAGTAGAATAACATTCTCTGCAGGCACAACGTGACATCGACCCTCCAACTTTAACTTCTGTTCATATACAAGTTGATGTAGCCTGTCAGGCTTTTCCTTCACGCCATTCTGAAGATAAATCTCCTTCTCGCAAGACTTTAGATTTATCAGATGATGTGCCTTCTGAAGAAGTTGATGACCCCCTTTCAACTAATGTACCTTTGGGGAGTCATTTAGAAGAGGAGTAACCTAGGGTGGTCCAACAATCCCTTGTTTTATAATTATGAATTTCTTTAGTGAAATTTTGTCCTACTCGTTTTGTAACGGCTGCTCCGCCGTCTGAGTTTACTCTTGGCATAACTTTCTTCGACTCCTACATTTACGAAGTCAGTTCTCTCTTGTTCTTCCAAGAGAGCCATGCTCTTACTGGGAGACTGGTTGGAATCCAGGAGAAGTTTAGGAAAGTCTGCTTTTGCTTTTCCTCCTTCTTAATTAGCTTCTCGCTCGAGCGTCTGGTGTGACATAGGAGAAGTTCTCGGTTGGGGAGTACCTGCCTCTGCCCAGGGAGACTTCTTAAGCCTAGTGGACTCTCCTCGTCGTCTAGCCATGAGACGCTCCAAGATTTTATGGTCTGCTTCAGAGCTAGACCATCTCCTGTTAGGAGTTTTTTCGAGCGTTTGAAGTATTTATTTGTTGGATTGGTCCCTGGGAGCCTTAAGTAAGAAGGTCTCTCCAGCTGTCAATGTATTGCTGTACAATTATGTCATGCATGAACAAGGCTATCAGGGATGGCTCCAATGATCTGGCAGCCACGTTCACTGCAGGAGTACTTAAGATGTAAGTGCGCTCAATGTGTTCATTGTCAAGACAAAGTTCACGATGAAGACTACCAAATCTGTCTTGGCAGCAGTAAGGGAAGGCGACTGGATGGTCTCTCTCGACCTTCAGGATGCATACTTCCACATCCCGATTCATCCAAACTTTCAACAACATCTGAGGTTTGTGGACGGGAAAGTAGTGTACCAATTTCGAGCACTGTGCTTCGGCCTCATTCCTGCTCCTCTTGTTTTTACAAGGCCCTTGCAAAATGTAGCAAGCTTTCTACATTTTTTGAGGATTCAGAGCCTCCCTTTATTTTGACGACTGGCTAATCAGGGCGTCGTCTTTAAATCGCTGTCTGGAGAGCCTCTAATGGACATTAGACCTAACCAAGGACCTAGGTATCATTGTGAACGTAGAGAAGTCGTAACTTACAGTACTCCATCCCAGACTATTCTTTATTAGGGAATGGAGATACAGTGTCGAATTTTTCGGGCCTTTTCGTCTCCCACAAGAATGGAACAAGCTCTGTTAAAAGTCCGTCACTTGCAAGAGAAAAACAGTTGCTCTGTAAGAGTTTGAACGAGCCCCGTGGGAACTCTTTCATCGCCGGAGTAGTTAATCTCTCTGGGAGACTCAACCTTTGCCCTCTCCAGTTTCACCTACCAATCTCTCTTGATAGCTCACTCGGTAGAGTCACTGTAGGCATAGTTTCCAGCCGCACAGGTGGGGGTTCGAATCTCCACCCGGCCAGAAGCTGTTACCATAAAATGAATTCCAAGTGGATATATATTCCCAAGAAAGAATTTGGTATTAAATTCCGTTCGTGGGTGATATTTACATATATGTATATATATACATATATATATGTGTGTATATATAATTTTTGGAACAAGGAGAAGGGCTTAGAGAGTATCTCTTTCCCAATCTCCAACTCAGTCTAGACATGTCTGACTTGGTGGGACAGCAACATCAGACTTCGAGAAGGTCTTTCTCTTGCGTTCAAGAACCCAAACCATGTGTTGTATTCAGATGCATCGGATTTGGGTTAGGGAGCTCCACTGGACAGTCTGGAATGCTCGGGTCTTTGGTCCACGGATCAGAAGGAACTCCATTTAAGGCAAGTAAAATCTCTCTTTTGACGAGATTTGTGCAAGGAGAAATGAATGTCTTGGCGGACTGCCTCAGCAGAAGAGGACAAGTCATCTCCATGGAGTGGACGTTGCACAAGACTGTGTGCGAGAAGCTATGGATGACATGGGGTCAACCCACCATAGATCTTTTTGCGACTTCACTGACAAAGAGGCTCTCGACTTACCGCTCTCCAGTTCCAGATCCAGAGGCAGCCCACATAGACGCTTTCCTGCTGGACTGGTCTCACCTGGACGTTTATGCCTTTCCACCTTTCAAGATCCTAAACAAGGTGCTGCAGAAGTTCACCTCTCACGAAGGGACCAGGTTGACGTTGGTTGCTCCCCTCTGGCCCGCGAGAGAGTGGTTCACAGAGGTACTTCTATGGCTGGTAGACGTTCCAAGAAGTCTGCCGTTGCGGATGGATCTCTTGCGACAGCCTCACGTAAAGAGATTTCATCAAAGCCTCCCCGCGCTTCGTCTAACTGCCTTCAGACTATCGAAAGACTCTCTTGAGCTCGAGGGTTTTCGAAGGAGGCAGCTAAAGCGATCGCGAGGGCTAGAAGATCCTCTACCATCAGGATCTATCAGTCGAAATGGGAGGTATTTAGAGACTGGTGCAAGTCCTCCTCTATTTCCTCTTCCAGTGCCTCTGTAGCGCAGATTGCGGATTTTCTGCTTTTTCTGAGAAACGGTCGCTCCCTCTCTGCATCCACCATTAAAGGCTACAGAAGCATGTTAGCTTCTTTTCAGGCATAGGGGTTTGGATCTTTCTTATAACAAAGATCTCCAAGACCTGCTTAAGTCTTTCGAGACTTCCAAGGAGCGTCATATTTCGACTCCTGCTTGGAACTTGGACGTGGTCCTACAGTTCCTTATGTCAGACAGGTTTGAACCACTAAATTCAGCCTCCCTGAAGATCTTACCCTCAAGACACTTTTTTTGGTGCGCTTGGCTTCGGCAAAAAGGGTTAGTGAGATACATGCTTTTAGCAAGAACATCGACTTCTCCACTAATAAAGCAGTATGTGTTCTTCAACTTGGTTTTTTGGCCAAGAATGAACTTCCGTCTCCTCTTTGGCCTAAATCATTTGAAATCCCCAGTCTTTCTGAGATTGTGTGGAATGAAGTTGAAAGAGTGCTGTGCCCCGTTAGAGCTCTTAAATTTTATTTATCCAGAACTAAACCGCTACGAGGTTGTTCAGAGGGTTTATGGTGTTCCGTTAAAAAGCCCTCTTTGCCCATGTCTAAGAATGCGTTGTCTTATTTTATTAGACTTTTGATTCGGGAGGCACACTCTCATTTAAGTGAGAACGATCGTAATTTACTTAAAGTCAAGGCTCATGAAGTTAGAGCGATAGCAACTTCAGTAGCGTTTAAGCAAAATGGATCTATTAAAAGTATTATGGACGCGACCTTTTGGAGAAGCAAGTCGGTATTCGCTTCATATTACTTGAAAGATGTCCAGACTCTTTATGAGGACTGCTACACACTGGGACCATTCGTAGCAGCGAGTGCAGTAGTGGGTGAAGGCTCTCCCACTACATTCCCTTAATCCCAATATCCTTTTAATCTACTCTTGAAATTTTTAATCTTGTTTTGGGTTGTACGGGAGACTAAGAAGTCTTTCGCAATCTTTTTGATTTGCGGGTGGTCAAAATATTGTTTCTTGAGAGCGCCCAGATTAAGGGTATTGATGAGGTCCTGTTATACGGGTGTTCACCCTGGATATAGCAGCTCCTGGGAGTCTTTCAGCATCCTAAGAGGATCGCTGGGCTTCGTGAGGATAGCGGACTAATGAGGCAGAGTAATCATCAGAGTCAGCTTCCTTACTAGGTACCTATACTGTACTTAAGGTTTTTTTTTTTAATATTTGTCAAAAACTCTTGAGCATATACGCCTTTATTGTTTTAATACTGGTCTCTACCCACCACCATGGGTGTGAATCAGCTATTTATATATTCACCGGCTAAGTTTAATATTTAAAAATGATATTTTCATTATAAAATAAATTTTTGAATATACTTTCCCGGTGAATATATAATATTAAAGGCCCTCCCTTCCTCCCCGATAGAGACCCTATGGACTGAGAAGAACTGGTTTGGTTGAGAAGTATATGCGGTATCTGGCCGATAGTCGGCGCTGGTGGGCACACCCGGCAGCCTTCATGGCGATCGCTCGCGAGTTTTTGGAATCTGTCGACCGTCGGAGACGTCAGCTATTTATATATTCACCGGGTAAGTATATTCAAAAATTTATTTTATAATGAAAATATCATTTTAGAAAGGCACAAAGCCTTAGGAGAGCTAGCTGTATTCTTGCAGGTGATGGAAAAACCTGAAGAGTCAGACTGTGAATCTCCATCCCCAAATAAAGGATCTTCTGTGAAGGGATCAATTGAGACTTCTCTGAATTCACCAGAAGTCCTAGCTCCTCTGACAGACTCATTGTCAAACTCAAATCCTCCAGACAGCGATTGAGTGAGGGGCCTCTTAGTAGCCAATCGTCCAAGTACAAGGAGGCTCTGGTGCCTCTTGAGTGGAGCATTGTTGCCACATTCATCATGATCTTTGTGAAGACTAGAGGGGCAGTGGTGAGGCTGAAGCCTAAGGCCCCAAAACTTGAATATTATTTCCAGAGGTCTAAGGATAGGACACAACAATATGTCGTTACAGACACACCCTCTATGTGAGAGGTGGTGCTTAGCCCGAAACAAAGAACTCAAAACTGGACAACTTCCTCCCATACACGAACCTTCCGGTAGTTTGAAGTTCGGATGGATGAGGAAGTAGAAGTAAGCATCCTGGAGATCTAAAGAGATCATCCAGTGGACCTTTTTTACTGCTGCAAGCAAAGTCTTATGAGTCTCCATAGAGAGGTTTTGTCCTCTGGACGTAGCTTGAACAGTATGTGACTGACGTTGGACGTCACGGTTTGTTTGACGTTCGACGTCATGAGCTTGTTGCTCGATGTCACGTTCAGCTTGACGCCCAATGTCGCGCTTAGCTGCCTAGGGATCGTCGCCGCACTTGGAAGGTAAACACTCTATGACACGCTTGGCCGTTTGATGTCTGGTATCAAGAGAAGACACTCAATGGGATATAGAAGCCTTATCACGCTGTTCAAAATTAGCTTGTTGGTAGGCCGCCTGTGCGACAACGGGTCCTGAAAAGAATCATGACAAACCAACGCTTTGCTAACAGCAGGCTGATAAGACTGCATAAAAGATAAGAGCCATTGCTTCATGCCAGCAGCATAGTCAAACTAGGATCAACATTAGGTGACACCGGTGTAGAAAACTTTGATCGCGAACTCGCCTTCCTCATCGCTTACATCACACTCCGCATTTCAGCAGAAGGAAAACAGTCTGGTGGAAGCGGCGGTGCCTGTATTGTAACACCAGACTCAGGAACAAGATCCTTATCAGTCTGAAATAAAGCTTTGCCAACTTCTGACATCCTGACAGGCTGTATACAGGAAAAAAGGGGGGACTGCCTTCTCTTACAAAAGCCCTAATGCACTTCCTGCTGTTGCACCTGAACGTGTTGCTGCACCAACATCTGCGGTTAGGTTCTTTATGCTGCACTGAGGACGCGCTAAAGCACTGCTCTATCAGCACTGTCTTTTGACTTTGTTATTTTTCTCAGAATGATTTAATGTTAATTTATTCTCATCATTTATTTATTTCCTTATTTCTTCTCCTTACTGAGCCATCTTTCCTTATTGGAGCCCTTAGGCTTATAGCATATTGCTTTTCCAACTAGGGTTGTAGCTTGGCTAGTAATAATAATAAAATAATAAACAGAGACTCCTTTGCCGTCTTCCTTAGCGAAAAACTCTGAAGGCAGAACGAGGAGCAGCAGGTACAAAAATAAAATGGAAACTCTTCAGAAAACTCTCATGAGTTTCTGAAAGTCACTCCCTTCCTCCTACAAGTCTCTAACCTTGGTAGAGATGTCTTGTTTCCTAGGAGTCAACTCCTTAAGGTTCTGAATTCTGCCTCAATGCTTAAGAGGTTTAATTCTAGCTCACCCACCCAAGAATTAGTTCAAGCAGGCCTTGGTCTGAGAACATATCTTTTTAGTTAATATTTATTTCTTAATATAGCGCCTGGCGTAACAAAGTTCCAACGCTAGACGCTCATGGTCATGTAGACATCAAGTTCTACTTTATGTAATGCAAGCTCTTGACGCTCGGCGCCACGTGACTTTCAGAAGAATAACACTTGCGATTCAGACGCTCGGAGCTATGCCGATCGCGTCTAGTGAAAGCTAGATGACCAACGCTCTGTTGTTGTCACACTCAGCTTGGCACGAGGCGCCATGCTAAGCCACCTGGCGAGCGCCATCATGCTCAGCTGCTTGGCACACGCCATCAAGTTCAGCTCTTTTTAAGAGGTAAGAACATTAAATGCTCATTACCTGTCAAGAATGATTTTAATTTTGTTTTCAGCTTCGTGCCTGATGCGTGATATCGGTTAAAGTCAGAAAACACTTTTACCTCGCCTTACCTACGGCGAGGGCGAGCGTTCTGGAGATCGTCAACAGAAAACGCTCGAGGGGACTTCTGCTCGGGTCTTATATGACGGTAAGCGCCAGGCTAAGCCTCTCGCTTCACTTTGCCGCTCGACTTAACTTCTCCCATGGGTTCGGGAGCTTGAAAGAGGTCTAAGGCTAGGATAATGACAGGTCCGAACAGAAGCACCCTCCACTGTATTGAATAAAATTCACTGCACTAATTTAGCACCAAAAATTTGCATTTTTGACTCTTTGGTATAAAACCAAAAGTATACGGGCCCTTAGAGGGAGAACTTACTATTCTGTCAAGGGCTTGAATGGGAATGCAACAATTAATATTAAGGGGTTCCAATAAAAGACGAATAGTTACATTTAACAATTGGAACATTTATAAATATTATACGAATAAATTTTGTATTCCAAAAACGAACAAGTAAACAACAATCCAAAGAATTGTGAGACTATATCGATTGTCATGAATACTACATTGTATAAAAATTAACTGAATGCTAATTCTCTTTAATCTTTGTAAACAGATTAATTAATGAAAAAATACTAAAAGGACCAATATAATTGGAAAATGACATATTCCTTTTATCTAATATAATTTAAAAACTTAGTTTTTAAAGAAAAATGTACTTTTCATAAATATTGATACAAAGAGTATTACTGTAACGATAGACTGATGACTGCGTAGCGTAAATAAACATGAACGCTATAAATATTTTATAAGATAGTATTTACTTATCATTCTTTGTAGAAAAAGAAAGAAAATGCCAGTCATACTCAAGCTTATGTCAAATGACTGTGACGTCATCGATGAGGCGAGATGTTTACCTATCGCCATATGCTTTCGTTAGTTAAAAAATAGGTTGAAAAATTTCCAGTCCTACTTTTTACGCTATAACATAGCGCTAGAATATAAAACAAACACCCAATAAGTGAATGCTCAACCTCTTAACAAGAGTACTTCACCAAGGTACAGCTAAAATCCAGATTAAACACGAGTAAATTCCATTTCTATGTAGCCAGTATGGCGACAGAAGGAAATCTGATACTAGGAGGGATAGTTCGACCTAGCTCCGTGGTGGCGCTAGTGTATACCTGGCATATCTCTGCAATTGCTGCGAGTTTTGAATTTCTGCTGGACAGAAGCATAAAGCTATTTCTGGGTCGACCTGTGACGCCCGGTGAAAAGAGTCCTTCTTTACACTTTTCTGATATAAATACAGTACTTCCAAATATACCAGAGAAATTAAAGTATGGAATGCAGAGGTTACTACCCTCGCGCGAACACCCTGTGGGTGTCGTTTATAAAACAGGGGCGTGTGAAAACCACTATTCACAGGCTGTCTCCCATTTAGGTAATTCCTTCATCAAAGGGGAGGGCCGTAACAGAGGCCCTATCTACTTTACCTGGACTATCCTACCGTCGCCCGACGCCAGCGCCACCTAGACTACATCCTTCTGTTGGACTTCGTAAGCGCCGTTTGTTTGTTGAGTGCCGCTTGGATTTTTAGCTTTTTTCGTGTAATTTCATCATGACCGAGGCTCTTCTTACTCCTGCACCAATGTTAAGTACCATAGATTGTTTTGACAGGTTTGTTAGTACCGGGCTAGTGTTATATTTATTCATTTGAGTGTTTTTTAGTGAGTACAGTTTTGGCCTTCCAGGATAATGGTGGCCATTGTTCTTGTACAGTTTGGTGTTTTCTTGTTTTGCCCGTTGGTACTCTTGTCATCTTAGGTTCATTATCCTTTTAATTTCAGGCCTTATGCCATTTATATTATGATATTTTGAACCGGTTATATTTCCAGTCTTGGTACTTTTTAGCGCTTACGAGTCCGTATCCTGGCGAACCAAGAATAGCGATCGAGGCTTTGTTATAGATAAGTTGTTCCGATTGGCGGTATCATATTTTCGTCAAAATTTTACGTTTTTTTTTTTTTTTTTTTTTTTCCCCCACTATTCTTCGTTCGCCTCTTTTTATTATTTTTTGTTGGTCATGGACCTGTATTTGGAATGTGAGTTAAGGTTCGTTTTATTGTTTTGTTTTGGTAACCACGAGAGAGAGAGAGAGGGAGTTCCCGTTTTCTGTGCATATGGTCACGTGTCTCCCTCTCTCTCTCTTTTATGTTAGTTTTACCTAGTACGAGAGGTGGGAAGCCCGTTTTCTGTTCATTCAATCACGGGTTCTCTCTCTCTCTCTCTCTTCCCCCTGCGGGAATTACGGTTTGTGTTTATTTTACATGTTTATTTTTTGGTTACTTTTAGTGTATTTTGGGGTTAGTGTTTTGATAGGTCCTGTCGTGTGTGAGTTATTCGGATGGCCCGGAGTCGTTATTAATTCCCCTAGTTCCATCCGCTCCCCACTACGGCCTCGGGAATTGGTCCAAACTCCTTTACTACTACGCCATACCGTGAGGGGGAACACGTTCCCTCCGTTTGCTATTTAACTCCGGTTTCGACCCTCCCCACACAACTTATTCTCCCCCCTCCTCCGGGAGGTCTCCTTCAGAGTATTTCGTAGATCATTCTACTTGTTTATATAATATAATGGGGGTATTTATTTAGTCAAGGACCTACCATCGGGTCTCCGGCATACCGACCTTCCAATTACTAGTTACTGTTCTTGTGTAATTACTGCGATCTCCGGCTCACACTTTTTATAGTTTGCTCCGCCTCACTACGGAGTGGATCACTCGATTAATTATTGTAGTATTACACGGGACTTCGGCCCCCTTTCAGACGAACCGTAGATTTTATTTTACTCTCAGACTCTTTATAACCTGTGTTGTTATCTCAGAGTTTTCGAGAACAGACGGACTTATGTCTTCTTTTTATTACAGAAAGTGCGATGTGCCGCCTCCTTTAGTGATCCGGTAGGCCATGATGTCTGCCGGTCTCACGCGCATTGCGCCATCCCCTTCGTCCGTGAGCCGGGCCAGTCCCCTTACATGGTGTGGTTCCCGGAGGCATGCACGCTGTGTTATGACCTTACGTCAATCCTGTGGAATGACGATGTGAGTATTTTCAATATTAGTTGTTATGTTGATAACATATTTTATGACTGTCATTCTTTCTGTATTACTGATATTTGGTACTATCGGGGATTCTTTCCGTCAATCTTTATAATATTCTCATCTCTTCCAGGTCGACGAGGAGCTTCTCCGGACCGCCAGAACGAGCCTCCGGGCCTGGGTCTCAGGCTTTGGCCGTAATGCTCCTTCTGGATCCCCCTACCTCCTTGATGATGACATGGGCTCCCGTCTCTTTCCGGGCTCCTCCTCTGCGGCGGTTCCCTCTATCTTAGCGGAACCTATCATGGAATCCATCAGAGCGACTATCCCCCAGGACGAGAATCTACTCTCAGGAGACGTCGCCGATCTGAATATTGGCATCGAGCCCATGGATGAGCAGGTAAGTAGTACGGAGTTGGCAGACCCTTTTCTCTCACCCTCTGTATCTCCTGCTTCTTTCCGTGGCTTTGATAAACCTCAGGCTTCTACTTTGGATCCCTCTCTATCTATACGACCCAAGGTGAAGCCCCTACACAATTACAAACCTAGGTCTCGTACTTCAGCTGTGCCAGTCGCTATATCTCCGGTCCCAGGACCCTCCACTACTCCCGACATCCCTATGGGATCCAGGCCTCATCCTCCCAAGAAAGGAAAGTCCACTAAGACTAAGGCTTTGTCAGAGATCAGTCCCTCGGTACCACTGTGGACGGAGATGATGGAAGGTTTAGCGAGGACTCAGATGCAGCAATCGGGGGCAATGTCGCAATTGAAGGATATGGTAGCCAATATACTTCGCGTGGGGAACCAGGCTGCGGCCCCGGTAGCACCGGATCCTTCTAAGTTGCCAACTTTCGAAAAGAACAACCCATGGAGGTTCGCTCTCCATGCACCCTACATCGATGGTACTCTAACCCTAGAGGGATTCGGGACCCGCCCTCTAGATGATCTTGAATTTTTCCCTCCGGGGCTCCAGTTCCCCTTCAATGGTTTCGCCCGGCTGAAGGAACATGCTCTTGTTAGGATGGATAAAGTCCCTAAGGAGACTGTCATCTTCCCTAAGGAGCAGGCCTAAGCCGTGTGGGCTAGGACTCTGGCTGACTGGGGTTGCGTCAACTCTAAACGGACCCAACCTAAAGGGCCCTATACTATCTTTACCACACCCCAATCCGTTCCGATTCCTCTTACGGATAAAGTGGCCAGGTTGACCATCCAATCGGCCAAGGAAGGCTCCCCTGTTCCTGTCCTCAAGGAAACGGACTCCACCTCGGTGCTTCTTCCGGGCTCTTCCGCCCTTTGGAGGGATGCTTCGGATACTTTTTCAGTGAATAAGCTCGACCCGGACTGCGTCTCATCTCTCTTCTCTGAGAAGCTTCCCAGGCTACCGGATCGCCTTATCAAGTCAGAGCTTGACGATTGGAACAGACTCGCTAGGTCGGTTCACACCATGGTCTCAGCAGAAATATTAGTCTCCCTATACCCGGAGGAGTCTCTATTCCGGGTGTTTGCTAAGAACAACCTCCAGACGTTCCAGTTCGACCTGCACGATTTCTGGACATCCAGGATAAACTGCAGGAAGTATGTTCTGGCGGAAGCTTCCATTAGGCATGAACCGAATAAGCTCATAGCCTCCTCCTGTTGGGGCAAGAACCTGTTTCCACAGGAGGAAGTAGACAAGGTCTTGCAAGACGCGGCTAGAGCTAACCAGAGCTTGCAAGTGAGATGGGGCCTTTCGACTAAGAGGAAGGTAGACTCAGGGAAGCAGTCCTTTTTCAAAAAGAGACAACGCTTCACCCCATACATGACCAGTCGTGGCCAGTTCCATCAAGGCCCTGACTCGTCAACTCCTTCTACTTCTAAGACGACTACTCCGCATTCTACCCCTCCACCACAGGTGGTCTACCTTCCTGCTCCCCAGGGTAACCACCCTACCCCCATGGCTCCTTGGATGACCTCCCCAGCCTACAATCCAGTTTACGAATCCTCTAATACCTTTCGAGGATACCTTAGAGGCGGCAACAGGGGTAGAGGTCAGTTTCGCCACCAAGGCGGACCAAGAACCAGGGGTCCTCGTGGAGGACAAGGGTCTAAATTCACCCCCTCTCAATGAAAGGAATCAGGTAGGAGGGAGACTATACCACTTCCAGGACCATTGGACCTTCAGTCCTCGGGCCCACAGCATAGTGTCCAAAGGCCTAGGTTGGAAATGGTCACAAGGTTCTCCACCTCCAGCAGTGACCTTCTTCCAGAAACCGACTCCGATATTGGAAGAATACACCAAAGAATTACTCAAAAAGAAGGCCATAAAGAGGGTACGGTCACTGAAATTCCAAGGACGACTGTTCACAGTCCCCAAGAAGAATTTGACGGCGTTAAGAGTGGTCCTGGACTTGTCGAAACTAAATTCTTACATTCTATGCGACAAGTTCCGTATGTTGACTGTCTCGCAGGTACGGACCTTACTTCTCCGTGGGGCCGTCACCACCTCTATCGATCTTACAGACAACTATTATCACGTACCTGTAGCTCGAAACTTCTCCCCCTACCTCGGATTCCACCTAGGCAGGAAGGCCTTCGCATTCAGAGTCATGCCCTTCGGTCTCAGCATAGCCCCCACGATATTTACAAAACTGGGGGAGACAGTGCTCGAACAACTCAGGAACCAAGGGATCAAAGTAGTTGCCTATCTGGACGATTGGCTAATCTGGGAGAAGTCTATCTCAGAATGCAACAAAGCTACAGCCAAAGTGATCCAAGTCCTCAGCCAGCTAGGCTTCAAGGTCAATTTGCAAAAATCTCGTCTACAACCATCAAATCGTTTTGAATGGTTAGGCATCCAATGGGACCTCAAAAATCACAAGATCTCTCTTCCTTCCAAGAAAGTCAGGGAGATAGCGGCAAAGACAAAAAACTTTCTCAAGCACAAACAGGTGTCCAGAAGAGCCTTGGAAAGAATCCTCGGCTTACTTCAGTTTGCATCAGTGACAGACCTCTTTTTGAAAGCCAAACTCAAGGACATCAACCGGGTTTGGAGAAAGAGGGCTACTATACATTTACGAGACAAAATCTCGTCGGTTCCCTCAATCCTGAAAGAGAGACTTCGGCCTTGGTCCAAACCAGAGAACCTTTCCAAGTCAGTTCCTCTGCAATTCCCTCCTCCTCAAGTGACGATCCATACAGACGCGTCTCTCAGCGGCTGGGGGCGATATTACAACCAACAGGTGTTCCAGGGCTCCTGGTCACCCGTCATGAGACACTTCCACATCAATGTGCTAGAAGCTATGGCAGTGTTCTTGACCCTGAAGAGGCTATCCCCTCCACGGTCCACCCACATCAGGATAATCTCAGACAGCACAGCAGTAGTGCACTGCATAAACAGAAGTGGATCAAAATCTCCCAATCTCAACCAAGTCTTGGTCTCAATTTTCACCTTAGCAGCAGAAAAGAACTGGTTCCTGTCTGCGACTCGCCTTGCAGGAGTCCAGAACGTGATTGCGGACTCACTATCCAGGACAAGTCCACTGGAGTCTGAATGGTCTCTGGACGTGAATTCTTTCCGGTGGATTTCCAGGCTGGTTCCCGGCCTCCAGGTGGATATATTCGCGACACAACTGAACTACAAACTCCCTTGTTATGTGACCCCAAACCTGGACCCTCAGGCATACGACATGGACGCGTTAATCCTGGATTGGAACCATTGGAAGAAGATTTACCTTTTTCCTCCGGTGAATCTTCTGATGAAAGTCCGGTGAATCTTCTGATGAAAGTCCTGCACAAACTATGCTCCTTCCGGGGAGCAGTGGCTTTAGTCCAAACTCAGACTGTGTCAGATTCCTCAAGAATAGCCAAAACCCTAACTTTGTGGATTTCATGAAGTTTGCAGCCCGCAGGGATGCAAACATTGACCCGGAAAATGTCCTCTTCATAGAATCAGACAAAAGGGATTCCACAATTAGACAATATGATTCGGCCGTGAAGAAGTTAGCAGGTTTCCTAAAAAATTCAGATCATTCTCGCATGACCTCTAATTTGGCCATCTCATTATTTAAGTCCTTGTTTGACAAGGGACTGGCAGCTAGCACGATAACCACGGTTAAGTCGGCTCTAAAGAAGATCTTCCTCGTGGGTTTCAATATTGATCTGTCGGATTCCTATTTTTCATCTATTCCGAAGGCATGCGCTAGGCTCAGACCTTCGGTACGACCACAAAAGGTCTCTTGGTCTCTGAACGACGTATTAAAACTAGCTCCAGACACGGATAACGAATCCTGCCCCTACATCACTCTTCTTAGGAAGACCTTATTTTTAACGGCTTTGGCTTAGGGTGCTAGAATCTCAGAATTAGCAGCTCTTTCACGTAATTCCGAAAATATGGATTTCCTCCCGTCAGGCGAAGTTCTACTTTCCTCAGACAGGGCTTTCCTAGCTAAAAACGAGGACCCACAAAATAGGTGGTCCCCTTGGAAGATTATTCCTCTTCCCCAGGATACTTCTCTGTGTCCCGTCACTACACTAAAGGCTTTCTTGGCCAGGACCGCCAACTGCTCGTCTGGACCCTTGTTTCTCAGAGAACAGGGAGGTACTATTTCCATTCAAGGCATCAGGCAATAAATCCTTTACTTTATTAAGGAGGCTAACCCAGAGTCATTTCCTCATGCTCATGATATCCGTTCGGTAGCAACCTCCATCAATTATTTTCAGAATATGAAGTTTGATGACCTGAAGAAGTATACAGGTTAGAAATCTCCTATGGTTTTCAGACGGCACTATTTAAAGAACCTACAGGCCCTCAAATTCCCCACAGTTGCAGTTGGGAGTCTTATCTCCCCCAATAATCTCTCCATTCTTCCTTTTCATCCATCTCTCTCCTTCTCCCTCCTGCCTGCCACTCCTGCCACTTCGCCGCTCTCATGGGTGGGTCGTTTAGCCCTAGAATTATGTTACCATTTCTTTTTACCCTGGTTATTACCTGTTAGTATGATTAACCTTGCCTTATTTTATTTCATGTTAATGTTCTTTAGCCATGTAAGGATTGATTTTGTGTTGTGATTGATTCAAGGGATGATTCCTTGTTTCTCTTTTTTTGTTACTCCATCTTTGGGATTCCTGTTTGAGCTAATGTGTTTTATTTTTAGTTTGACTACCTTAATATAGTATTTTGTCCTTGGTACATGGTGTTTGACTTTATCCCTTTTATTTGATACTGTTTTTGGGCTTGGAAGGCATTCTCTGGTACATTTTCACTGGGTGTCACAGGTCGACCCAGAAAAGGGATTTTGACAAAGGAAAAATCTATTTCTGGGGAGATACCTGTGACGCCCGGTGAAACCCTTCCCTTACGTTGACCCACCCTTTCTCCTTTCCAAGCCATAGTTCTTGCAGAAGGATGTAGTCTAGGTGGCGCTGGCGTCGGGCGACGGTAGGATAGTCCAGGTAAAGTAGATAGGGCCTCTTGTTACGGCCCTCCCCTTTGATGAAGGAATTACCTAAATGGGAGACAGCCTGTGAATAGTGGTTTTCACACGCCCCTGCTTTATAAACGACGCCCACAGGGTGTTCGCGCGAGGGTAGTAACCTCTGCATTCTATATTTTAATTTCTCTGGTATATTTGGAAGTATTTATATCAGAAAAGTGTAAAGAAGGACTCTTTTCACCTTGCATCACAGGTATCTCCCCAGATATAGATTTTTCCTTTGTCAAAATCCCTTTATTATGTAACAAGCGGGTAAGTTTAAATGTTTAAAACTGAGTTATCAGGTGCACCTGTAGTGGGGAAAGCACCAAAACCTGATAAATCACCACCTGTTAATAGGAAAAGAGAGAGACCTCCATCTCTCTCACCCCCATCCATTAAAAATACCAAAGTTATGACCTCAAATAGATATGATGTTCAGTCTGTTGATATTTAAGATCAACAGGAAAACTTCTTAAATCAATCAAAAATTCAAGTCGAGGTCCACCATCCCCCTCAAGAATTAGTTAAAAAGAACATTGAAAAGGTTAATGTAAAACCTAACATATCAAGACCCACACTTTAGAAGCCCACAAAAAATATTTTGTTCCGTAACCGAAATACAAACCATGCTATTTACAAAGGGGGGGGGGGTATTACTTTTAGCGTAGCTGAAATGGCGAGCCATTAGAATTTAACGAGGGTGTATTACCCCCGCGCTAGTTAGCGGGGGGTAGGGGAGTGGTAGCTAGCTACCCCTCCTCCCCCTCACACACAGGTGAATACCCACTTTCACTTTTGGCTCGGACTGTGACAGACGTCTCTGTCTTGGTCCTCGCTTGGCAGCCATTGTCTGTTTTGTCTTTACTTAATCGCTTACTTTTCTTTTACTCAATATATATGTAAACATGTTTTCATGTTTGTATATATATTTGAGTATAGAAATAAGTAAGTTTCCTTTTCAGATGTGTGTGTGTGTAGTGTACGATATCTACGTGGAGGCCTCGGCAGTTAGGCCACCACGGCGTATTTTTATGGGTGGCTATCGAGTTTGACTTATGTCTTTCTCTCTCTCTCTCTCTTGAGGTCGTTCACCCTTTTACTACGTGTTACTACGCCCTTGTAGCCTAGCTTCCTTTCCGTGTGGGGGGTTGCTACGCCGTACGTTTGTCTTAATTAGTTATGAATCTAATTGTAGTTGTTTTTTGTTTTTCAGCTTGTAGAACGATTCCTTTCGGGGTTTTCGTTCTTTCTTTAGTGTTCATTCATTTTTAAATTACATAATTACATAGTTACATAATTATAATTGTTATAATTCTGTTTTGGTTACAGCTCTCCTTCCGCGAGTGTAAGTGGTTGTGAGGGCACGTGCCTGTTGTGTAATTCTTGTTCCTTTCCCTCGGGATTCCTCTTCGGAGCCTTCCCGGGGGAATGAATGTGTACTAATATTATTTGTTTTATTTTTTTACAGTTACCGATCTAGTTCGTTTCTGTAATATAGCAACAGTGTGAGCTGTCTGGTTGAGTCCTGGGGATTCGGCTGTTGCTGCCTCCCCCCTTGTATTTTCGTCAGGGGCGTGTCTCCTTCTACTGGTAGTACTCCCGTGACGACGGACAGCTCTCCAGTTCATTTTAGAACACTCAGGAGCCTTGCCTCCTTGGGCGGATAACTTTCCTTCCGAGGGAAGTTTTTCCTGTCCAGGCTTGAGTTTTTCCCTTTTGGGGGTTCTTCTCTTGCTTTTTTTTCGTGCGACTATGCTCTTGGTGCTGAGCGGTCGCACCTGCAGTTTCGCTCAAGGGGCTGGGCAACTGCAGGAGCTCCTCTTCGGAGGATTGCTCCTTTTAGGTCACTGGCTGACCAGTCTCTTCCACGAAGTGTTTCTCTTTCGTTCGCGAGAGAGTACACTCATAGAGACTCCTCTTCGGAGGTTTCTTCTGTTGCTGTTGCTGTTGGCCTCCCTCGCCGTAAGGCCCACCGTCCGCCTCGTTGTAAGGGCCTCTCATCTCCCTATAAGGGTGCTTGAGGCGCCTTTTTGGATCTCCGTTTGCCGCCTACAACTCCTTTTTCTCGATCTTCCGCCTTGGTGCAGATGGACAGCAGTCTGATCTCGTCTTCCGACGGGCAACGGTCTTCCCGACGGACAACGGTCTTCCTGACGGACAGCGATCCTCCGACGGACATCAGTCTCCCGGCGGACAACGATCCCTTCGGGGCAAAGGGTTGCCCCCACGGGGGTTCTTCCCTTGCGTGTCAGGGTTTCCCTGCGCGCCCTTCTGCTCATCAGCGCTCTCCTGTTCGTCAGCGCTTTCAAGATGATCTTCCCTGCGGTTCCTGTTGGTTCCTGTTACGCGCCCTGTGCGCCAACGTTCGCCCTCGCGATCTAGAACTTCGGTTCAGGTCAGGGTCAAGGACTCTTCTTCTTTGCGCAGGCTTCCATGCGTAGCCTTCTTCTCGTCAGCGATCATCAGCTCGCCAGCGATCATCAGCTCGCCAGCGATCATCAGCTCGTCAGCGATCATCAGCCTGCCAGCGATCATCAGCTCGCCAGCGATCTCCGGATCGCCCACGTGTGTTACAGCCGGCACGCCAACGTTCTCCAACACTTCTGAAGGAACATGGTTCGCCAGCTACTAGCTCACCTGTGCATGCTGATCGCCATCGCGCGACCCTCAACTGCGGATGCTGATCGCCATCGCGCGACTCTCAACTGCGGATGCTGATCGCCATCGCGCGACCCTCAACTGCGGATGCTGATCGCCATCGCGCGACCCTCAACTGCGGATGCTGATCGCCATCGCGCGACCCTCAACTGCGGATGCTGATCGCCATCGCGCGACCCTCAACTGCGGATGCTGATCGCCATCGCGCGACCCTCAACTGCGGATGCTGATCGCCATCGCGCGACCCTCAACTGCGGATGCTGATCGCCATCGCTCGACCCTCACCTGCGGATGCTGATCGCCATCGCGCGACCCTCAACTGCGGATGCTGATCGCCATCGCACGACCCTCAACTGCGGATGCTGATCGCCATCGCGCGACCGCACACCTGCGAATGCTGATCACCATCGCTCAACCCTGCACATGCTGATCACCATCGCGCGACCCTCAACTGCGTATGCTGTTCGCCATCACGCGATCGCCCACCTGCAGATGCTGTTCGCCATCGCTCGACCGCCAACCTGCGCATGCTGATCGCCATCGCACGACCCTGGCATGCTGATCACCATCACGCGACCCTGCGCATACTGATCACCATCGCGCGACCCGGCGCATGCTGATCACTGCTCGCGATCGCTCACCTTCGCATACTGCTCGCCAACGCACGATCGCTCACCTGCGCATACTGCTCGACCATCGCGTCGGCATAACACAACGCGCCATCGCCAACCTGCGCGTTAGCGCTCACCAGCTCACCATCGATCGCTTGTTGATCCATATCGCCAGCGGTCCTCCTCGCCCACGCGGCAGCGCGTTTCCTCGCCATCGCGCTAACGCTTGCGTTCGCCGCCTCGGACTCACTCTCATCCACCTGCCCACCCTCACGACCGCTCGCCTGCGCGACCGCTCATCCGTGCACCCGCGCGACCGCTCGCCCGTGCAACCGCGCGACCGCTCGTCTGCGCGCCCACACACCCACGTGCCTGCACGTCTACGCTCATGCTCTCCAATGTTCGCCCACGCGCGAACCAACGGTTTTTTCCATCGCTCCGTCGCGCGAACCTACAGTGTTCTTCGCACAAATGTCGGCTTATTTCTTGCAGTATCCATTGCTCGTCTATGGGTTAACGCTCGCCGACCACCAGGAATTCCCGTCGCGTGAGCTCCAGGGCAATTGCGACCACGATTCCCAATGGGGTTTTCGCAGCATGACCAGCCTGGCGAGTTCTTCTGGAGCGTATTTCGAGAACACTGCCTCACCCCGTAAACACAGAGCATGGCACTTGCAAGAATAGGAGAAACTAAGGGAGATCTGAGCAACACTCCTCTATTCCTGAACGTGGGTTAGCCCTTCCCCGTCATTCCCTGGAAGGATTTTTGGCGGGGGGGCTTTCCGTTCGAGATTTCTCCATCGGACAAGGGGTGACTTCTTACCTCTTCCTCTGGGAGCTTACCAGGTTCTTTCCCTCCTCGGTTACGGCCCGAGGTTTGGTTCAAGGAAGTTATAGGAAGATCAAGGGTACTTTCCCCCTCTCGAGCTCAGGCACCTTGGCCTTTCGTCGTTAAGTATCTAACTTGCGGACAAGCTCGATGTTGTACCATCTGGACGCGCTGACTGAGGGCTTCCTTCGGGTGTCTCATCTGTAGAGGTCGACGACCTCAGACACCCTTCCATCCTTGAGAAGAGTTTGTTTGTGCCCAAGGACAGAGACTTAGACAGCTGCTGTGCGGAGTAAATCGACTTCCGGTTTCACTCCTCCAAGGCGCTTTCTTCCAGACTCTGCAGGGCTCCAGCGCCCTTTTCTTTCAACCACGTCGGCCTAAGTTATCGGCTACGACAACTGGGACAAGGTGTCCAATTGCAGTTTCCTCCTGTCAGGAACAGATGGCACGGGAGACTCCCCCGGGGGGGCATAGTCCTAAAAGGAGTTCACGAACTCTAGGATTGCAGGTTTTTTCGCTGGGAGGATGCTTAAGGTTACTCATCCGAATGACAGCTTCCCGATGCCCATTCCCGCACAATCTCTGTGAGTAGCCAAGGATATCGCGCCTGCCGTCTCTGTCAGCGAATTCAGTGTCTCTGAACCTCTATGCCATAGCGTCAGCAGAGTTGCCCAGTTGGGCAGAATGATTCATACCTTAGGCGAAGGTCTTCCTTAGGATCATCGACGGCTTCACCCCCGGCCTCCTCAGTCGATCCTTTCTTGTAAGGAAGGATCTGAGAGGGGATGTCCATAGTCGACCTCTCAGCCCTGATCAAGTTTGTCGAACAAACTTCGGCCAGCGTAGACCAGCAGAATCGATCAGACTGGTAACGAGGCGACAGGACTCCTTAAACCCTGGATCGGAAGGACGGGTACTTTCAGTTTCCATTCCATCCATCTTCCAGGGTGCTCGTCGAATTCAGCCTAGACTGCAAGTATTCCTGCTTATGATGCAGTGTGGCTATCCCGCCGTGGCATAGCAGGTTTGTTTCCCCAGAGAACTCTCCCTGCCTTCCCCTTGGCCGCTCAGGTGCAGGCTTCTGCCTCCTCTGCTGTTTGGAGGGCAGGTCAACTCCGGTAGGCTCGGGTTTCGACCTTCTTCAGCGCCGGGACAAGCTTCCGGATGCTTACCATGAGTGTGGGCTCATGGTATTTTGCTTGGAGCCTTCTCTTCCTCTGCCTCAACATCTGGAGTATCTGGCCATGATATTGAGTCAACCGCCTTACCCCATTGGAAACCCCGCTTCTCGTCCGTCCAGCGAGGTTAAGCAACGTCGGTACTTGGATGGGTGACCACCTGGGGACGCCAGATTCTGTTACCACATCCTCCGAGCCTTCCTTTCGGTTGACTGTGGCAAGACTGAGGAGAGTCGCAGTACCTGTTCTCAGTCAAGCAGAGCTTTCAGCCCTACCTTGGAACGTTTCCTAGTTCTTTCCTCATTGACCCGTCTATAGTCCGAACGGTCGCCTCAGGATAAGTTCCAGGTGGGGCGATCCAAGTTCCGGTGGCTTCAGGCAATGTTTAACCGGACTCCCTGGCCCTATGGGACCAGCGGAACTATTAGACCTGCAATGGGTGTTGACCTATGGAGCCTCTTGATGGTATTGGATATTCTCGTCCTTTCCCCACATTCTTGATGCGGTTCTCGGACTCGTCAAAGGAAAGGGGGGGGGGGGGGCATGTTCCGGTCCAGGCCTATGGTCAAGACCTGAAGGATACCTCTCCATCATTCAGGCAGGCTTAGGGGCCTTAGTCTGGCTCCTCTTCAGATCCTACAGCTCCTGCCAAGTCGCCCCGTTGCGCGTCGACTTCATACTAACCAGCAGGGGACGCATTTTCACACCTTCACATCTTGCAGTAGAGATACCGGGATGATTGAGATTCTCTCAATACCACCATCGGCTCTCTCATTCCAGGCAGGGGAATGTTTCTCTCAGACTATCCGAGCAGAGCCTCATAGAGAGAGTGTACCTAGGGGTCTTTGACCTTGGGTAACCAGCAAGTGCTGGTCTGGGGGACCTGATCGCGACAGCTTGGAACCTCAAGCTTCCGCTAGTCTTCCCCCCAGTCTCAGACCCCGAGACTCTGGCAAGATGCATTCCGGTGATGGTGGGACAACTTCAACGCCTGCGTCTTCCCTTCTTTTTGTCTGCGGACAATGGGTCTCAACAAGACCAGGTTGTCTGTCAACCTTTCAATGGGAGAGCTCCACTGGGACTATGCGCAGAACGGTTTCTGGACCCTCTGCTTCCCCTGACGGAACTCCCGGGAGAGCTTCTCCCACGGCGCAGACTACTCAAGCAACCACACTGCGACATCTCTCCCGAACCGGGGCGTCGCTTCGGCTTCATGCCTGGAGACACTACGCTTCCTCCTCTAGAAGAGACAACCCGCTACAGTCGCGGTACGGAGGTCGCGTCATCTGCGATAGTCATCCACAGGGGTCTCCCAGGCAAAGTGAAGAGTCTAAGGTGGTTGGTGCCGTGGGAGATATACCTCTTCCCTTGAGGCCTCTTCTCCAGCAATAACGGTCTTATTGCCTTTCGGCGGGAGGAAACTCCTTTCCGCTCTCGGCAATGAAGCCTGTCGCTCAGCCTTTCCCTGACCTTCAGGCTTAAAGGAATAACTTTTTCCTGCCCGCTGGATCTATCCTCGCTCATGCGAAGCTACGATCGTCCCTGCCCTAGTCGGAGGAAGACCTCCAACTTGGAGCATGGCTCGGACTTTTAGTCCTTTAAGAGATCTTCTCAAGACCCTTTTACGACAGGCCTCGAATTGTATTCCGCCTTGGGTCTTCTGCTCACTCTGGCCACGGCCAGTGTGTAAGCAATCTTCTTGGTCTCTTACTACTCCCCCCTTTCTAAGGAAGAGGGGAAGGCAACATTCAGGCTCGCTCCTGAGTTGTTGGCTAGACTCAGAATCTGAGAGTCCCGGCCCTTCGGTCCGATTCATTCAAGATTTCGAGTCTCCATTCTGTGTCTGATGTCCCAAGACCTTCTCTTTCTTGCCAGTAAGGAATCGAGAGGTTAGCGCTGGGAACAGCTGCAGTTTGTCCTCAGTTGCAGCCGATTTGGGAACACAAGGAGGACATGGGGGGAGAGTCACCAATATACCTCTTCAGCCCGGACTCAAGGACATTCATCTCGACCTGTCTTCAGACCCTCCCCCGTCACGTCGCCCTACAGCACGATGTTGGATACATCGCAACGTCCCTCGCCTTCGAGTAATACTACTCTGTGACGCAGGTGCTACAAGCTGGAGTCTGGAAGCGTCTGATGACCTTCGCAGCCCGCTTCCTGCAGGGCGTGACCCACAGGAGTCTCGATACGTTTTCTATCGCTCTGTGGTGGCTACACAACAGCTGGTCTAACCTCAGGCTCCTTTTTGGACAGGTAGCAGAAGGTTGAGGGCATTGTTATCAGGTTTTAGTCTGCATGAACGAAAGAAGTATGTCTGGCCCTTACTTCTTTCTTCATCATCCCCTCTACGGGGAAGCAGCATCCTGGTCTCTGCAAAGCTGACCTCGAACCTCTGCAGGTAAACCATGCTTCCTTGTGTTCCGAGTATTGAGTCAATACTGTCGCGTCCCCCATACCCTGACGAGGTGGTATTGGGAACGTCCTAACCCAGAGTTCCTTCTGGAACTCCGGTCAACTGCCTAGGACGGGTCACACTTCTTCCTTCACACACAAGCTTACATAGGCCACATGGTTCCTTGCGGAGCAAGGAACTTTTGAGGTGCAGGGACTCCTTTTCTCGAGTGCGACTCACTCGGATTCTGAGTCCCCGGGTAAAGCCAAAGCCAGTATGGCTGGGGACTTTCCACCCTTCCTAAGGGATAAGTCACTCTTTGTAAATAGCGTGGTTTGTATTTCGGTTACGGAACAAATGACAAATTCGAAGATAATTTGTATTTTTCCTAACCATACAAACCTTAGCTATTTACACATATTTGCCTGCCAGCCCTGTCCCCCAAGACAAGTCCTACCTCTAAGTGAAAGTGAGTATTCACCTGTGTGTGAGGGGGAGAAGGGGTAGCTAGCTACCACTCCCCTACCCCCCCGCTAACTAGCGCGGGGGTAATACACCCTCGTTAAATTCTAATGGCTCGCCATTTCAGCTACGCTAAAAGTAATACCCCCCCCCTTTGTAAATAGCTAGGGTTGTATGGTTAGGAAAAATACAAATTATCTTCGAATTTGTCATGTTAAATAAAAAACTGGCAATGGGAAGACCTCATCCAAGATATCTTCCAGAAAATAGTACAAAGATTTCTTCTCCATTTTGCAATGGAATTGTCAGGGTTTAAGGGCCAAATATGAAGAACTTGAGCTCCTGATTTATGGGCACTCCCCTATAGTTGTATGTCTACAGGAGAGCAAGCTTGATGCTAATACTCCATGTTCTTGAGAGTATGTTAGGTTGGGAACACCATATGATCAACAAACAGGGAGCCATGGTGGAAGTCTTGCATACATTCGCCGAGATGTTCTGCAAATATCTTTACTTATTTGTACCCCTCTGCAGGCAGTGATTGTACAAATTCATGTAGGGAGAAAATACTCAATTTGCTCTTTTTATTTGCCTCCTAATGACATCATGTATAAGGATTTAGTAGAGGTGATTCAACAACTCCCTCAACCTTTTCTCTTGTTGGGGATTTTAATAGTAGACATCCTTTATGGGGCGATGTTTTTGCAAACACAAGGGGTAACATTATATCATCAATTGTTGAAAATGAAAATGTTGGACTACTTGGTACAGGAGAGCCCACGCACTTCCATGTTCAGACAGGTACCTTGTTGTGCATTGACCCATCAATCACAAACTCAAATTGCCTTCTCGATTTTGATTGTAGGACATTAGATGATTGGCATACTAGCGATCATGCACCAATCATTATAAACACCAACAGATGTCCAGCTTTACAGAGATATCCACGATGGAATCTTGATAAGGCAGACTGGGATAGATTTCATGAGCTAAGCAAAATTGAAGGGAATGCAGATGGAACATTCCATACAGCAGGAGTCAATTCAATACCCAAAACGACAGGGATATTGAAACGACGACCAATCCCCTGGTGGTCTTTAGAACTAATTGCCCCGCACAGAGCCATAAATAAGTCTTTAACTCAATTGCGCAGACGCCGTACGGAGGAGAATTTGATTGTATACAAGAAATGTAGAGCACAGTTCCGTCGCGCCATGAAAGAAGCTGGGCGCCAATCTTGGGTGTCTTTAGTTTCCTCCATTAACAGTAGAACATCACCATCCTCTGTGAGGAGGAAAGTACAAAAAGATAGCAGATAAATTCACCCCAGTATATGACAAGAGCAACTGAGGTTAGCAGTGCCCTGACTGATAATTTTTCAAATGTATCATGCATGTGTGAAGCAGCTCCTGGTCACCAGTATAGGAGTATTGAAGAAAAGAAAATTTTTAATTTTGCAACAGGAAGGGAAGAATCATACAATTGTCCTTTTAGAGAAAGAGAATTTGATTCCGCACTTGCTACATGTAATATACAGCCCCTGGACCTAATGGAATTCCATATGCAATGATTAATCATGTACCTCTTAATACCAAGTTGTTTATTATAAGCATTATTAACAGAATATGGCATAATCATAATTATCCAAGTGTTTGGGAACTAGCCATTATTTCAGCCTCTTTAAAACCCGGTAAGGATAAGTTTTTAGCTGCAAACCATCGACCAATTGTATTATCTTGTTTATGTAAGATCATGGAGAAGATGGTCAATGCAAGACTGATAATGGTACCTAGAAAAGAAGGGTGTTTAATCACCTATCCAGTGCTTTTAGAAAAATGCACTCGACAACTGTGTTGATTCGACTTGAGCCCTCTATTTGTGAAGCCTTTGCTTCCAAACAGTACCATGTAACAGTCTTTTTTTTATTTTGAAAAAGCATATGATACTGCATGGAGATATGGTATACTTAAAACCATCCATGATTTGGGATTACGAGAAGAGCTACCATTTTTCATTCAATCATTTATTTCACATAGATTTTTTCAAGTGAAAGGGGGGGGGGCACTATCGGAGAGAAAATGTCAGGAAGAAGGAGATCCCTAGGGTAGTGTGTTAAGTGTAACCCTAATTGCACTAGCAATTTATGGGATATCCTCTGTCATTCCCTAAGATATTCTCTCAACAATATTTGTAGATGATCTCTCCATATCATTTGCTGGAGCTAGAATGTCAATGGTTGAGAGAAGACTACAACTCGCACTTGACAAAATTATTCAATGGACTGATATGAATGGGTTTAAGTTTTCAACAAGCAAAACTACTGTTGTCCATTTCTACCATATTCGGGGAGTACATCCAGACCCTAATCTATACATCAAAGGTCAACGGATTCCATGTGCAAGTGAAGCTAGGTTTTTAGGCTTGATATTTGATTGTAGGTTGACATGGGTTCCTCACTTAAAATCATTAAAAGCAAAATGTATCGATGTTTTGAATCTTTTAAAAGTTTTATCCCATACATCAGAGGGGGCAGACCGCAAAACTGTTTAAAGTTATACAAGGCTTTAATTTTTTCAAAAATTAGTTATGGGTGTGAGATAGACTCCTCAGCCTCCCCAAGTCGACTATAGATTTTGAATTCTATACACCATACTGATATAAGATTGGCAACCAGAGCATTTAGAACTTCGTCTATTTCAAGCCTCCTTTTTGACGCTGGAGAATTATCGTGAGACCTTTACCGAAAGCCTTCTGTTATTCAGTATTGGTTAAGGTTGCAAAGGCTTCCTAATTCTTTAGCCTGTCAGACTGCAAGTCTTGTAAAGCACTCAACATACTTTCAGATGCACCCAAAATCTCAACCTTATGGTTTTTAGGTGAAACAATTGATAGGCAGTATTGATACATTTAGGACTAAGGTGGTTCCATGTAAGGTATCATCAACATTTCCATAGAAATTACCAGAGGTTTCTTTTTGTAAATATTTTGTTGGAGTCAAAAAGAATATGACTGACTTAGAAGCCAGGTCTCTTTTTTAAGGAATCGACTTCTATATATACTGATGGCTCCAAATCAGATGCTGGCGTTGGATATCAAGTACAGTATATAGTAGTCCTTTTAATTGTAGAGGTGCACTTCCTCCCTCAGTATTTACTGCCAAACTACTGTACAGTACTGTATATGGAATACTAACCACTATCGAGAAAATAGCGTTACAAGACAATGGCAAATTTACCATTTTTAGTGATGCAAGAAGTGTACTATAAGCTTTAGAGGTTTTTAATTCCAATAATCCTTTAGTTTTAAAGATTTTAGAGTGGCTTTTAATTATTGGTATGAAAGGTATTACAGTTAGATTTTGCTGGGTTCTGGCACACGTAGGTGTGTCTTGAAATGAGAAGGCGTATTCACTTGCAAAAAGAGTGTTGCAGCTGAGTTGCTACCAAGAAGGTATCCCATTCCCAGTAATGATTTTTACCCACAAGTAAGAATTTTATTTATAATAATTGGCAACAGCATTGGGATAGGTTACTTGAAAATGAAATGAGAGAAATAAGTAATGTTATATCCTCTTGGAGGTATAACGGGATGCCACGAATTTGGGAGAATACCCTTTGTCGTCTCCAGATTGGTCACACTCAGATGACACGAGTCTTTGCTGGCTGGCCAACATCAAACGTATTGCGACAACTGTTCGAACATTGTTAACTGAATGCCCCACATCTAGTAGTTAGAGAAATAGATATCTGTTTGAGGCTCGAGGTGAGGATGGCAGGTTCATCCTTGCCAAGATTCTTGGACATGATGTGTCCTACCATGCTAGTGTATTTTTAGCTTTATTTCAGAAGCAGGTCTTTTGAAAGATATTTAATTTTTAAAATGACATCTTTGCTCTTATGGTTTTAGCTGAATATTTATTTATTTAAAATAAACGATATCGGCGTCAATGACCTTAGATCTCAGGATGCCAGAAAACCTCAAATCAGTAAATCAATCAATCAGTCTCGTCAGTGAAAGGTTATCACTCAGCTTTAAGCCTTGCCTTTAGGCTGAAGGAAGTTGACATTTCCTCTTCATTGGAGCTTTCTTTACTCATACGGAGTTATGAGATCACTTGCCTCCAGTCAGAAATTAGTCCTCCTCCTTGGAACGTGGTTCGTGTCTTGAGATCCTTAAAAGGACCCTCCTATGAACCATTACGCCATGCAACTAACCGAAACCTCACTTTGAAGATGCGTTCCTGCTTTCTTTACCCTCGGCAAAGAGAGTCGGTGAACTACATGGTCTCTCGTATGATATCACCCATTCAAGGGGATGGGAAGAAGTGACATTTGACTTTGTCCTAAGACTTGAAATATGGGGGTACTGGACCATAGATAGGGGACCTTTCAGATTGAAATATGGGGGTACTGGACCATAGATAGGGGACCTTTCAGATTGCGAGTCTTTGTTTTGTAACTAATGACCCAGATCAGTTGTTTCTATGCCCAGTGAGGAGTTTGAGATACTATCTTAAATGCACTGCAGCAACACGGCCCCGACTAGCACCTCTGTTTGTTAGGTCAAGGAGAGTAAAGAGGAGGATCACCAAGAGCATTGTTTCCTCCTGGATCTGCCAAGTAATCGAAAGAGCCTTGGCTCGCCGACCTAGGGCCCATGATGTCAGTGGATTCAGCACTTCCTTGGCATTCAAATGCAACTTTTCCGTGTTGCAAGTACCAAGCGGGCGTGAGGAAGAGACAGACCACCTTCACAGCTCACTATTTAAAAGACGTGACCCACAAGAGACTCGATACGTTCACTATCGGCCCTGTGGTGGCTGCTCAACAAGTGGTTTAAGAATACCTCAGGCTCCTTGATGGACAAGTAGCAGTTGGTCGAGTCCATTGGTTACCCGGGTTGAGACTGGGATGAATGAGAGAATCTCTGGGTTTCCTTTCTTCATCTTCCCCTCCCTTGGGGTACAGCACCATGGGTCCCTCTGCAAGCTGACTTCAATCTCTGCAGGTAATTATCACTTCCCTTGTGTAGCCTAGTATGAGTCATAAATTTATATGCAGTCCATGCCCTCACTGCTTTCTAAAAGGTAAGCAATGGGATACGTTTTGTTTTCCTATATAAACAAAGATGATGTTCATACTAGACAACAAACTCTATTACACTGTATGTCACAGGCTGCTATTATACTCGCTTTGTATATTTTAGCGAGGTCTCAGTTTTCCCTAGACCACAGTCATATACTGTACTGGATAAAACTGGGTCAATGTCCATGCCAGAACTAGGACTACCACTCACCTGAGAGTGAGCCATTCAGATAAATAACGGAGGGTTTGTTAGTATGGGAACAAATGACAAATTCGGAGATAATTTGTATTTTCCCTAATTATTAAAACCTGGAGTTATTTATATAAATTAGCCCGCCATCACCTGTCCCCCAAAAGTCCTGCCTGCAATCAAAAGGGACGTCTCTCACTGCTGTGAGAGTATAGAGGCGACTGGGTACCCTCCAGCCTACCTGGTCAAGCAGTTAGGCAGAGTTGCCGCCTTGCAATTAAAGTCTAATGGCTACCTTTGAGCTCCGCCAAAAGATAATCCAAATAAATAACTCCTGGTTTGTATTAGTTAGGGCAAAATACAAATTATCTCTGAATGTCATAGCTTCTGAAAGATATTTAACTTTTAAAATGACATCTTAGCTTTTATGGTGTTAATTGAATATTCTTTTATTTTTTATTTACAATAAACTATTTCGGTGTCAATGACCTTAGATGTCAGGATGCCAGAAATCCACAAATCAATCAATTTAGTTATTCCAGCACTATATACAAACCTTACTCTCCTTACGTAGGAGTAATATTTTGACAACTGCTGAAATCATCCGTTAAAACTTTTGGGAGATGTAACCACCCTCCTCTAGTTAGCGGAGGGCGGAAGCAGGAAATCGACCAACCATCCCACTCACAGCAGCGCTAGTAAACATCTATCATTTTATATGTTGGCTCCGTAGAGTTTCCATGTAATCATGCTCTCCAATCAAAACCTTTTAACTTAGATTTTAAAAATTCCTTTTTCTTTTCAGAATGGTGACTCAGACTTCCCTTAGGTGTGGACTCTCTTCCCTAATAAGGATTTGTTTCAGAGTTGTGGTAGGCTGGTTCCCTTCGGGGTTTCCAGTTGGGGCATCCCTTCATGGTGAACCCAGAAACTGGCTTCAGTTAAGTTTCACAGAAACCTCTCGATACAGACCTTTAACTTGAACAAAGCTTGTCGATGGGAAGCAGAGAGCGCTGCCCGGAAGTCCGCCTCCAGGTGATGGACAACTTCCCCTTCCGAGGTCGAGTTAACCTCGACTAGGTGGTGGACAACTTACCCTTCTGTGGGAGTTACCCTCCACCAGCCACTGTACAGCAATCTTCCCATTTGCAGGGAGAATTACTGACAAGTGTCATCAGGGTTTGGTAGCCTTTCCCACCCGAGGAAGAGACTGCTTTCGCCTGAGTGTTTTCCCCCTTTGGGGTTTCCTCCAACAGTCATTGGATTTTTCCATGCCCTGCTCTTGCTCTTCGAAGCTTGGCGACAGAGGAGTTTGATGACTGCTTGCCTTTCTTACTCATTGCCGCCCTACCCTCAGTATACAGAACGAGTCTCATGAGCAATTTCCCTTTGGGGTCTTTGCTACAAATGGTGATGCCTACCGACTGCTTGAGGTCTCGTAAGTTTTAACTCTTCAGGGTTATTGCTGACATCGTGTCTTTTGGCACAACAAAGCTCTTTGAGGTTTGTGAGGCCCTGTGCCACATGGTTTCTACCTCTTACAAGGTTGAAACTACTCGGAAGCTATAACTCTTCAGGGTTATTACCTACATTGTGCCTCGTCGGGCTTTGTGAAGCCAGGCCCTTAAGTACCTGCGTCTTATGGTTTCTACCTCTTACGAGGGAGAAACTGCTGTCCTTCAAATCCAGCAGTCTTTTTCGTTCTCTTCCGAGGGGATGACGTAGGGCTACTCACCAACCCAATGTGGTGGGTAAGATGAGTATGAGTACTTTGCAAAGACCTTAGTTTTGCAGAGAAGTCATGCACAGTGTTGCGCATCAATCCACAGAGCTCTAGCAAAGTAGGTGGTTGAGGTCTGCCAACAACTCAGGTTATTTACTTTAGTACCCATTGTGAGTTTGCGAGACCCGACTTGCCAGCGCGCAGAGCTTCAACTTACTGTTTGTAGGGAAGTAGTGTGCACTGACTCACATTACCTGTACCCATCCTTACAGGTAAGAGTCGACTCTCCTCACCAGCATTCGCTGGCGCTTGCAAGCAAGCCTGAACAAACCTGCCTAGTGTTTATGTTCTGGGCCAACAAACTCTTACATGCGAAGCTACGTTTCTTCCTCGGAAACTCCTATCCTTGAGGAGGTTTACTGTACACAACTACTGATGTTCGCTAACACTATAAGGCTGAAACAATCTAATTTGGCTGTGTATGCCCACTTGCCAAGACAAAATCTCAGGGTTACTGTATTGCTGCAAATACAGTTTACTGTACTGCCTATCGCTTGCGACATCCACATAGCATCATTGTGCCTCCAGGGTACAACGTCTCGCTAGACGCCGAGTTTTGTGAATCGTAATTATTAGGGATTACTTTTGGGGCTTGTTATCTTTATGGAATAGAGAACTCTTTAGAGCACTCACACAATAGGCTAGTGACACACACCCTTGCAAGGTTATTTTTTGCAAGCCTCTATTTCCAAAGGGATAGTGACAGCTTCTGCTTTTAGTCACAAACGATAGCAACAATATACTGTACTGTATTCACTTAAAGGGATGCTTGTCCCACCCACAAGATGGGCAGGTAAACATTTAATATCGACGTAGGTTTGATTGCTGTGATAACTGCATGTTCTTTTTATGGGTGCACACATCCTCAAAAGCATTTTAACAATGATATACCAAGTCGAAAACCAACTTCTTTGGGCAATAATGTTGCGATTCATCGCACATACATTATTCCCGTAAGTGAGCTCAGGCTTGTTTTTCGAATTTACCCAAAGGCAAAGAAGTTACATTTGCTATCACGTCTTCTGTTTGGGTGGGAGTACTAGGTTAGACAACTTCTCTGGTAACTGCAATGGACCCTGGAAAGCCCCCAATGGGGTAAAAATATCCTTTAGCTCTGATAGGGTCAGAGGTGGTAACTCTAAGAAACTGATGGCTTTAAGAGAATTCTCCGGGCTGAAAACCGATTGTTAAGTCGGTTTAGCGCCTTTTCCGTCAGATCCGGGTCATAGTTGAGTTTAGGATTCTGTGCTTGCAACTGAAACCTGTCTTCCAGATTGTTTTCAATGACAATATTTCTTGAAGGTAGACTTTATCCTGTTTTTTAGGCAAAGGATGAGGGCATCAATCCCTTTATCCCGGTTAACAGCAGAACCCTGATTGCCTCAAACGTCCTCCCTTTCTTCATTTGTAAGAACATTATGTTGAGATAAGGGGACGGAGGCAGATCTGGTGCATCCACTTTTTTGTTCCTCTTGTCCCACTTTGGGATGTACTCCCCCCCCCCCCCCCAACTCTTGTATTATAAGCAAAGAGCTTATTACCTAAAAGGCCAATGTTTCGTCTAAGTCGCGGGACTCTGCGACTTTTTGCCAGATTGACTTTCAAGTCGGACTGTATTGTTGCAGGAGTGGGGTATAAGTCTCCTTCCTTACCTTCACCTTCTTTACGTGAAGGGGAATCTCCAAAAATTCAATCATTATATGCTCATCAAGCCTGTTCGTAGGGCCGTTATTTTGGCCACCATCCAAACTTTCCAGGGAGGGAACCTCGACCTTACTGCATTGCGGAGAAAAATACGCTTAATGCCAGCATATAATCTGTCTTATAGGTAATACCCTGGGATGAATACAGTAGTGGGTTTGTCTTATGTGATATGAAAAATCTTCACTAGCGGTAAGATTGATGAGTGTGATGACGTCGTCACGCGTTGAGAAGGCAGTGTTTACAGCAAGATCTAGCTGGACAATTTTCCTGCATGAATCCTGACAAGCACAGGTATGAGTGACACCTACTTGACTCCCCTACTCTAGGTAAAGAAAGGGAGAGTGCGCTAAAAGGAATACGTATTTCTGGGAAGCCTTGGGGCGTGACTGCCGGTATACGGATCTCTCAAGACTTTATAGAGGAGATCTCGGCTTAGAGGCCCCATCATCATATGACATACCTGGTTCTTGAGAACGTGTTAAAAAATTAAGGCTCTTCTCATCCCACAATGTTGTCATCTGACTTGGGGGAGGAAAGGCTTTCTCAACTCTAGGTTCCCTCTTGACCTTTGTTGTGCCCAAAGGCGCGATGTCAGCAATAACCCTGAAGAGTTAAAGCTTACGAGACTCATTGATGGGAGAGGAGATCTCAGGCAGTCGGTAGGCATCACCATTTGTCGCAAAGACCCCAAAGGGAAATTGCTCATCAGACTTGTTTTGTATCCTGAGGGTACAGCAGCGATGAGTAGGAACAGCAAGCAGTCATCCCATAAGATAAGCTAGGACCTGGTTCCTCAAGTCTTGCTGTTTGCATTCGACTTTCTTGATGAGTATCCAGCTAACTCTTAACATGTAATATTCCCGTCAGGAGGAGACTCGGTAATGAAGGCATCTCTTTCAGATTCCTGAGGCGAGCAAGAGTCGGCTCTATCACTGGAAGGGAGACCAATCGTTGCAATAATTACATGGGGATTATCTTGAACCTCCCTTGACTAGATAAGAAGAACAAGGAGGGAGTGTGTCCATGTCCACACAGGTCAAAAGGATGCCAGACACGTAGCTATCCCGTCCTGGGCAAAGACGCTAAATGCTACAATTTACAGAACACAAGTACTCACTTGTAACTCAAGTTAATGAGTAGACACAAATTATGGAAAAACACAAATCAGGAATGCTACATACCAAAAGGGTAGGCAAGGTGAATGCGAAAAGCTTGATTGTTGAAGTGAGAGAACAACCTCTTCACTTTGTGACCGGTAGGGTTGAGAGGAGACGCTGTGAGCAACCTCCCGTTTACCCAGCATGAAACATGACTCAGTCAACCAAATTTGATTGGCTGGTCGTAGAAAACACGACCAGTAGTAACCCCATTAAATGACAAAGTTTGTATCCTCGTAGATATAAAAACAAGAAAGTGAAAGAAAATAGGCAAATAGTAAAAGTAATAATCACTGGGCTCATAGTGGAATGATAGTAATGATGAACTTCAATATTTCAATGTTTTATTTTCAAATATCTGTCCCTGAAATTGTAGAGGAATAAAAATGTTATGGTAATAAACTAACAAAGGGTCTGCTTTAGTACAAATGACATCAGTAATACCTTGATAAGATTTTTCATCGAGATCAACAGACTACAGTCAAAAAGATGTAATTCATATTAAAAAAAAAAAAAAAAAAGGTTATAAAGATAAAATGTATTATTATACTAATAATCTTGTTGCACACAAATAATAATTCACAAACAGTATGTCCACTAAAAAATTTCAAAGCCCTATTAAAGTTTTTTTTCTTTATTACAGTTTTGAATTTTCAATGCACTTATGATTTACTCTTACAATGCTAATCAAATGATTTACTCTTACAATGCTAATCAAAACATAGAAGTACATGAGGAATTATTGGAAAATAAATCACTAAATGAAAATACTGAATCACACTAATGTACATTCCTACGGTACCAGAAGCGAGCACGGAAATCATCCGAACATGTAATGAAAGCAGGCGAACAAGGAGAGTGAACCATATGCCGCACCGGCCCATTATGCCCTGTAAAAAAAAATTCAAATTAGAATGTTTGTTGCTATATGACCTTTCTTTGGTTAATAACCGATCCTTCCAATAAAGATAGAACCTATTACATATGCACATAGCCAAATCTTCTCCGGTATTACATTTTATAAAGCAAAGATTAAACTAGAAAATGACATTCCATCTATATTTTCTAAAGAGGTGAAATTTTCTGACTAAAGGATACTGTAATAAAAGAAAAGAAAATCATAAAGGGAAAACAATTCTGGAATTTTGTCAAAGTTAAAGGATGGAGGATGCCAAGCATTGTTCAAGATTAAAAATATTGAATTGTGAAAGGCGCTAAAAAAATAAAGACAACTATATATTTGATTTTGGTGAAGGGAAGACAGAAATGTACAACTGACAATGTATAAGAAATGTACAACTGACAATGTACAGTATAAGAAGAAAAGTAAAAATTCACTTATGCTGATAAGAAAAATATGGAACAAAATGGAGGCCCAACTGGAAAGAGACGTAGCACCGGGTGTGATTGAACCCGTACCACCCAACACACCAGTGACCTGGCTACACAAGATGGTTCTCACAAAAACCAGATGGTACACCACGCTGCACTGTCGGCTTACAGCCCCTAAATCGACATTGCGTTCGAGAAACATATCACACCATCCCACTCATAAAGCAAGCCAGAGCAGTACCTCTTAGTGCATACAAAACGGTCACTGACGCATGGAACGGATTTCACTCCATTGATATTCGCGAAGAGGACAGACACAACAAAACTTTCCTCATGGAGCAGGGACGATTCTGCTACTGTCGCTCACCCATGGGCTTTCTCGCATCGCAGGACACGTACACACAATGATATGATGCGATTATTGCAGACGTCCCATGAAAGACAAAATTTGTCCATGACACCCTACTGTGGGACTCAAACTTACAGGAACACTGGTGGCGTGTCATAAATTACTTGGAACTCGTTGGAAAGAACAGTGGCATTATCAACCCAGCCAAGTTCCAATTCTCATCTACAGAGGTGGACTTTGCAGGATTCCCGGTTGGAGAAACGGGTGTAAAACCCTTACCAAAATACCTGAACGCAATTGCAACGTTCCCAAGACCAAAGAACATCATAGACATTCGGGCGTGGTTCGGACCAGTAAACGAAGTATCACACTATGGCAGGACAACTGACTTAATGGAACCGTTCAGCTCCCTACTCAGCCCATAAGTACGCTTCCAGTGGGGCCCGGAACTCGAGAACGTATTCCAGAGGTCGAAGGCAGCAATTATTCGCGAAATCGAGAAGGGGGTCGAGATCTTCAGCCCAGACAAAGACAAGCCAACATGCCTTAACCCAGATTGGTCAAAAGTCGGAATCGGGTACTGGCTGCGTCAGAAACACTGTACATCTGAGGCCCTCACACCAGGATGTTGACCAGATGGCTGGAAGACCACCCTAGCAGGATCGCGATTTCTCAAGGACGCAGAAAAGCGGTATGCACCAATTGAGGGGGGAAGCCCTGGCCGTGGCACGGGCACTCGAGGACAGCAGATTTTTCACCATGAGGTGCAAAGACTTGATAATAGCAACGGACTATAAGCCACTCGTGAAAAATTGTAGGGGACAAAGAACTAGACACCATCACGAATCCAAGGCTCTTCCAACTCAAGCAGCGAACACTAAGGTGGAGATACCGAATCATTCACGTGACAGGAAAAGACATACCCGCAGCAGACGCCACATCAAGGAACCCTTCACCCAATACACAGCCAAACACATCAGAGGTGATAACGGCTTTAATTGCCATTCGCTCGACACCCAACCACCAAGACGACATGGAAGCTGGTGTGATAGCAGTGGTACAATCGCCAATGGACTCAATTGGAGCTGTCACATGGGAAAAGTCAAAGGAAGTACCACTGTGGACCCCTGCCTACAAAGTATGATACCATTTATTGAAAACGGGTTTCCATCTACAAGGGACGAACTAACTGAAGAGCTACAACCATATTGGCAGTACCAGGACAGGCTGTCAACAGTGGACAGCGTCATCATGATGGATAAAAGAGTCCTGATACTATCGGCACTACGGGGTAAGATATTGAGATCCCTACACGCAGGCCACCAAGGGACCAACAAAATGCAAAACAGAGCTTAGGGTTCCATGTTTTGGCCAGGACTCACCAAGGACATCGAAATCACAAGGAACAGTTGCCAAGCATGTTGGGGGATGTCACCCTCACAACCGAGCGTCCATACACAACCATTTCAGGCCATTGCAGCGGATTTCTTCAAAATGAAAGGCACTGGCTACCTGGTCATCGTCAACAGATTCAGCGGTTGGCCCTACATCGTGACATCGGGTGCAGTGGCCAGGGGTTTCAGCAAAGCTAACCTGCACTACTTCGCTACCTTCAGAGTGTCCCAGGAGGAACTAAGCACTGACGGGGGGAACCTTAATTCTCTGCAAAGGAGACCCAGAGCCTACTACAGCACTGGGGAGTCGGACACCGTCTCATCTGCGTACCTTCCCCAGTCAAGTCCATAAAACGCCTCCTGACATCGCACACCGATCCATACGGCAGCCTAGATACTGAAGCTGAAGCAGCAGGCCTACTCCAATACAGGAACACACCAGACCATGAATCTGGCATGTCACCTTACCAGATCATATTCGAAAAAACCTCAAGGATCTGCAACCTGTGGCGCCGCGGACGCAGGTCTTCTCCAATCCAGCAGTTCACCCAATATGGCGGGACACATGGGAACGCCAAGAGGAAGCCCTGCGCTACCGATTTGCCGAGCAGGTAGACAAACTGACACCCAACACCTGGCAGCTGCTGCCTCTGAAACCAGGAGACCGGGTCCTGCTGCAGAATCAGGCAGGCAATGCCAGGGGGTGATGGGACAGAACAGGTATCATCGTGGAAACAAGACAACATAACCAATACTTAGTCAAAGTAGATGGGTCTGGCTGATCAACACTGCGCAATCGCCAATTCCTTCGCCATATACAAGGACTATCAAAGGTTGGACCACCAACTCTCGCCAGCTCTGCACAGACACATGCACCAGATAGGGAGCACATAACTCCCGTGCAGGGCAACTGTCATACACCACACGAAACACCCACACCACCAGGCACATAGCAAGAAGGGAACCCCACCGAGACACCACCCAAAGCCGAAGATTAGACACCTGTCAGGTCACCCACCTTAATCAAGTCCGTCCCCGACGCTTCAAAATGCAAGCCAACCGAGTCGGCAACCAGAGGAAAACTCTGGCCCAAATCCACTCATAACACAAAGCACAACACCCTCTCAAGGCAACACCAGACCACGCAAATGCAGGCGACCCCCAGAGTACCTGAAAGACTGTCACAGAATGAGTGGTTCTCAGAGGAAAAACTGGGGGTGGGGGGGTGAAATAATGAGTTAGGACAGGTCAAATCTGGCAGGCAAACGGGATGTACGCCACCTAAGGGTGCAAAAGGTAGACAGGGAAATAAACAGATTTGCGAGGGAAGCCACAGCTACTGGAACTGTTATACTACAATGATCTGAGGAATATTATCTTGATTTATTTGTAATTAATAGTATAAGATGGTGCATCATTATTATGAGCCCAGAGGGGGCATTAGGTTATATTTATATTGTAGGCTATATAGCAGCCAGATGAGAGTCACACATTCGGATAGGCCAATCGGGGGCACATTTTACAGTTCTTCCAATGAGTAATTTTATGCAGGTCTGGCAGTAAATATAACCACGCACCAGTGTACATACATAGATTGATATATGTGACAGCACATATCCCATATTCATGCATGTCACAGGAAGGTCATATTTATATGTATCTATATGTATGTAGCAGGATGGCCTATTACAGGTATGGTAGCCCATTTTATATTATAACCATTACAAGTGTGTAATTACATACATTTATTTTTTCAGCTTCAAACATTCGTTGCATGTACCTCAAATAAAGTCATCAAATGCACGAATGTCTTTATTGACCAAAATGGAGGGGTAGCTGAACTTTCGAAGACCTGCTCATATAGGTTACAAGAGAACTTCTAATTTGGCCTACTGTTCTTCGACAACCTCATGTAAAAAGGTTCCATGCAGCAGTGGAGTGCCTGTTTCTTCACGGTTGGAGTTTATCCAGCCCGTCCTCCGAAAGGATTTTTCAAGACAGACTGCGAATTAACTTTCTGGAAACCTCCAAGTCTTCCGCAGTGGTCTACCCAGGGAAAGAATCCATATTCTGTGTTTGGTGTTGTCAACAAAGCACTGTTCTACTTAAGGCAACTGTTCTACTGATAGCAGAATTTTTAATTTACCTGTGGGAGGAGAAACTTCTCTATCACAGGTGTGAAAGGCTATTGGTCAGCCTTAAGCCAGGTTTTTAAACTTAAGGAAATTAACCTCTCTTCTTTGTGGGAACTCTCGGCCTTGACAAAGTTTTGAACAGTCCTAATCCCCACGGGAAATCAAGCCCCTGACTTGGAGTGGGTTAAGGTTTTACAGTCCCTAAAAGTAGCACTGACAGACACCTCATGCTTACGACACCCTTCTTCCTCGCCCCTGGTGTCATTCAAGAGGGTGATTGAGCTTCATGGCCTCTATGTGATATCACACTCATTTATGCAGGAATTTCTAGCTAAAACCTACAATCCAGCTGTGAAAGATCATCAGTTTGACTCCTCTATTTTCTCAATCAAAGAGGTAACCGATGATATGGACAGTTGGCTAAAGTCCTGTAAGAGTAATTCGCTTCTACTTCATACAGACTAGTTGCTGTTGTCCTGCAACTCCCAACCTTCTTGTGAGACCATGTTGGATAAAAAAAAAAAAAATAAAAAGTTATGAAACATATCACAATATCGTTTTGGTTAAGAGAGACAATCGTGAGAGCACGTAAATCTTCAGAAGCATCTACCGGCCCCTCCCAAAGCACATGATATTCGTGGTATTACAGCAGCAACCGTGACACTCTGCAAAAACCATTCTGTAGATCAGGTACTTGAGCAGGTGTCTAAAAAAGGTAGATTACCTTTAATGTTCACTACCTTAAGGATTGCACCATTAGGTCGTAGCCGCTCAACAGTTGGTGTAGAGGACCATCTCCTGCAGGACATTCAACATTGTGTCACAGTTAACAGTTACATCCTGTTTTTGAGAGTTGAATGTTTGCCCTTCCTTCCTCTCCCTCCCTTGGGAGTGGCAATATTGATTGGACACACATGCAGGTAAATGCACCTTTATGGGTGGTGTTTTTGAAGAAGTGGTTCAGCAAATCTTTTAATCATATAATGGCCTATAGCTGTTCATGATTAAACCTTCTCGTCGGGTCGTAACCCATCTACATATACTGTATATGGATCAGGGTATGTAAGAATGCCATGTCATTTTCTCCTTTATCAGGTCCGTACACAGACATTCTGGGTTGTGGGTCAGCAAGATGCCTTTTTCTCTTCAGGGGACTTCCTCCCACAGGAGGAAGACTTCCCAACTAAATGACTCGGTTTGTATCCACAGAGTAATAAATTACAAGTGTATTTTTTATAGCTATAGGTACCCCAAGTCATCCAATTTTTAATTCCCGCAGAATCTATCTCGTCTCATCAGAATTAGAGCGAGTGATCAGCAACAAGCAACAACATACCATCCTATATGGTACGAGGGAGGGTGAGGCAGCCATACCAGGCTGTCAGAGACTATAATTCTTCAACTAGACTTCACTGACTTTGCCCAGAAGTAACCCAATTAAATGAAAGGTTTGTAGCTAAGAAAAATACAAATTGATTAAAATATTTAGAGTACTTTTCATTTTAAGATTGATGAGATATAGTAATGAACAGTACTTCAAAGAACCTTTTGTATCACTTACAGTTTACCACATAAAGAATGCCTATAATAAGAGATTTTATACAGTCAAGATAAGGACCTACACTATGTAAGGTTTCAAGAAAAAATTAGACTAGAAGAAAAAGAATGAAAAATTTCATAAGATCTAAAAATATTTTCCAAATGAAATGATGTTTTACTCACCTAAAGATAACAAGTTTTTTCGCTGAGCATTACGAGCATCCCAAGCACAAAGAGATGTAGTAGCCTCATCAGGGAACATTACAAAGTCTTCTGTGTGATTGAACATCGCATGAGCACTATGTTCTTGTCGACCTGGCAAAAGATTAGAAGTGTTTCAAGTAACATACATATACATATACCAAAGGCACTTCCCCCAATTTTAGGGGGTAGCCGACATCAACAAGAAACAAAACAAAAAAGGGGACCTCTACTCTCTACGTTCCTCCAGCCTAACCAGGGACTCAGCCGAGTTCAGCTGGTACTGCTAGGGTGCCACAGCCCAACCTCCCACATTTCCACCACAGATGAAGCTTCATACTGCTGCTACCTCCGCGGTCATCTAAGGCACCGGAGGAAGCAGCAGGGCCTACCGGAACTGCGTCACAATCGCTCGCCATTCATTTCTGTTTCTAGCACGCTCTCTTGCCTCTCTCACATCTATCCTCCTATCACCCAGAGCTTTCTTCACACCATCCATCCACCCAAACCTTGGCCTTCCTCTTGTACTTCTCCCATCAACTCTTGCATTCATCACCTTCTTTAGCAGACAGCCATTTTCCATTCTCTCAACATGGCCAAACCACCTCAACACATTCATATCCACTCTAGCCGCTAACTCATTTCTTACACCCGTTCTCACCCTCACCACTTCGTTCCTAACCCTATCAACTCGAGATACACCAGCCATACTCCTCAGACACTTCATGTAACATAAAAATCAAGATATCCCAAATACACAATCAATAGAAGCCTGTCAGAGATGAATAAAAACATTACCATGACAAATTTTAGATGATTTCATTACATTTCTGTTTTTCATGAATTATATTAATATTCTAAATCATGTTACTTTACTCATCGTTAACCCTTTTACCCCCGGGGTATTTGGAAATTTCCAACCCTTAACCCCCAAGGGGTTATTTTTTTCCCAGCACATTTTGCAGTATATTTTTTTTAAATTGCTCTAACAGCCTTAATTTTTGTCATAGAGAGGTCAGGTTGGTCTCATTCTCATGGAAAATGCCTGCATTTCCTCAAAAAGTTATCAAAAAATATGAAAAACAAATTTTTATAGCATTTTTTGCAAGGACGTACCGGTACGTCCATGGGGGTAAAGGGATGGCTTTTGTGAAACGTACCAGTACGTCCTTTGGGGTTAAAAGGGTTAAGATAATGATTTCTTATGACCTTCGATAACATAGTTGTATTTTGGTAGATAAGCTTTATTCTGATGCTGAATTGGAAGTTAAATTTCTTCAATTGAATGACAAATTGATAAAGAACAGTTTAGATTAAATATAACAAATACTTTTTTTTCTAAAATTTCAGATTTGGAGAGATACCAAATACAGTGCACACTTTATACCATTATTAGGTATAGAAACCAGACAATGATGGATGAAGAAGGAATTGCAACACTTGGATGAGCTTCCTTTCTCTAATGATGATTTAAAATCATTAAAAAAGAATCAAATCTTTTCTATATGTAAAAAGGAGTAAAAGTAAAGTCTAAGTTCTAATCCACTGTAACTAGTCCACTGTTGAATTCTACATGTATTCTCAAGTTACTTTACTGCTTTTATTTTCTTATTGCACTGCACTGTTGTAGATTAGTTTGATAAACATATTTCTTATTTTCTATTTTTGTTTCACCTTTATGTATTTAATTTCCTGTAATGTAAAATATGCATAACTGAAAGAGTACTCTGTTTGATAAACATATTTCTTATTTTCTATCTTTGTTTCACCTTTATGTATTCAATTTCATGTAATGTAAAATATGTATAACTGAAAGAGTACTTTAAATTCCAATAACTTACCTACTGAACCAGCTCCAGTGTAAGCAATTAGACAGCGAGCAGTTGTTAGCTCCCATAACTTTACAACACTGTCTAATCCAGATGATAAAATATACTGAAATAGAAATTTGGTGGTAAATTAAAAACTGAAAAATTCATCAACAAAAACTTTAGCGATAATATAACTAGTAAAAAGATATCAAATAATTACTTGAAAAGTTTCATGGAAAAGTGAAAGATTTATTCTCTTTAACATTAAATAGTACTTGTTCTGCAAAGGCAATAATTACAACCATCTAATCACTAAAATGTTTAAAAACTAGTTTCCATCACAAACATTTCAAGTCTACTACTAAACATTCCAAGGAACACAATGAAAAAAAAATATCTCATGATGGCAATAAGTCAAGGAACATCTGAAGGTGCAGAGTTAAAAATGCTAGAATAGTAATACAAATTGCAAAATATAAAACCATTCAAAACAATTCTTTGAATTCTAAACCCTCATATGACAGAAAATTAAACATTATTTTATTTTTAAAATCATAGTATGCAACATGTATTTTGTCTCATGTTTCTTAATTGTTCATAAAATAGCAGAGTAATCTATCCTGTAGTTTATTGCTGTATGATTAAAATAGAAAAGGGACAATATTGAAAGATCAAAATATTGATATAAAGCTGAGACCAAAAATATCTACTATACACTAAACAGTCAAAAGTACAAGGTCAGATATACCAGACCTGAATCCTTTTAGGCATTATTCTAATCTAAAATTAATTTTCTTTCCAATAACATAGTGGAATGCTACTTATGGAAGTTATTTCATATGAAAATTAAAGGGAAAAGATACAAAAATAATGTATTCTCTTATCAACTTAGGATTAAAATTTTTGATCAGTTTATATCCTTTGTTTTAATGACAGCTTTATAAAACTGCATACAGTAGGGTCCCGAATTATACGTGTTCAAATTATACGATTCCCCTTTTATGCGATAGCTATTTTTCAAAAATAAATTTTCTGTATCTGCGAAGCTGTTCAAAGTCTGCTAGTCAAGCACTACAAAAAGTATCAAATCTATATCTTTTTAAGTATATTGGTAGCCCTAAATAAGGTGATTTATAATAAATGTTACAAAACAATATTAACATTACATCTTATTGACATAATTTCATTATAAATAGCCTATTTAAGGATAAAATTTCACATCAACAATGAAATCAACTGTTAACTGTGCGAGTCCAGCTGACAAAATGTAAACAGAATTGTGGTTACATTCTCGGCAATCTTTATCTTTCTCCAACCTTTCGATAATTTTAATGGTAGTGTTAATGATGGTATATTAAAGCATTATTTTTTTAGTACAGTATATAAAAGCTTTATTTTTCCCTTCGGGCGTTCAAGGTTTTCACGCGTAGACTGGGGTCGTTTATCGGCAGTGAATAGCCTAAACTTCGGTAACGAGTCGGCAATATTTTGTCATATATTAAAGTTTACATTTGATTTGCAAAGATTGGTTTTGTTGAGTACAAAGAATAACAATACTTACTAATAGATGAAGAAACCAAAATCGGTTTTCTTAAAGTGTCAATGAAATACGAAACAAAAAAAAATATACCGTGTTTACATCCATTTCAATCATAGCTTAAAATACGGTATCCGATTTCGTCAGCAAACCACAATTTTTTAGGATACATCATTTTATTCTAGAAAATTGCTACTCTTCAAATAGTTAATTGCGGTTAAAGAAAACATGTGCATTTGTTTTTGAATTTCGGGTGTGTTTTAAAAATCGAGTATTGCTGACTTCTTTTTGTTTTACTTCTGGCTGTGATCAGATCAGCTGATGTCTAGCTGCCGCTCTCAATATGCACGTAAGAATACAGCAACAAAGTATTGTTTATACCATTTCTTAACTTATTCAAAACCATCTATACAGTTAGTTAATATTACATAAGCACCAATGTGTTTTAATCTATCATTGTTTTTTGTTAGGTACTTTTAAAACACACACACACACACACACTCTCTCTCTCTCTCTCTCTCTCTCTCTCTCTCTCTCTCTCTCTCTCTCTCTCTCTCTCTCTCTCTCTCTCTCTGTGTGTGTGTGTGTGTGTGTAACAAATGAAATCTTTGTGGCTTCACAAAGTATTAATTATATTAAAGGCAATCATGATTAAATTTTCCTTACTTTCTCCAAACTCGCACCATCTCTGTCACATTGAACGTTATAGCGGTAACTTAATAGTTCGATAACTTTAAAAATTGGCCTAGTACTTGCTTCTTCTCTTATTTTTTTTATAGATGGTTTCATAATTGAAGTGGGTTCAAGTTGACTTTTAATTAAAGTTAGGAAAAGTATTTTGGATACGGAATGGACAATCATCCTTAGTAACAGTTTAGAATTATCGTAAATTATCATTCAGTCATTAGCGGCAGTCTGTTATTGTCGATTAAACGCAAAAAGAAAAAATAGTTTTCCTGCTTTACTACGTATATAAGAATTTATATAGATACGTTAAATAATATTTATAATAACATATTTACTAAAAAATTTTAATATTATTTATCACTTTGATCATGCGTGTTTAATGCCTTCGTTGGTTTGTTATGATCGAAGATGTAGCGTACAATAAACGAATGGAAGGTTTCCGTTTCAGGCGGCGTCATAAAGAAAAACATCAAATTAATGGCATTCATTCCATTTATTTGGAAGTTCTAAGAAAAATTAAGTAGAGCATTGGTAATAGCAAAATCAACATATAATCAATACTTGGTAAGATTGCTGTTGATGCAAAAACTAACCTATACACAGATGTGTAAATGCGTCTGTTTCTTCGTTATGATCAGAGATAAACGTAAACAAAAGATTGGTTGTCGTTTTTTATTGTGCGTTTTGGCGTGTTTAGGAAATGCATGATATAAAATCGCCTTTATTTTGATAATTCTGGATTTTCAATGATACAATAAAAGCTAGTCTATAGAGTGATGGTTTTACTATTCACCAGTTGTCTTATACAAAAGATATGACAAAAATTAAAATTTGTCTGTATTTTAGGTCGTGTAATAACGGAAATATACGGTGTTTACACCCATCCTGGTTTTGATTTTAACCTATTTTCAAGTTATTAGAACTTTAAAGCATATTAAAATTTTGATTTATTTACAAGAACAATTTTATATAAAAAAGAATGCAGTATAGTACATAGAAAGTATTGGAAATGGGTAGTAAACACGTTTGAATAGGTAAGTTGCTGGTTGCCATGGCCCCAATGGAATTATTTCTGTTAGTTGTGTGTTTCGGAATCTGCGATTTTCCATTTGTACGAGGTCATTGAACGACCAAATTCTCGCATAATTCGGGACCCTACTGTATATATAACTAACTTATTGCAGAACTGTGTCATAAAAGACAATATAAAAAATAAAAGATAATAGTTAGTCATTTACACTTTAATTTTTTACTTATATTTACTGATATATATAATTACATTGGAATGACAAAATTACTTAAATGTCACTATTTTTGAAGGTTCAAGTAAAAAAGTTTGATACGTGATATAACACCCTTACCTTTCCATTGCGTGAAAAAATTACAGAACACACTTCAGCGCCATCATGTCCCTTGACAAATGTTTGGACACATCTTCCAGAAACACCGTCCCACACCTTTAACATAAGAAGTGTGCATAAATACCAGGGCATTATAAGGAAATCTTAATTAAACCATGAGGGTAGTATTTTCAACTTACAGGGCTAGCTTAAAAGTTTGTTCTTAATATCATATATCAAGTGCCTGCTAATTTACAAGTCCATAAAAATCTGACAATTGTTCAAAAGTAAAAGTTGAACACTTGGATAAAAATTTCCTTTACATAATTGGTTTCAAGACACAACATTCATTGCTGGATGGAAGTTAAACAGTCACACATGCTTAATTGTAAATGTGGTTCTTTATTATGAAACTGATCCATGCGAGTTATTCATCAAAGCCACATAGGTGAAACAACTTTGTTCAACTTGGAAATGGGATAGTATTTCTGTAATAAGATGTTCATTTTAGAATGAACATTAGAAACCAGAATTTAGTTTACTTCAAAAATAAAATTTATCTATCCACAAACTATGACTATTGAGAATATTTGGTTTTGAACATAGCACAGAATCACCGATAAGAGCACATATACATAGTTAACCTCGTCACAGCTGTTGCAACTTGGTTGCATTATCAACATCTCCATATCCTTTTATGCCTATATGTTCAGTGATTTAACATATTTTATCATTCATGCCAGCCTTATAAAAAGAAATTTACAGAAAACAGATTTTTAGGATAATAATTTTTAAGGGTTTTAAACATTCTAAGATGTGAAAATACAATTTTCTGCAAGGGTATGTAATCAATCATCATTGCTGATCATATTGCAGACGTCTGCTAGGAAAACCGAGGCATTGTTGGGTAAACAGAACTACTGTAATTTGTTTCATCAGATGATGTAAAAGCATATTCTATATCAAATAGTGACAGAATTTGGAAGGGTGTGTGAGAGAAGGAAGTTGAGAGTTAATGTGGGTAAGAGTAAAGTTATGAGATGTACGAGAAGGGAAGGTGGTGCAAGGTTGAATGTCATGTTGAATGGAGAGTTACTTGAGGAGGTGGATCAGTTTAAGTACTTGGGGTCTGTTGTTGCAGCAAATGGTGGAGTGGAAGCAGATGTACGTCAGAGAGTGAATGAAGGTTGCAAAGTGTTGGGGGCAGTTAAGGGAGTAGTAAAAAATAGAGGGTTTGGCATGAATGTAAAGAGAGTTCTATATGAGAAAGTGATTGTACCAACTGTGATGTATGGATCGGAGTTGTGGGGAATGAAAGTGATGGAGAGACAGAAATTGAATGTGTTTGAGATGAAGTGTCTGAGGAGTATAGCTGGTGTATCTCGAGTAGATAGGGTCAGGAACGAGGTGGTGAGGGTGAGAACGGGTGTAAGAAATGAGTTAGCGGCTAGAGTGGATATGAATGTGTTGAGGTGGTTTGGCCATGTTGAGAGAATGGAGAATGGCTGTCTGCTAAAGAAGGTGATGAATGCAAGAGTTGATGGGAGAAGTACAAGAGGAAGGCCAAGGTTTGGGTGGATGGATGGTGTGAAGAAAGCTCTGGGTGATAGGAGGATAGATGTGAGAGAGGCAAGAGAGCGTGCTAGAAATAGGAATGAATGGCGAGCGATTGTGACGCAGTTCCGGTAGGCCCTGCTGCTTCCTCCGGTGCCTTAGATGACTGCGGAGGTAGCAGCAGTAGGGGACTCAGCAGTATGAAGCTTCATCTGTGGTGGAAATGTGGGAGGTTGGGCTGTGGCACCCTAGCAGTACCAGCTGAACTCGGCTGAGTCCCTGGTTAGGCTGGAGGAACATAGAGAGTAGAGGTCCCCTTTTTTGTTTTGTTCTTGTTGATGTCGGCTACCCCCCAAAATTGGGGGAAGTGCCTTTGGTATATGGATGGATGGATATCAAATGAAGAAAAGACAGCATTATTGAAGAGATGATGCCCTGTCATGTTAACCCCACAAAACAAATTAAAAACCTTTTACCTAATTTTTTCAGTTGCGTCTAAGTAAAACTTAACTGCAGGAGTCAGACAAAGAAACCTATTTTCTGATATACAACTCACCTTTCTCTCCAATGAGGAAATGTGAAAAAAGTGAGGAAAGCCTTTCATCTTAAAATCATTCCCTGAATGAAAGGTAGGCAAGAGACAAAATCCTATCATCAACACAAAATGCTGCATTATTGGAAAGAGCCTGCAACTCACTAATATGTTTAGAAACCAAAACTAACCAAAAAATTGTCTTTGTAAGATTCTTAAAAGAAAGACCTTCCAAATGTTCAAATCAAAAACTCTTTAGATACTGTAACACTACATCTATGCAACAATAGAGGTTTATCAATTGCAGACCTGAGCACATCTGCATTAATATGAGAAGTGCCAATGGGTTTCAGGCCCTGGTACTGAGGTCTTTTTTTTTCCAAGTACAAAAGGATACTTGCTATGGATAGATGAAATAATATTCAAGGAGTATATATGAAGAAAACCATATCTCTTTTCCAAGAATAGAAATCCAGCTACTGTTTTGTCAAAGAGTGCATCACCTTAATTACTGTCAACAGCATTTCAGGAACAAACCAAGCTTCAATGATAATCCTTTTCTTTTTGGAAGCGTCAATACTAATTGGCACCATAGCACATCAGGACCAGACTGTACTAGAAGACTTGCTCTAGAAGCTTCTATGCTGTGGCCAAAGTGAGCATTTTAATAAAAGGAAATCAATCATAATGTAGGATATCAATAAACTCCATATATGGCAATGTTGATTAGCTCCACCCACTTACAGGTACAGAGTTAGTCTCGCCTTCAGACATCAAACACCTGTCTCCTAGATTTTGTCACATCAGTGACAAAGAGAAGACGCTACCTCTTTTATGATGTTCTCAAGCATAAAGTCAATCCTGTTGGCAATATTTCAGCAACTGAAGATAACTCGGCAACACTCCATTTAGATACTTTATTGCTCTATTTCTTAGAATGTTCCCCTTATCTTCAATATCTTGAAGTACTATAATTCATTACAAGTAAAGGAACAACAACACTGATTTTTCCCTGAAAATAAGTTTGTGAATAAAAGTGTGTTTCTTTTTTATATACATTTCCCATATTTCAATTGCAGTTGTCGAATGCTTTTTTAGAAAATGAAAGAACCTGTTACGATTCAGAGATCGTAACAATGATGAGACAAAGATTACCTTTAGACAAACTATGCATTCTATGATAAATGGGGTTATAGAGAACAAATTTGAGTTGAAATATTTGTAATTCCTCATATATATAGCTTCATCAAAACTTCAGTAGTGACTCACCTTAATGTCACCATCTTTAGAAGATGATACACACACTCTAGCATCTGCCGAATAACAGACACAAGTAACAGGACCAATATGATGTTCACGTGGATAGGGACAAACATAGCACTGGCAGGTATTTACATCATACACCCTCACAACAGGACCTTCGGTTGCCACTGCTAAAAAATCTCCACTTGGGTGAACTGACATACTTGTTACCTGTTCTGCATCCTGAAAGAAGGAATTCTTTTTAAGATACAAATATTTTATACATTATAGAAGAATATAATGAAAATTCTATCATCATAGTACAACACTATGAATAAATTCTAGTATCCTTTTAACAGAATTCTTTCTAACAATTTCATGAAATTATATTTTTAAATTCAATAAATTATATTTTTATCAAGATAAACTTAGGTAATTAAAACCCATTACAGTATTTTAAGGCAAGATATTTATGCTTTAATAAAACTGTATTCTTTATACTTTCAATCTTTCTCAAGATTAATTATTAGAATCACTTGTCATGAAGGTCTACAATAATCTAGAACTGTAAGAGCTGATACCCTTTTACAAAATAAGCTTTAAAGTAAGACATTTATGCTTGAATGAAGTCTACATTGAACCAGAAATACAAAGCAATATCTAATACTGTATCCCAGTATAAATGAATATTTTAATGCTCAAGCTGAAGCATAGAACATATGGCTGATACTTATCATTACTTGCTAATTCTGATCAATCAATAAAACCCCAAGAATAATTCAAATAACCCAAAAGCAGCTTACTTTTAAACAATGAGCTAGTTTTAGCATTTTAAATTTAGAATATTTTCCTGCCACAAAGGGCAGGAGATCAAAGGCAACTAATAACAAGTAAAAGACACCAAACAATGTGGCTGTGTGACGCAGGTAATTTAAGCTTTAGCATTATTCTGCTGCATAAGGTACATTACACACTGCATTAGTATCTCAAATTAAATACCAACACATGCTTAACATCTAATTCTAAAGATGTCCTCCAACTCCTTAACCTTGTCAACAGACTTTGACACTTTACTGGGCATTCTTCAAGGTACAATTAATCAATATGCATAGATTTAAAAGCAAAAACCTTTATTGTAACCAAAATAATTTTACATAGACTATTGTACTGTTATTTCCTGTCAAAATTAAAAAGATTAAATGTAATTTTTTTTCCTAGCTATAAAGACCTGCCCTTTAAAATAAAGAATATATTCAGCAGAGCTGCAACAGCCGTTGAAATTGTTACTGAGGTAGTTAATGACAAGTTGTGAGCACAGGCAAGTAGCCATGCCCACTCTCCTGATAAAGAATTTTTACCTTTGACTCAGGACTGAGAAAAGCGGTTGAAGTCAGAAGTTCGACTTTAAAAGGACTCAGGTTTGTATAGCTAGGAAAACTATAAATTACTTATTGCTGGGTAGGAAGTTTCCCACAACCAAACAACAGTAGATGGCTTTTTCTTCCCAGGAAAATGCTAACACCCTCATCCTGTGTGGAAGCAAGGAAGATAACTCGGCAGCCTAATATCAGCCAATCATATGGATGAGTATGCTGATACAGCCTGGCCAGTACAGTACTTGGTCGATGATGAAGTCCTTCTCCCCGAAAAGGGGAAGGGAGAGCAATGGGTAGCTATTCATTCCACCATTCTACCCTTCATAAAAGAAGGATGGGAGTACTACTTACACATCCACTAATAAGAATGCTGCTCAGAAATGTAGCTTACCAGTATCAATACCAGATTTATGTAATGGAAAGAAGGCTTTATCACCAAGCCAGGACAAGGAAAAAAGTACAATAGTAGAGGAGAGTTATACTACCTTTCTTCCAAACTGCATCAAACGCTACCATAGATGAGACAATTCTTGTCCCACGTGGGAGCTGAGCTGGCTACTTGATTACTAGAGTCACTATCACGGGGCCAAGAATGTATATTACCTTAAAAAGAAGGCTGCAAATGTTATTTGGCACTTTGAAACTTCTTCATTAACAGTCTGACTACAGATTCTTCAGAAGTTAAGTGGAATCAATACCACTGACTGTGAGCTCTAGTTTGAGGTGGTACCTAGACCCCATAAAATATCGAAGTACTGTATGTGCTCTTAATTGTCTCACTAAGTCAGAAAGAGACTGTGTTCTTTAAAATTTCTTTCTTGATTCAGTCAGTGCTAAGGATAAGAAGGTACAATTGGGCCCATGGTATCTATTCCCCTTCAAATAGCAACACAGAGCCCTCACATGACACAAAAGCATTTCATTTCAATGACCACTTGACATTTTGTGTAGAGAGGGGATGGAGGTCTCAAACCCGGGATCATGTCTCAACAAGATCTACGTTTTGACCTTAAAATCAGGCACAAAACTGAAAGAGACCTCCTTCCAACCCTCAGTATGGGTTATTACAAAAGAGACCATGATACTTGCATACTATTTTCACCCATGCTAAGGCTAGCAAAAAACACTGACTAGAGAGTCAGATCTATGTATGGCACCGTTCTCAAAGGCTTATATGGGGTAAGAGACTCGGGAACAGGGGCCACATCCCACTCCGGGGCCTAAGGTCCAGGGGTGAGCAAGTTCCTCATGAGCTAAGGAAACTCATGGAGAGGAAAGGTCTACAGTATGCCATTCAGTCGAAAGACTGTATTCAAGGTTGAGCAGTAGTCTTTTAAAATTTTGAATGTAAGGTGCTTCTCTCTGTGAAGGAAGACTAGAAAGCCTGCAATCTACACTAGAGAAGCACCCTTTCTATGGCACCAATCGCAAAAGATGGCCTACTATCCCTGATAGATAGCTGCAGAGGACCGTTGTAGGTATCCAGATATCTATGCAGAGTTCATGAAAAGCATTTTGCTTAGAAGAAAAGCTGGACAGCCTCAAACCGTGATGTGCAATAGTAAACTTTACAGGTTGGTGGTACCCCTGACAGTGTGGCTGACAGAGAAGGGTTGTCCATGACGGTAGTTCTTTCGGGAATTCGACTAACAGTGCTAACAGATTGGGATACCATTCGACACGACCACCTGGGAGCAACCACGGTCATCCCTAGGCATGGTATTATCAATACTCAGTTAAACAGCAGGTGAATCAGGCTGAAACGAGGAAAAGTGTAGATGTCCAAGTGATCCCATGGATGTTGCAAGGCTTCTCGAACACTGCCCATGGGTCTGGAATGGGAGAACCAAACACCAGGAACTTCCTGTTTAGCCACGAAGCAAACAGGTAGATTCCCAGTGATCAACACGGTAGAAGAACCTCTCCACTCACAAGGATGTAGGGACCACTCCGACCCAACAACCTGCTCGAAATGACTGAGTATGTCGGTACAATCCTCTTGCCTGAAATGTACCTGTGTGACAGCTCTACTATGTGGTACAACATCCAGATATGCATCTGCTATGACAACTTCAAAAAAGATATCGAGAGTCTACCTGCATGACTTAAGGAAGGCTTAAGTTACTTGTCATCGACAGTCTTTAAGAATAGCTTCTTACACAAGTCGGAATGTGGCCACTGCCTCACAATCCATCAACCCTGATAAACCTCCCCGATGTACAGTAGCTCTGATTCTCCCTGCTCTTAAAGTATATTCCCCAGGACCAGGCCAGATGTGTATACCCAGAAACTTAGTAACTGTGAGTGGATGGTTTAATAAGTTCATTACGTTATTTTCTGCTCGTAAATTATTCCAAGTATTGTTTTGGATGAGTCTAATTTATCATGTAATTTCTCAGAATGAGTAACATATTGAGAAACATGTCTGTACAAACCATCATCTTGGAACAGCAGATGAAGAAATACCACCCCTTAAGTGAACAGGAAACTCAATGAGGAATGCAAAGTTCTAAATAGTCTCTGAAGCACTGTCATGGTATTATCAAGAATGATGCCTTTGAAGACTTAGCATTCCCACTCCTAAACCATAAACCCACTTTAAAGGGAGGTCATAACTTAACCAGGGAAATGGGTATAATTATGAACAATCATGCCCCTAATGTGCAGAGTGAATGGATATATTACTAGTTTAGCCATAAACCGATGCAATGTCCAGCAAACACTGCCATTCTTGCATTGTTCTATTATTGACACAAAGCTAATATCAACCATTAAAACTAAAAAGCATAAGATAAAAATTAGACAGCCTAATATAAGATGCAATAGTTCAACCATACTTGTTGCAGCTGAAGACAAAAGTGAAGTCTTTGACAAGAGAGTGGGTGGGGCTACTCGCTCGCCACGTCATTAAAATACATATCTCGTTAAAGAGGTACATTCTGGCTCCACTGATGCCATTCCCTATTTTAAAGGTTTGTATAAATGTAGAAACAACTATTGAGATATAATGAACATAGAATATTATGACTCATTGTTGATTTATTTCTTTGCTCTTTTATTCAAGATCTTTGTGAAGGGACAAAATTCATCTTAGCACGAAACTTGAATATTTACATTTCATAATACTGATCCATCAAAATGTAAAATTGCAAAAGACCTGAGATATATTAGGTGTATCTGTTTTCACCTGAGAAGTAATATATTTCTTACGACAGCTATTCAAAACATTTTATTGATTGTGTGAATTTTCTTTACAGCAGTTTCTGAATAGCAAAATTGCATTAAAACCAATAATCGATTTGCTAAAAATTATTTGACGAGATATTCCAGAAGATCCAAATTTTAGTAATCTGTTCTCATAATCAGGTTACCTTATAAAATCACAAATTTTAAGTAATTTGTATTTTTCCTTACAGTACTTACCTCGAACTACTTTCTTAGGAGTATCTGGGATCTCCTCCCATCCGACCAGAATTTTGTGTAGTTTACCCTACTCCCGTTTTCTATGTGGGGTAATCTCTGGCGGAGTGATACGCGCTCAGAGACGACCCGGGGTCAGAGAGCATGCTTGCTCAGGTCTCGATCTCCAGTAAGTTTTGACAGATAGGTTTCTATTAAGTCCTGTAATGCACTCGGGGTAGGATGGGCGAGCCATAACCCGAAAGTAGTTCGAGGTAAGTACTGTTAGGAAAAATACAAATTACTTAAAATTTGTGATTTGTTCCAACAATGAGTACTTACCTCGAACTACTTTCTTAGGAGACTTATACCTTAGGAGGTGGGAGTGTACCACAGGACCCAGAGACCGTGATGAAGAGAAAAAAGGGTTGAACCTAGATAGGAGGCTAGGTTCTGCTGACCTTCCAAGAGAAAACACGAGAAATAGGGAAAACTAGCCAAAAAAACTAACTTAGTGTCTAAGTAACACACCTCTGTAAAAATCCTTGGAGACGAATCCATTCACTGACGATGTACCCCATGAAAGTTAAAGGATTTTAGGGTCATTTCAGGGAAGGTTAATAAGGGAACAGGGGGGGGGGGGGGGTTTAAGGAAGGAACCTGTGTCTCTTGGACTTACTGCCCGTGGTTTCCCTGGGGCTACACCTTTAAATCTTTTGAAACGCTGAAATGACGGTACCAAGAGAGAATCTGTCCAGGGACCTCCTCGAACATTCCTTCAAGTAGTGAGCTGTGAAGGTTGACTGATTAGCCCAAGTACCTGCCCGCAGGATTTAGCCGACTGCCATGTTCTTCTCAAAAGGCCAACAAAGTACTAAGCCCTCTGATGTCATGGGGTCTAGGCTTACCCGGAATAGGAATCCTTACACTACTGTAGGCTCTCATGATCACTTGCCGTAGCCAGAAGGAGATAGTATTTTTGGAGACTGGTTTCTTTACTAATCCTGAAGACACGAACAGACTCTTGATTTCGGGTCTAAGTCTGGCTGTCGTCTCCAAGTACTTCCGTACTGCTCTGACAGGGCACAGCTGCAAGTCCCTCGGGTTGTCCAAATGTGTGATTGCCGGCACCGAGGATCCTTCAAACTTGGGGTCCCAGACTGCTGGGTTCTGGGTCTTGGCCACGAAGGATGGTACGAACCTGAAGGTAGCTTCACGCCAGCCCTTCGAGTGTGACACCTCGTATGAAAGTCCATGAAGCTCCCCTACCCGTTTTGCTGATGCCAGCGCTAACAGAAAAACTGTCTTGAGGGTGAGCTCCTTGTCCAAGATGTCATTTAGGGGTTCGAAAGGAGGTTCTGACAGCATCTTCAGGACTCTAGCCACGTCCCACTGGGGCCCCCTAGCTGCTTGAGGGGGGCACGATTGTTCGAAGCTCTTGATGAGCATCGAGATATGTCTGGAGGAACCCAGGTCGATGCCCTACAGGAGGAAGACTTGTCCTAGGGCGGCTCGGACTCCTTTAATGGCTGGGATGGACATATTTACCTCGTCCCAGAGATAGAATAGGAAGTCAGCTATCTCTGGGATGGAGGCTTTCAACGGCTTGATGTTCTTAGCGACGCACCATCTCGTGAAGGTAGCCCATTTAGCCTGGTACACAGCAGCTGACGACCGTCTCAGGTACCCTGACATCCTTGTTGCGGTCTTCGCTGAATACCCTTCCTTCCTCAGGAGACGCTCTATAACCTTCACGCGTGAAGGCAGAAGGACCGAGGGTTTTCATGGAACCTTTGAAAGTGTGGCTGCCGGAGGTCTGATCTGTCCGGAAGGGGCCAAGGTGGAAGGCGCGCCAGTTCCTTTAGATCCGCGAACCACTCTCTCTCCGGCCACCAGTGCGCTACCAAAGTCATCCACAGGTTGTCTGCTCTCCTCGCCCTGTTGAGGACTTGTCTGAGCATTCCGAAGGGAGGGAAGGCGTAAACGTCGAGGTTGTCCTAAGGATGCTGGAAGGCATCCTTGAACGCCGCCCCCGGATCTGGCACAGGAGAACAAAACACGGGGAGCTGTGCTTTCAGCCTCGTGGCGAAGAGGTCTATTACTGGCGAGCCCCACTTCTGAATCAGAGTCTTGGCCACTTCTGGGTGCAAGGACCACTCGGACCCCACCACTTGACCCATTCTGCTGAGGCCGTCGGCCAGGACGTTTCTCTTCCCTGGAATGAATCTGGCCGAGATCTTGATCTGCTCCATTTCAGCCCATTCCAGGAACTCCAACGTGAGGCCGCACAACTCCTTCGATTTTAGCCCTCCTTGCTTCTTTATGTAGGCCACCACCGTGGCGTTGTCGCACATCAGTGCCACGGTGTTTTCCCGGAGCCTCTGAACGAACTCCAGGCATGCCCATTGCACTGCCATCATTTCCAGTACGTTGATGTGCAGGTTCTTCTCTTCGGCTACCCACCTTCCTCTCGCTGTGCTGTCGAGGAGATGAGCACCCCAACACTCCTTGGATGCGTCCGTGAACAGGAGCATCCCCTTGAGGGTGTTCAATCTGTCGTGCCACCACTCGAAGACCTCCTTCGTCTCCGGGGACATTGGGACCACCTTGTGCGGGGAGTCTCTCTGGTTCCAGGCCTCCTTCAGGTTCCATTGTACTCCCCTGAGTTTGAGTCTCCCCTGTGGGACTAGCTTCTCCAATGACACGAGGTGGCCTATCAACCTCTGCCAGTCCCTGGCTCTCCTGGGCTAACCCGACAGGAAGGGCCGTAGGATCTGGCTCAAGTTGTCCAGTCTCTTTGTGGAAGGGAAGGCTCTCGCCAACCGGGAGTCCAGGACCATCCCGAGGTAGGTCATCTGGTGGAGGGTATTAGTTGGGACTTCTCCAGGTTGATGGTGATACCCAGGCCGTTGCAGAATTGCAGGAGCTTCGCGCCTTGCTCCCTCAGTACTTCCTTTGAGGCTGAAAGCAACCACCAGTCGTCCAGTTACCGAATCAGACGGATGCCCTGTTCATGTGCCCAGGCTGAGACCATCGCGAAGATCCTCGTGAAGACCTGAGGGGCTGTGGACAGACCAAAGCAGAAGGTCTTTAACTGTAACGTTTGGGTACCCCATTCTACCCTTAGGTACTTCCTGCTGGAGGGGTGGACACGGATCTGGAAGTATGCGTCCTTGAGGTCTATGGACATCATGAAGTCTCCTTCCCTCAAGGCCGCTAGGACCGACTTCGGAGTGTCCATCTTGAAGTCGGTCTTGCACACGAACCTGAGGGCTGAGAGGTCTACGACCGGTCTCCAGCCCCCTGTCGCTTTCTCCACCAGGAAGAGTCTGCTGTAGAACCCTGGACCTGGGTTCTTGACTAGTTCCATTACCCCTTTCTCTTGACTGGTTCCATTGCCCCTTTTGCCAGCATAGCAGAGACCTCTTCTTGTAAGGCCGTCCTTCTCAAGGGGTCCTTCGGTGCCAACCATTCCGCCTGTAGATCTGGTATCAGAGGTGGGGGGTCCACCAGGAAGGGCAACCTGTACCCTTCTTTCAGGACTGTCACGGTCCACGGGTCTGATCCGTGGTCCCGCCATGCTTGCCAAGAATGTTTGAGGCATACCCCCACCTGAGGCTTCGGCAGGAGTAGGGGGCCTCTCTCCCTATCTCCTTCGAGAGGCGCGGCCCGAACGCCCTCTTCTGGCGGCTGAATAGGAGGGCCTGAAGGCTGACTGCGTAGCCTACGTTCCCCTACGGGAGAGCTGCGAAGGTTGCTGCCAGGATGTAGTAGGGGTGTCTCTCCTGGGCTGGTTAGGAATGGCGCGAGGGGGGAGAGGGACGTCAGAGGGTGTCCTTCTATGGGTGGGTCTTCTTGCTGGAGGGGGGCTGGGTTCTCTCGCATCCTTTAGTTTCCTCACCCTCTCCACCGTCTCTTCCACCCCCTTGAGTGGGAAGACTGAGTCGTCCCACAGTGGAAGGCTCCTCAGGGACCTCGCTTCCCTGTCAGGGAGCAGCCTTACTAGTCTGCTGAGCACAGTGCCCCTTTTCCTTAGTATCCAGTAGGCGATTTGTGCTATGGACTGATAGGAAAGGAACTTCGGGGCCTTACCTCCCGAGCTAATCAGCTCCTTCAGCAAGGCCTGATTCTCCTGGATTGAGAGGTCGTGCGAGAACTGGAACCCTACCAGCTTCACATCTTTAGCTAAAGGGAGGGCTAGCGAGGGCCTCTGTTGTACAAGCGCATCCAACAGCCTGCTGAGGCTCGAGAGCCAGACTTCATCAGTAGAGGGCTCCGGTTCGTCCAGCCTATGGTGTCGCCTGATGAGGCCTATCACCCTCCTGTATGCAGAAACCTCCGCTGGCGAACCTTCTTCCCCGTCCTCTACATTCTCCGTTGGGCGTCCCAGTTCTCATGACGGAGGACCTCCTACGGGGGGGAGTCGTACGTGGAGGAGGCATCTTCCTGGAGTGGTCCAGTCTCCTCGCTTCAGGCAGTAGGACGGGCATCGCCGCTGGGACGGAGGCCTCCGTCCTGGATTTATCCCTTCTTCCGGCGGACCAGGGGTCTGCGGGCTTGCTCGTCGAGGAAAGGAGTTTCTCTCGCTCCGGACGATGCATCGTAGATCTTGAGGCCGGGACGCGGCTCCCAGACCGAAGGGGCGACTCACTCCGCTGGGCGGATGGAGTCGGAACCTTCGCGGACTTAAGCCTGTCCCATGGTGCCTGATGAGACGAGTCCCTCCGTCGATCATACTTACTGCTGGAGACAAAACCTACCGGTGAGTGGGACCTAGGGCGCCATCCTGAGGTGCCCGCGACTGCTGTAGCCCCCAGGAGTTAGCTACGGGGGATGGAGACTCGCACCCATTCTTCCTCCGGCGAAACGCTTTTCCTGAACTTTCTCGTGGGGGATCTAGAACGCCTACTCACGTGGCGGGATCTTTAATGGGAAAGCGAGCGAGATCGCCTCCTGCGGGACCTATCTCGCCGTCTCCTATAGTTCCTCGGAGCTCCGTCTTCCGATGAGTAGGAGTAAGCCTCGACCGAGGAGCCCAAAGAACTGTAGGACCTCGCTGAAGGGCCTGAATCGCGCCACGTTGCTGGTGGTTCTACATGGTGTTCGGTCGCCGATGAAGGCTCCATGAAGTCGGCCGGGAACGTAGCTGAAGGCGTTGGAGGGGAGCGGGGGAGCTCCTCGCTGGGGAACCAGGTCTCAAACTCCTCTTCCATTCTAAGGGGAGATCTGAAGGGCGTCTTCGGAAGCGTCTACACGAGGGTGTCTGACGGCGGCGAGTCCTCCTTCTCGGCGGCACCCTCGGCTGCTGACGCACCTGAAAAACCTGCCCAAGAGGCGGGAGAAGAGACTGCAGCAGTTTTACCCCACATCGGATCGTCCGACAAGACGGGACCTGCTTTCACCAGGGCTCCGTCCCCCAGATACACACCCGCCCCTCCCTCAGGCCCCCCACTTGCGTGGACCGAAGACACAATTCCCCTGTCAGGTAAATCAGACTCCTGGGGAAGGACCACAGGCCGCTTCCCCGCAACAGACTTACCTCGACCCCTACACTGGGTAGGGGAAGACGGCAGAGAGAGACTGTCCGACGGGACGCCAGGCGAAGAGACGTTGGTCTTCCTAAGAGAACGTCGAGAGGCCTTCTTCTTCATAGTGCTGTATCGCACCCACTGCACTTCATTCTATGACTCGCACTCCGGACACGTGGCTGTAGGGGAACACACACTGCCCCTACACGAAGAACACAAGGAGTGCGGGTCAACTTCAGGCTTAGAGAGGAAAGCGCCACACAATTTGCCGGCCATAGGCCCAGGGCAATGACGGGGATGCTCCATAACGCACTAGTAAGACACCGCGAGACACAGGAACACAGAGGGAAAGGATAGGGAAGCACACAAAGGGACTACGTGGGGACCGCATGAGACACAAAGGGTCGCACTGGGTTAAGAGAGAGCGTCGGGATGTTAACGCCGACGCGACCAAAAACTTACTGGAGATCGAGACCTGAGCAAGCATGCTCTCTGACCCCGGGTCGTCTCTGAGCGCGCATCACTCCGCCAGAGATTACCCCGCATAGAAAATGGGAGTAGGGTAAACTAAACAAAATTCTGGTCGGATGGGAGGATATCCCAGATACTCCTAAGAAAGTAGTTGGAGGTAAGTACTCAGTGTTGGAACAAACAAAATTTCATCCATTCAAGTTAAATTTATGCATAAAATCCAATGATACTATCAAAAGATAATCACTCATCACAGTAACAATATAGCTATGAAAAAGTAGCATTTATTAAGGGTTCCATAATAATTTAGCATTTCAAAGGAGATTGTAATACATAATGAATAATAAACAACACCCTGTATTAGGGTACCCCTTACCATGTTTAGTGCAGCACAAAGTACACAGCTTAAGCATTCTTTGTGGTGATCCTTAGGCCATAAGACACAATGATTCCTGGATACTCTTTTAATCTATTCCCTTTTATCCCCTATTACTAATCAAAAAAACATCTCAGAATTTACCTTACTCCAATATACAGTTCAAACGTAATAAAAATCCTTCAAGAAGTCAAAACAAAACTCAAGAGTATTTTGTTAAGCTACATTATCATCAATAAATCCTAACCATCAAAAAGTAAGAGCCAAAACATAGTCATACAAGAAGTTCATTACTATTCTGTGCTAACGTAGTAGATTACCATGACCAAAACATACTTCAGAAACATGCTTAAGATTTACAGCAAATGCCAAAACTTAACCTTAAAGTACCTTGTAAGGCTTTCTTTTTATTAAATTTGTTCAATATTGCAATAGAACGCTGCAAATGGTAATAACGATATTACCTAACCATTTTCCATTAAAAACTACTACAGTAATTGCTAATGATTTAGTCATAGTTTTATACCTAAAATTCTTTTCACAGTTCATGAAGAATCTATTCATTGACACCTACTAGGAAACAAAAATAATGGCTACATAAAGTAACATTAAAAGTTCCTAATACACATTTAATAGATAAAAAGATGAACAAATTTACTCCAAGATAAATTTTTCAATTGCATTAGCAATTAATACTGTGTCTAATTCCTCATGGAAAGAATAACTGAAGAACATGTCTATTTAACTTAAAAATACTAGAAAAAAAGTTAACAGAAACTAACTGTGATTGTCTTGAACGCTTTCTTGGCTGATGTTTTACTGAAGTCAAACATTTTCACATTTGTGTCCCGGCTGCCAGAAATAAGAATTTGTTCTCGTGGATGGAATTCTAAACAAGTGATTTCATCTAGATGATCATACAAGGTACGGATGACAGGGTGGCCAACTACAGCATCAGGGTGCAACTCAACAGCGTCGGGGTCACTTTTTGCGAGCATTCTGTCAACGTCAAGAATCTGCAATATCGAGGGAATTAGGGTAAAAACAAAACATGACTAATGCTTGCGTATACATTACAATATAAAAAAAATCCCACTACAATTTTCATGTGAAGTACAAGCTATAAAAGTGGTTACTGTATTTAAAAAAAATATGTACTGTATAACTTAAAAGGTATTTCATCAACTCTCAATCTTTTATTGCTGATGTTATGGCAATATAACTTTGCTAAAAAAAAAAAAAAAAAATGAACACATGAATTATTCATACAGAATAATTTCTCAATAATGAGGTCGAAGTCTGAAATTTCCCATAATAGGAATTCTTTATTATGACGGAGCTTTCTAGCTGTCTTAGGTAAGCCTTTATTTTCACCAAACTGCTCTAATCAACTTTTCAGTTAGAAGGTAAAACATTTTGGAGAATTGAAATACTAGAATGCATTATCACATGAAAATATGAATTAAATTCATCATGCACTTCATTACACTAGCACAAAAATGCAGATGTAGTGGATGTCAAACAAACAATACACAATCAGATAACATAAAATTGCATAATGTATGCTGTACAATAAACACAATTTAATAAAAAATAAAGCACTTTTGGAGTGAATTACATTGTATTTGTAAGATTTAGGTACTGTACTATTGAAATAATTTATTTCTATACTATTTGATATTCATACTGCTTCTCTCTAAAAGCAGACTAAATGTCAACGTCTACCCTTAAGCTGAAAAATTTCCTGTTTCTTTCTTTACAATAGACCTGCCCTCTAGTTGAGTATCGAAATTATATGGCACTGTATGGCAATATTTGCACAGGGGTATACCACATCTTTGTCTTTCAATCTCTTAGTTTAAAATAGTTCAATAGCCCATTGACATCACTAATCAATGGGGAGAGGCAAGTATATGAGCATTAGGAGAATAAAGAAATAATTAAATCTATTATAATCCCATTTATTTCAATGAACCTACTCTGATGATTATATTGCTGAATTCTGCACTTGCATGAAGCTGGAATAGTAGAGGAAAGATATAGAAACTCTAAAACTAACCACATATATACCTTAATTATCAGGGATCCACCTTTACTTGATGCTAGTTTAACAGTGACTCACAGTAATCTAAATATTTAAAAATAAAAACTTATGTATTGGGACAGGAAAATTTAATACTATATGCTCATGAGGGTCTAAAAATTATTGATGATACCATGGAATTTCAAAACCTAAAAATTCCTCTTAGTTACACCATCAACAATTACTTTTAAAACTATATCTTTATCATATTTACAATCACCTTAATATTCTTGAGTAAGTAATACTGTAACTTAACCCAAATCTTAAGAATTTTTATTAAAAGAAACTTTTATTAATACTATATCACCCAACACCCAATTACTCTTAAGAAAGCCAGGCTTCTTTTTAAAAATACTTGGTAAAAACAGACTTGCCATCCCACTGACCTGCTGTTAAAAAGTTTTCCATAGAAAGATTCCTACAGAAATTAAGAGAAGTAGCTGTGCTTCTGGTATTGTGAACTCGAACCTTTAAGTCTTTCATTTGAATTGCATCCAAGTCTCTGTGAGCTTATCACTAAACTCATAATAAGAATTGACAGCATTCTTGGAGAGAAGATGGTTTGAAATTCTATTCTATTCTATTTACCAAGGCACTTCCCCCAATTTTGGGGGGTAGCCGACATCAAACATCATCCCTCCTACTTATAGAATTAAAAGATGACCATTTATCCACCAAAGGGTGGATTTGTTTCAATTTTGTATAGGTGGGCAGCTCAGACCATCGAGCCTGCAACTTATTCTTACAGTCAAAATGTATCTTACTTTTAAGGTCTTTATAAGGAATACTTATGGGGGATGGGTTAAGTAGCCCTGAAGCTTCCTTAGCTGCCTTATCTACTAATTCATTCCCATTCACCCCAATGTGGGCAGGGATCCAACAGAAGTGAACACTTATTCTTCCTAGATTGCCGATGTACTAACCAGTCCTACACCTTTTGTACTAAATGATGGGCTGGCATAATTTGTTTATTTTAGGTTAAACCCTATTGGAATCTGTAAAAATTGTATAAAAACTATTTGGATTACTATTTTTAAAATATGCTGGACTGCAAGATTAAATGCATACAGCTCGGCAGTAACTACTGAGCAAGAAGATGGAAGTTTCTTTCTAATAACAATACCCCCCCCCCCCCACCACAACTGCACTTCCCAACTCCTGCAGCCGATTTGGAACCATCCGTAACAACATGTTTTCCATGATGTTGAGTAGCATAATTTAAAAAGAAATTTTTCATTACCTTACCGGGTAAGGTATTTTTTCCCTCTTACCATAAGACATGCTTTAACACAAGTATTTCACCAGGGGGAGACTTGGGATATCCTACATCACATCTGGTATCTGTGCTGTTAACAAACATAGTACTCTAACATCATTTTTCAGCTATGCTTCCAAAGGCTAGAGCAGAAATATATCCGATACCGATCATTAGACTATGCCAAATGATCTACAGTGAACCCTCGTTTATCGCGGTTGATAGGTTCCAGACGCGGGCGCGATAGGTGAAAATCCGCGAAGTATTGACACCATATTTACCTATTTATTTAACATGTATATTCGGACTTTTAAAACCTTCCCTTGTACGTAGTACTGTTAACAAACTACCCTTTAATGTACAGAACACTTAATGCATGTACTACAGTCCCCTAAACTAAAACAGGCACAAATATTAAAGGCGATTTTATATCATGCGTTTCCTAAACACCTAAAAAGCACGATAAAAAATGGCAACCAATGTTTTGTTTACGTTTATCTCTGATCATAATGAAGAAACAAACGCATTTAGTGTACACATATATGTATAGGTTAGTTTTAGCATCGATTATATTGATGTATACAGTATGTTGATTTTGTTATTACCAATGTTTTACTTAATTTTCCTTAGGACTTCCAAATGAAATGTTTTTCTTTATGATGCCGCCTGAAACGACGGCGTCATAAAGTACGCTCAGTAAACAACCACGCTCAGAACAAAGAAGGCATTTAACGCGCATGATGAAAGTGATAAATAATGATATTTACAGTAAAAGCATTTACAAAATATGTTATTACAAATATTATTTACCGTATCTATATAAAATCATACAGTACATACTGTACGTAGCAAAGCAGGAAAACAATTTACGAGAGAGAGAGAGAGAGAGAGAGAGAGAGATTGTTTTACGTACGTAAATGTAAATTTTAAACAAAATAATATAACAGGCTTTTAAAACCTTCCCTTTAACTTAATGCATACAGTACTAAACTATAAAACAGGCACAAATATTAAAATGTTTAAGTAAAAAATAAAGATTGTTACTGTACTCACCACGAAAGAAGTTCAAGAAAAACTTGAATGATGATGGCGATGAATTTGCTGCACAGTAGAAATGATGATGAAGAAGCTGATGATGTCTTCTACTGTGCAGCCAATAATAGTATTTTACGTCTCTTCAGACGGAGGTGTCTTTTCCTGGGACACCTCTTCAACTTCTTCCTGAGACACTTCTTCAATTTCTTCTGAGGGCATTGTGATCGGAAGTTGCTGCCGCTGCTTCTTTTTTCGCAAGAGCATCCTGTAGGGAGCCATGTGTTCATCGATCTTGGTGCAGAATTGTACAGAACGAACCATATCCTCGTCCCACTCTTGCGACATTTCTTTCACCTCATTCGCAAGCTTGCAGAGCTTGGCAAGCCGTTCTAATGTTAAGACCGTTTCTTCGACATTTTCTTGGATCTCTTCCTGTGTTTCACTGTCTTCACTGCCCGATTTTGTCAGGTCTTCGAGGTCTGCGGCCGCGTAACTTCTACTGTCTTTTAACATAGTATCGAGAAGCGTCACCTTCTCAGCAATCGTCATCATCTTTCGGTGCTGTTTAGGCTCACTACCAGCCTTAGTAGAAGCAGAAGGCTTGGGAGGCATTGTACAGTAGGGTTTAACAGAAAGTTCAACAAAAAGTTCAACTTAAAACAGTCACGCAAAGCACAGATTAAAGTTCACAATTAACAACGTCAACACAGCGATACAGCGGGAGACAAAGTGACCGCGGAAAGAGATGCTGCGGGTTGGAGAAGCGGTCAAAACACCAATCAGAGGCTAGATTACAAAACTTGGGTTCTGATTCGTCATCTATCAGCGCTTGAACCAATCACAACCCAATTCAAAGTACAAGATACCCTGCGTACAGTATACTACCTACAGTAATAATAATAATAAATAATGATACTGTAATAATAATAATAATAATAATGATAATAATAATAATAATAATAATAACAATAATAATTTTAATAACAACAACAATAATAATAATAATAGCTTTACGTAGGCTATTTTACGCTTTTGTTGTAGGATGTGTCTCTCTCTCTCTCTCTCTCTCTCTCTCTCTCTCTCTCTCTCTCTCTCTCTCTCTCTCTCTCTCTCTCTCGTACGCTTATTCGAAATGTGATTTTTACAACAAAGAATATTATTGGATGCAGTACTACGTATGTATACATACAAAAGATTCATGGAAAAGAAGCACTTCCATTACATTTGTAGTAATGTACAGTACAGTAGTAGCCAACAGCAGCCTTACACCATTCTAATATGGTATGACTGCATCTGATTTGCATTTCATGTTCGATTTAATTTTACTACGTACTGTATACAGTACTGAATTATCGTATGATCACATTCTCTTTTCGTGTTTTATTTCTTTCTGTGCTTAATTATATGTCATATGTAATGCAATGAACAATCAGTAAGAGCAGATATTACTAATTACAGTATTAATGGAATTACAGGTAACGAAATATCGTATTTGGGGTCTTCAGATATTGCGGTATTTTCGAAATTTCCGGAAAATCCGCGATATGTATATATATATGGGTTATGGAAAAACCCCGCGAAGTGGTGAATCCGCGATTGTCGAACCGCGAAGTAGCGAGGGTTCACTGTAAACGCTTGTAAACATGGAACGGTTTACTGACCAAAGGTATATGAACTGAGATCAGTGAGCCTCACCCCCACTAAATAGAAACACCATTTAATTAGTTAAAACCAAGAGAAAGATGTTCAAATACCAATTTCTAATTTTTCCACAACCACGACACAATAAAGCATATCTTTGTTTTCCACCACTGGTATACTGTATTTTGTACCAATAAGTGAAAAGGTTATAATGGTACAGAAAGAAGAAACCATAAGGTGTAATTTTTCATCATCGAAGGTTTGGCTGTTCAAGCATACCAGACCATAAGCAACATTGACTGCTTAAAAGTGTCTTACAAATTGTTTGGATAAGTAAAAGTTACTAAGTGTTTCATTGAGATGGGAGGGTATTTTTCACTTGAAAGAATATTTCTGTTCATGTTCATAATTTCATTTTTGCTTCCATATCTGCTTTGCTACAATGGAAGCATATGAGGGAAAGGCTAAAATCATTGTCTTTTGTTGGTAAAGCAATACCCTTGCTTTATATATAGCATGACAGCTTAATTATGCTAAATGGTAAGTACAGTACTATTGGTGAATGTTTGCATGTGGTCACAATAACTATGTATTTTCCTACTACTGTAATGCAACCAATTTATGAGAGGCAAGAAAATTAAGACGAGTAGGTACTAAATCAAAGTAGCCGCCTAACTTGACATAAATGTTCTATTTATGGGGAATAGGTGTAAATAATATTGCTAAGCCTTGTCTCTGGTTAAGTTTTTAAGAGTAAAAATATAAAACTATTCATACTCACTACTATAAAAGGTACTGTATTTGTGAAAGAGTTTAGTTATTGACAGATGTATACAGTACTGTAAGTATCTACCTCAAAGTGTATTACCCAAGTTTTTTTTACTCATATTAAAATTGTATAAAGTTTTTTATATACAGTATTGCTTACAGTTAATTTAGTTTCAGTTCATTTAACCTTAAGGTACTTTTTTATGGTTAGGATGTTATGTCTGAGAAGTCCGAACTGAAGCTTTTCTCATTAGTATAGACTAACTTACCTTCTGTGAGGTATAGGAAGGAACGTCAATAATTATAATGTTTTTGCTTATGGGTAACCTGACAAGGTATTGAAGCAGAGAGAAAATCAAATTTTCTATTCAGAATTTGAATTTGTCAGTTTCCCACTCTTTGATTCAGAGCAATGAGAGGGTTACTTTTCCATTTATTCTTTACCAGTTGAAGGATGTCAAACTGCTGTCCAATATTTATTCTTAATATTATTATTTTTATTACTAGCTAAGCTACAGCCCTAGTTGGAAAAGCAGGATGCTATATGCCTAAGGGCTCCAACATGGAAAAATACCCCAGTGAGGAAAGGAAATAAGGAAATAAATAAACTATAAGAAGAGTAATAAACAATTAAAATAAAATATTGTAAGAACAGTAACAACATAAAAATAGATCTTTCATATATAAGCTATAAAAGGAATTATATCAGCCTGTTCAACATAAAAATATTTGATGCAAGCTTGAACTTTTGAAGTTCTACTGATTCAACTACCCGAATAGGAAGATCATTCCACAACTTGGTCGTCCATCCATCCATATACCAAGGCACTTCCCCCAATTTTGGGGGGTAGCCGACACCAACAATGAAACAAAACAAAAAGGGGACCTCTACTCTCTATGTTCCTTCAGCCTAATCAGGGACTCAACCGAGTTCAGCTGGTACTGCTAGGGTGCCACAGCCCAACCTCCCACATTTCCACCACAGATGAAGCTTCATAATGCTGACTCCCCTACTGGTGCTACCTCCGCGGTCATCTAAGGCACCGGAGGAAGCAGCAGGGCCTACCGGAACTGCGTCACAATCGCTCGCCATTCATTCCTATTTCTAGCACGCTCTCTTGCCTCTCTCACATCTATCCTCCTATCACCCAGAGCTTTCTTCACACCATCCATCCACCCAAACCTTGGCCTTCCTCTTGTACTTCTCCCTTCAACTCTTGCATTCATCACCTTCTTTAGCAGACAACCATTTTCCATTCTCTCAACATGGCCAAACCACCTCAACACATTCATATCCACTCTAGCCGCTAACTCATTTCTTACACCCGTTCTCTCCCTCACCACTTCGTTCCTAACCCTATCTACTCAAGATACACCAGCCATACTCCTTAGACACTTCATCTCAAACACATTCAATTTCTGTCTCTCCATCACTTTCATTCCCCACGACTCCGATCCATACATCACAGTTGGTACAATCACTTTCTCATACAGAACTCTCTTTACATTCATGCCCAACCCTCTATTTTTTACTACTCCCTTAACTGCCCCCAACACTTTGCAACCTTCATTCACTCTCTGACGTACATCTGCTTCCACTCCACCATTTGCTGCAACAATAGACCCCAAGTACTTAAACTGATCCACCTCCTCAAGTAACTCTCCATTCAACATGACATTCAACCTTGCACCACCTTCCCTTCTCGTACATCTCATAACCTTACTCTTACCCACATTGACTCTCAACTTCCTTCTCGCACACACCCTTCCAAATTCTGTCACTAGTCGGTCAAGCTTCTCTTCTGTGTCTGCTACCAGTACAGTATCATCCGCAAACAACAACTGATTTACCTCCCATTCATGGTACAACTTGGTCGTACCTGGAATAAAACTTCTAGAATACTGTACTGTGTAGTATTGAACCTCATGATGGAGAAGGACTGACTATTAGAATTGACTGCATACCTAGTATTATGAATAAGGTGGTATTGTCTGGGAAAATCTGAGTGTAAAGGATGATCAGAATTAAGAAAAATCTTATGAAACATGTATAACAAACTAATTGAACAACTGTGCCAGATATTAATATCTAGATCAGGAACTATAAATCTAATAGACTGTAAGTTCCTGCGCAACAAATTAAGATGAGAATCAGCAGCAGAAGACCAGGTGGGAGAACAATACTCGAAACAAGGTAGAATGAAAGAATTAAATCACTTCTTCAGAATAGACTGATCACCAAAAATCTTAAAAGACTTTCTCAATATGCCAATTTTTTTGCAACTGAAGAAGACACAGACCTAATGTGCTTCTCAAAAGTAAAATGTTATTTTGATAATAAAATAAATTTTTGAATATACTTACCCGGTGATTATATAGCTGCAACTCTGTTGCCCGACAGACAACTCTACGGTAAAAACTCGCCAGCGATCGCTACACAGGTTGCGGGTGTGCCCAACAGCGCCATCTGTCGTCCAGATACCCAGTACTGAATGTAAACAAAGACTCAATTTTCTCCTCGTCCCACTGCGTCTCTATTGGGGAGGAAGGGAGGGTCCTTTAATTTATAATCACCGGGTAAGTATATTCAAAAATTTATTTTATTATCAAAATAAAATTTTTCAATATTTAACTTAGCCGGTGATTATATAGCTGATTCACACCCAGGGGGGTGGGTAGAGACCAGCAATATATATTTACACTTTTATGAGCTAAGAGTTTTTATTTCATTTTAGAAGTTATCAAAATAACAAAAACAAAATAAATAGGTACCTGGTAAGGAAGTCGACTTGAACAATTACTCTGCCTTTTAAGTACGTCTTCCTTACGGAGCCTCGCGATCCTCTTAGGATGCTGATCGACCCCTAGGATCTGAAGTATCAAGGGTTGCAACCCATACAACAGGACCTCATCAAAACCCCTAATCTAGGCGCTCTCAAGAAATGACTTTGACCACCCGCCAAATCAACCAGGATGCGAAAGGCTTCTTAGCCTTCCGGACAACCCAAAAAACAACAATAAAAACATTTCAAGAGAAAGATTAAAAGGGTATGGAATTAGGGAATTGTAGTGGTTGAGCCCTCACCCACTACTGCACTCGCTGCTACGAATGGTCCCAGTGTGTAGTAGTTCTTGTAAAGAGACTGGACATCTTTCAAGTAAAATGACGCGAACACTGACTTGCTTCTCCAATAGGTTGCGTCCATTATACTTTGCAGAGATATATTTTGCTTAAAGGCCACGGAAGTTGTTACAGCTCTAACTTCGTGCGTCTTCACCTTAAGCAAAGTTCGGTCTTCCTCACTCAGATGTGAATGAGCTTCTCGTATTAACAATCTGATAAAGTTTGACCAAGCATTCTTTGACAAAGGCAAGGATGGTTTCTTAACTGAACACCATAAAGCTTCAGATTGGCCTTGTAAAGGTTTAGTACGCTTTAAATAGAACTTAAGAGCTCTAACAGGGCATAAGACTCTTTCTAGTTCATTGCCTACGATCTCCGATAACCTGGGGATATCAAAAGATTTAGGCCAAGGCCGAGAAGGCAGCACATTTTTGGCTAGAAAACCAAGTTGTAGCGAACAAGTGGCTTTTTCTGACGAAAATCCTATGTTCTTGCTGAAGGCATGAATCTCACTGACTCTTTTAGCCGAGGCTAAGCATACCAGGAAAAGAATCTTAAGAGTGAGATCTTTCAGGGAGGCTGATTGTAACGGCTCCAACCTATCTGACATGAAGAATCTTAGTACCACGTCTAAATTCCATCCAAGGGTAGCCAAACGACGCTCCTTGGTGGTCTCAAAAGACTTAAGGAGGTCTTGCAGATCTTTACGTTTGGAAAGATCTAAGCCTCTATGCCGGAAGACCGATGCCAACATGCTTCTGTAGCCCTTGATAGTGGGAGCTGAAAGGGATCGTCCTTTTCTCAGGTATAAGAGAAAAACAGCTATTTGAGCTACAGAGGTACTGGTCGAGGATACAGAAACTGACTTGCACCAGTCTCGGAAGACTTCCCACTTCGATTGGTAGACTCTAATGGAAGACGCTCTCCTTGCTCTAGCAATCGCACTGGCTGCTTCCTTCGAAAAGCCTCTAGCTCTCGAGAGTCTTTCGATAGTCTGAAGGCAGTCAGACGAAGAGCGTGGAGGCTTTGGAGTACCTTCTTTACGTGTGGCTGACGTAGAAGGTCTACCCTTAGAGGAAGACTACTGGGAAGGTCTACTAACCATCGAAGTATCTCGGTGAACCATTCTCTCGCGGGCCAGAGGGAAGCAACTAACGTCAACCTTGTCCCTTCGTGAGAGGCGAACTTCTGCAGTACCTTGTTGACAATCTTGAACGGTGGGAATGCGTAGAGATCCAGATGTGACCAATCTAGGAGGAAAGCATCTATATGTATTGCTGCTGGGTCCGGGACTGGAGAGCAATAGATTGGAAGCCTCTTGGTCAGCGAGGTTGCAAAGAGATCTATGGATGGTTTTACCCCAAGTGGCCCAAAGTCTCTTGCACACATCCTTGTGGAGGGTCCATTCGGTTGGAATTACTTGCCCTTTCCGACTGAGACAATCTGCTATGACGTTCAAGTCGCCTTGGATGAACCTCGTTACTAGGGAGATGTCTTGACCTTTTGACCAGATGAGCAGGTCCCTTGCGATCTCGTACAACGTCAGTGAGTGGGTACCTCCTTGTTTGGAGATGTACGCCAAGGCCGTGGTGATGTCCGAGTTAACTTCCACCACTTTGCCTCGAAGGAGAGACTTGAAGCTTTTCAAGGCCAGATGTACTGCCAACAGCTCCTTGCAGTTGATATGCATGCTCCTCTGACTCGAGTTCCACAGTCCTGAGTATTCCCGACCGTCTAGTGTCGCGCCCCAGCCCACGTCCGATGCGTCCGAGAAGAGAACGTGGTTGGGAGTCTGAACAGCCAGGGGAAGACCCTCTCTTAGGTTGATATTGTCCTTCCACCAAGTCAGACAAGACTTTATCTTTTCGGAAACCGGGATCGAGACCGCTTCTAGCGTCTTGTCCTTTTTCCAGTGAAAAGCTAGATGGTATTGAAGAGGACGGAGGTGTAGTCTTCCTAGTGACACAAAATGTTCCACGGATGACAGCGTCCCTACCAGACTCATCCACAGCCTGACTGAGCAGCGTTCCTTCTTCAGCATCTTCTGGATGGATAGCAGGGCTTGATAGTGGGAGCTGAAAGGGATCGTCCTTTTCTCAGGTATAAGAGAAAAACAGCTATTTGAGCTACAGAGGTACTGGTCGAGGATACAGAAACTGACTTGCACCAGTCTCGGAAGACTTCCCACTTCGATTGGTAGACTCTAATGGAAGACGCTCTCCTTGCTCTAGCAATCGCACTGGCTGCTTCCTTCGAAAAGCCTCTAGCTCTCGAGAGTCTTTCGATAGTCTGAAGGCAGTCAGACGAAGAGCGTGGAGGCTTTGGAGTACCTTCTTTACGTGTGGCTGACGTAGAAGGTCTACCCTTAGAGGAAGACTACTGGGAAGGTCTACTAACCATCGAAGTATCTCGGTGAACCATTCTCTCGCGGGCCAGAGGGAAGCAACTAACGTCAACCTTGTCCCTTCGTGAGAGGCGAACTTCTGCAGTACCTTGTTGACAATCTTGAACGGTGGGAATGCGTAGAGATCCAGATGTGACCAATCTAGGAGGAAAGCATCTATATGTATTGCTGCTGGGTCCGGGACTGGAGAGCAATAGATTGGAAGCCTCTTGGTCAGCGAGGTTGCAAAGAGATCTATGGATGGTTTTACCCCAAGTGGCCCAAAGTCTCTTGCACACATCCTTGTGGAGGGTCCATTCGGTTGGAATTACTTGCCCTTTCCGACTGAGACAATCTGCTATGACGTTCAAGTCGCCTTGGATGAACCTCGTTACTAGGGAGATGTCTTGACCTTTTGACCAGATGAGCAGGTCCCTTGCGATCTCGTACAACGTCAGTGAGTGGGTACCTCCTTGTTTGGAGATGTACGCCAAGGCCGTGGTGATGTCCGAGTTAACTTCCACCACTTTGCCTCGAAGGAGAGACTTGAAGCTTTTCAAGGCCAGATGTACTGCCAACAGCTCCTTGCAGTTGATATGCATGCTCCTCTGACTCGAGTTCCACAGTCCTGAGTATTCCCGACCGTCTAGTGTCGCGCCCCAGCCCACGTCCGATGCGTCCGAGAAGAGAACGTGGTTGGGAGTCTGAACAGCCAGGGGAAGACCCTCTCTTAGGTTGATATTGTCCTTCCACCAAGTCAGACAAGACTTTATCTTTTCGGAAACCGGGATCGAGACCGCTTCTAGCGTCTTGTCCTTTTTCCAGTGAAAAGCTAGATGGTATTGAAGAGGACGGAGGTGTAGTCTTCCTAGTGACACAAAATGTTCCACGGATGACAGCGTCCCTACCAGACTCATCCACAGCCTGACTGAGCAGCGTTCCTTCTTCAGCATCTTCTGGATGGATAGCAGGGCTTGATAGTGGGAGCTGAAAGGGATCGTCCTTTTCTCAGGTATAAGAGAAAAACAGCTATTTGAGCTACAGAGGTACTGGTCGAGGATACAGAAACTGACTTGCACCAGTCTCGGAAGACTTCCCACTTCGATTGGTAGACTCTAATGGAAGACGCTCTCCTTGCTCTAGCAATCGCACTGGCTGCTTCCTTCGAAAAGCCTCTAGCTCTCGAGAGTCTTTCGATAGTCTGAAGGCAGTCAGACGAAGAGCGTGGAGGCTTTGGAGTACCTTCTTTACGTGTGGCTGACGTAGAAGGTCTACCCTTAGAGGAAGACTACTGGGAAGGTCTACTAACCATCGAAGTATCTCGGTGAACCATTCTCTCGCGGGCCAGAGGGAAGCAACTAACGTCAACCTTGTCCCTTCGTGAGAGGCGAACTTCTGCAGTACCTTGTTGACAATCTTGAACGGTGGGAATGCGTAGAGATCCAGATGTGACCAATCTAGGAGGAAAGCATCTATATGTATTGCTGCTGGGTCCGGGACTGGAGAGCAATAGATTGGAAGCCTCTTGGTCAGCGAGGTTGCAAAGAGATCTATGGATGGTTTTACCCCAAGTGGCCCAAAGTCTCTTGCACACATCCTTGTGGAGGGTCCATTCGGTTGGAATTACTTGCCCTTTCCGACTGAGACAATCTGCTATGACGTTCAAGTCGCCTTGGATGAACCTCGTTACTAGGGAGATGTCTTGACCTTTTGACCAGATGAGCAGGTCCCTTGCGATCTCGTACAACGTCAGTGAGTGGGTACCTCCTTGTTTGGAGATGTACGCCAAGGCCGTGGTGATGTCCGAGTTAACTTCCACCACTTTGCCTCGAAGGAGAGACTTGAAGCTTTTCAAGGCCAGATGTACTGCCAACAGCTCCTTGCAGTTGATATGCATGCTCCTCTGACTCGAGTTCCACAGTCCTGAGCATTCCCGACCGTCTAGTGTCGCGCCCCAGCCCACGTCCGATGCGTCCGAGAAGAGAACGTGGTTGGGAGTCTGAACAGCCAGGGGAAGACCCTCTCTTAGGTTGATATTGTCCTTCCACCAAGTCAGACAAGACTTTATCTTTTCGGAAACCGGGATCGAGACCGCTTCTAGCGTCTTGTCCTTTTTCCAGTGAAAAGCTAGATGGTATTGAAGAGGACGGAGGTGTAGTCTTCCTAGTGACACAAAATGTTCCACGGATGACAGCGTCCCTACCAGACTCATCCACAGCCTGACTGAGCAGCGTTCCTTCTTCAGCATCTTCTGGATGGATAGCAGGGCTTGATCTATTCTGGGGGCTGATCGTCTTGTTGTTCAGTAACGTCCTCATCAGAGGGTTCCTCATCCGAAAACTGATGAGGAAACGGCAACGGAGTGGGCAACGTCTGGCTCGCTGAGTCCGGTCGCACTGGTGGATGCGTGACGGAGCCGGATGCAACATCATGGAACTGCTGCACAGTCTGTGAACTGTCAACAACCATGGGTGCGCGAGGAAGCACAGCGTCAACCCGAGACTGTCTAGACCGTCTGGGTTGTGCAGTCAACACCCTACCGGGTTGCTGAGGTTGACGCACTGCTTCAAAACAAGTCACCTCTGCTGGTTGTTGAACGTCCTGAACGTCAACAACCACCTCCGAGCGTCGCTTAACGTCAACGTGCGGCTGGCAACCCACACTGGGTCGCATCAGTGGAGGAACCACCTCAACTGGCAGACGCGAGTAGGTTACCTCAGCGTCAACAGGGCGCACAACCGACCGGCTGGAAGGTTGTTGGCCAGAAGGTTCGGTAGCAACCTTCTCCGCATTAAAGTCCTCTATCAAGGACGCAAGCTTGGACTGCATGTCTTGCAGCAAAGCCTATTTAGGGTCTACGGGAGCAGGTGTGGCAACAGACGGGGTTAGCGACTGAGGCGGTACCGCTTACCATCCCTGAAAGCCTTGTTATGCATGACATAATTGTACAGCAAAACTTCAAAGGCTCGAAAACAGCTGTGAAGTTGACCTGTAAACAACTTGGAGCGTCTCCTGGCCAGGCGCCAGGGAGAGTCTACGAGAATTGAGAAGTCTATCTGGGCAGAGGCATGAACTCCCAAGCCGAGAACTTTTCTCGTGTCATATCAGACTCTCGCTCTATAAACCAGATTAAAAGAAGGGAAAGCAAAGGCTGTATCCCCCAAACTCCTCCTGGTGAAAAACCAGTCGCCTAGCCAACGTAAAGCTCTCTAGGAGAGCGAGAGAGCACTAGCTTAAAAACAACGGCTTCGAAGTAGCTAGGCCTAGTGTAAGCTCTGACGTTTAGGCGAACGAGGAGCAGCAGTTACAAAAAGATCCGGACAAAGATCCTTAAAAAAAATCATCATGATTTAATTAAAGTCCATTGGAGGCTAAGCAGCTTTAGGCTCCTCTCAATCTGACAGAGTCCTCAAGGGAATATCAGTAGGAGGGGGAACAGCAACTTCCTCATCTACAGGAACCTTGTCCGATAAAAGTTGAGTCTCAAGCAAGGGAGAGACCTACCGTGGTGGCAATGCTTTACAAGCAGAGTCCACACTCACTGGTGCATTAGTAGCGGACCAGAACGCAACGTCATGTAACTGCTTGACAGTCTGTGAACTGTCAACAACTGAACTGTCAACCACAACAGGTGCGTGAGGACGCACAGCGTCCACTCGAGACTGCTTTGACTGCCTAGAATGAGCAGTCAAAACAACTCTAGAATGCGGAGGTTGACGCACAGCGTCAAAACAAGTCAACTCCGATTGTTAGTGAACGTCTTGAACGTCAACAGGAGCATCAGCAAGTGGCCTAACATCCAAATGCAGCTGAAAAACCACACGAGACCGCATCGAGTGTGGTTCTAAACAACCTGACTGACGTGACTAAGATACGCCAACGTCAACAGTAAGCACAAAGGAACGTTAGGTTGGCTGAAAGCCAGGATATCGATGAGATAAACGGCTAGACTCAACGGACTAATCGGCAGAATAGTCTTCCAAAAGGGAGGCAAGCATATACTGCATGTCTTGCCATACAACCCATTAAGGATCAACGGAAATGGTTGTGGTAAGAGACGAGGGTAACGTCTGTGACCGCAACACTTTGCCAACAAAAAACTCTCGGAGTCTGTGTTACGCTTTTGTTAGGCGGCGAGCAGTTATCCGATGACTGCAGAGGGTCAGAGCTGTCCTAATGGTTGTAACCAGGACGCTGGACCTGTCCTGAAAGCACTGACTTTCGCTTAAGGGCTTCGAAACCTTGTGACAGGTTTCTTATGCGAAAAGCCTTCGGATGACGAGGAGAAACAACGTCTCTCTCGTCTTATGGTAGGGGAGATCTTGGTAAGATACACCCGATACCATAGAGGGAAAACGTCTGTTCGTTGATCAAGGCCTCTCGAACCCATAAGTCGTTTGACATTACTTCTCCCCTGGGCTTGGGAGCATGCAAGAGGTCCCGGACTAGGTGAACGACAGGCACGAACAGACGAACCCTCGGACGCAACACTGTAACACTTTGCGCATATCACTTTATCACTTCGATTTTCTGTTTTGCACTTATTTCACTGAAATCGAAACTTTTACTGATTTCTACCTGAAACACGCAATTCTACCCTTCATTAAAAGGTAGTAATTGCGAAATCAGTCGTATAATGCAAGCTCATTAATACCAGCAAAAAACAGAAAACATATTTTAAGATAAAAAAATCAGTGGCTGGGAAAGAGACTAAACACTAGTTCATATAACTACGTTTTCAATCTCTCACCGCACATAGCCTGGGGACGAGAATAAAAAACTAAAAACGTTTTATCCTTCCTCCCCGTACAGCGACTAGGGACGAGAGTAACTCGAGAACAACGTTACCCGCTTGAACGGAACGTTTTCTCTCCTCTCTCTCCCTCCGTCTCTATCTCTCTCTCTCTCTCTTTCTCTCTTGATTTCGCACCTAAGAGAAGAGCCCAATTATATTTCGTCAAAAAAACATGTTATTTGACTAAAGGAAAAAACTGAAAGGTTTTTCAATAAAAAGTTCCTTTAAAATAGAATTTAAAACATTTAAGCTAAGAAAGAATGAACAAAACGTCAGAATCGATTTACTCTTACTGCAAAGTGAAACCGTGATACACTCTCTCTCTATCGTAACGATAGAGCGCATGTTGAACGTCCTGAACGTCAACAACTGCATAGCATAAATAAACTAAAAGTTAGTTCATCTTTGAAAACAGTACGAAGACTATCAAAGAAATTCTTTCATAAAATATTACATTTAAAAAGTTTTAAATCCTTAGCTGTTTAAAAGCTAATTACGATATAAAGGGCTCAACGTTGATTAACTTCGGTTTCCAAGTTAGGACCGCCTACTCTCAGGAAAGGTCTATATAAACAAAACATTAAAATTTATTTTTATATGTTTATAATAAATGGAAAGTTAATCGAAGAGGCCTAATAAAGGCGGAGAGATATAAAATATATAGAGGAAAATCTATAACGTGATAAGATAATTACTAAAAGCCTAAACACACTTCCGTCTAAGGGAAGGGTCAGCCATTTAAAAGTGAAAGAAAGTCCATACTCTCTTTGTCACCATAATTAAATCTATCCAAAACGAGTTCAAGATTTAAGATGAAGATAAAACACCTGCATAGCGAAAGCTCAAAACTAGAATAAAGTACAGTACTTCACCAATTAGTTGTGAAAAAACTCCAGTTTAGCAACAGCGAGTAAGTACGTCTTGTCGATAGCTCGACAGATAGAAAATTGAGTCTTTGTTTACATTGAGTACTGGGTATCTGGACGACAGATGGCGCTGTTGGGCACACCCGCAACCTGTGTAGCGATCGCTGGCGAGTTTTTACCGTAGAGTTGTCTGTCGGGCAACAGAGTTGCAGCTATATAATCACCGGCTAAGTTAAATATTGAAAATTTTTTATTGAGAGTCACACTCAAATTTTAAAAGCCTCATACAGAGTTAAAGAAACATTATCAATGCCGAAATCTGGATGTTGAGGAGCAACTGTCCTCGACCTACTTACAATCGTACTATGAATTTTGTTAGGATTCAACTTCATGTCCCACAATTTGCACCATGCACTAATTTTAGGGATTTCTCTATCATGGGATTCAGCAACCCCATATCTGCAATCAGGAGATGGAATTGATGCAAAGAGAGTAGCATCATCTGCATATGCAACAAGCTTGTTATCTAGGCCAAACCACATGTCATGGGTATATAGTATGAAAAGTAATTGGCCAATAACACTACCCTGAGGAACACCAGATATCACATTCCTATACTCACCATGGTACTTAGAAATTCAATGATGATGCTAAGAAAAGGCTCACCCACTCCCAACAGTTCTAAGAAAAGACCCACCCACTCCCAATTGTTCAAGTTTGAAAACAAGGGCCTCATGATTAACACGGTCAAAGGCAGCACTAAAATCAAGGCCAATCATATAAACTTTCTGACCAGATTCAAGAGATTTCAGTACAGCATTGGAGATTGTAAGAAGAGGCATCACATGCTCCAAGGCCTTTACGAAAGCCAAATTGCAAAGTAGGGAACAGATGATTGCCTTTCGCAAACCTATTTAGACGTTTTGGCAAAAGACGTTAAAAAACTTTTGATAATATGGGAGTTATGGAAATTGGGCAGTATTCAGTTGGACTTGAGCTACCAGAAACACATTTACGTAATGGAGTAACATTACCGATTCTCCAACAAGTACCGTATATACTCGTGTAATATTCGACTTCGTGTAATGTTCGACCCTCCTATTTTACCTTCAAAATCATGAATTCATCATATACCTCATGTAATGTTCGAGTCTTGAGTTTGGCAGTAGGCTAGAGGTCTTTTATCTCCAGCATACCATAATTACCAACAAAGTAAGGGTTATGCCTAAGTGCGACAAACAAATGTATAAAACAAATCGGAACACCTAAATACTAACATCTGTTTACAATAACAATTGAGTATTCAACGTACATTTTCTAGCGAACACTTTAGTTGCAAACAGCCGATTATCATCACCGCCTAATAGCTTTCAAAAACAAGCAAACACTACAAGTAGCAAACAAAATTAGTTCATCGTTTTGAGTAACAAATTACCATTACCGGTAATTGCAGGTAATTACCGTAATTATAATTACCCGTTATGCTAATCATTTTTTTTCCTCACAATATATATGAATAAGAATTTACTCATAACCCATCAAGATGTCTACCAAGAAATATAAAAAGATTACTGCAAAATTCAAGCTTCAAGTTATTGCAGCCGCTGTCCACTGAAACGACAAATAACGTTCAAGCCGTAAAAATGTTTGGAGTTACCGAAACTAGCGTTCGAACTTGGAGAAAAAAAAATGTGGATTCAATTAAGAAAAATGTTTGCAGTTTATTATTAATATCAATTAATATACCATAACAAGTAAAATAAAATGAGCCTAATTTTTTCATTAACCATATCACGTTATAACATACGCAACCCAACAGTTTGCTAGCTTCATACCTGCTGCGTTATGGTAAAGTCATTACTCGTAGCGGAAAAAAACTATTTATGATGGTTTAGGAAATAAAATCCATGCTAATAATATGCCTGGTGTTCAATGAACATGGTTAGTACTGTATATATAGGCCTAGCCTATGTTTACCTACCGGGGTAGGTAGCATAGCCTAGGGTAATGTTCGCGTAGGCCTAGCTTACGTTTACCTACAGGTAGGCCAGAAATTTTTACTTTTTCAAATATATATCTCGTGTAATGTTCGACCCTTACTTTTTTAACTGAAAAGTAGGCCTTCAAAAATCGAACATTACACGAGTATATACGGTACTAAAAGCTCCTCTTCTTGTTAACTTCCGCAAAATAACAAATAACTTTGCAGCTAAGAAATCTGCAGTCTTTATAACAAACAAAGGAAAAATACCATTTGGGTCTACACCTCCATAAGCATCAAGGTCCATCAAGAGAGCTTTAATTTCACGAGATCAAAAAGCTTAACTAGTTAGTTTAGTCTCAGGAAAACAGGAATGTGGAAGATCAAGTTTCTCATTGCTCTGCTTACTGTCATACACATCAGCCAAAAGGGTCGACTTTTCCTTTGGACAGTGAGTGACCGAGCCATCTTGTTTAAGTAAAGGAGGACTGTCGCATCTACACCATAGAGTGCAGATTTAAGGGTAGCCTGCAACTCATGTTCCTGAGTTGTATCAATTAGGATGCTTATTAGGAGTTCAATCAGATCTGATGGGGATACTGACGATTATTGGGCACTGTTTCTGAACCAAAGCTCTCCAGTCAATCTGGGGGGATGAGATTACTAATTTACAGTAACTAGTAAAAAACTCTCTCGGAACTGATAAGCCTCTGCCCAGATCTTTCGCCATCTTTTTGAAGATAACAATCCAGCAGGTTAATATTATTAGTAACATATAATAATAGTAGAAGTAGCATAGCAATACTGCTCAGAGCTGTGTTGTGCCACAAGGGTTAGGCTGATGTTCATAGACAAAAGATTACGATCAGTATGTAGGCTGTGTAATAAATAGTTCAAGAGATCCAAAAGAAATTTTTAAATTTTGGGATTCCTAAGGCATGGGTTGTCTTCGAGAGCAATATTTCCATCCTAACACTAGTCCAAATATGTGTTGTCTTGGTGTTCCATTTGCGAGGTCAAGGCAGTACCGGCTCCAGTTCATCTAAAGGCATAGGGGTTAGAGTAACTACCTCGGACACTCTTCATGAGTAGGCTTTTCACACTAGTGATTTTCACAATAGTAAAAGCAGGTTTGTTACTTTTGTTAGTGTTACTTGCTCTGTTGATATTTCTTGCACTGTACTGTGAAATCAGTTTTGTTCACGCAGGATGAATTTTTGTGTATTTCGCGCGAGATACTTTGAACAAATTTAAGTCCATGCCCTTATACAAGTAAAACTAACATCCTAATAATAGCCATACCATTTTGCCTCTCACTTATGTTTTAACTGAATTATCGACTTCGTTGGCCCTCACTGAAAATTATGCTTTTATTTACTAATTTAGCAATATTTCTATCCTTTTTATTACTTGTTTCAAAAGTATACATGTAATAATTATAGTTGTCATCTGTGTATCAAAACTGTGTAGGACTAATATCATAACATAGCGTATAAACCACTAATTAATTGAAATAATTGTTTTCTTTCATTTTATTTCTTTTAATTCGCAATCACTAAAAGATAAAATGTAAATTAAATTAGACAATACAGTAATTAAATTCTAATGACAACAATAATTGCCAAAAAAAATCCCTGATAAAATAGAAAAGTGCGGATGCGCATCTCATTATTATTTTCTAAAGCGAAATTGGCTGAATTTTGCCATACAGTATTTAAATTTGTTCATGCAGTACCTGTAAACTTATAGCTCCCTGGGTCAAGCAGACTCAGTACTGATGGTGGGTAGGTGGCAACTTAAGTTTTTTTTTCAGCCATTGAAGAATACTGCTAGACATACAGAAACTTAAATTTTTTCACCAAATACAGTAGGTGAAGTGGTTCTGTTTCTCAAAAAACACAAGAATGACAGTGAAAAGATGTATAAGTAAATCAATACACAAATGAGCAATTAATTATTCACACCCTAGATTATTGTTCAAGGATAATTGGTTAGACACCAGTTACTTGTGTTAAAAGTTTCCAAGGTAAAGTGTCAATTAAACAAAGTTACTGTAGCAGTGGACATGTAAATTTGATGCTACCAAACAGACCGCCCTAATTGACATGTATGCAAGTAACAGTGGATGCTTATGCAGACATTATGTTTAAAGATTTGGCTAGGAAGAAAAATACTATATTAGAAACTGAAAATATGCGCATTCACGACAACGCGAACATAAAATTTTCGACATTTGCATGAACTTTCATCCGAGAAAATTCAAATGACACCACAGTAGTTGGAAAACTAGAAAATTTTACTGTCTTTCTCAGGTGATTTGCATATTTTTTTTTCTTATTTAGAATGTTGCTTTAAAACATTAATACTGGGAGAGTTAAGAAAGTTCAAAGTAATGGAAAGGCAGGTGCTTGGGCTTTAATTCTGAGAAACAAGCGAACAGAATGTGCCTGCACAACTCATAAAGGTTTTATTTTTAAAGGTTTACTAGACATGGATACCACATACAGTAGATAAGGAATTTATTGGACTTAGGGTTTGCTATCTTGCCCACCACTTAATGTGATAGTCAGCAAAGTGACTAGGAGATAAGAGATACCAAAATAAACAGAATTTTAATAATGAAGTTCATTATTTTGATACTTTTCTCCTGATCACATGACAACCCTCCTCCCCCCCACTAAAAGTGGTTTATGTATTAATGGAGGTCACTGCCTTTTTTTATTATGAGAACAAAAAGTGGGAACTTCATTTAGTGGTTAATCTCCCAAAAGAGAGGGTATGTAAAGAATATTTTCTCTTGCTAAATTGTGAAAGAATTGCTTCATAGATATAAGCACTGTGACCTGATAAGTATTAATATGATATTTTAATTATAAAATAAATTTTTGAATATACTTACCCGGTGAATATATAGCTGCAACTCTGTTGCTTGACAGACAAACTGTACAGAAAAAACTCGCCAGCGATCGCTATACAAGTTGTGGGTGTGCCCAACAGCGCCATCTGTCGACCAGATACCAAGCTCAATGTAAACAAAGACTCAATTTTCTCCTCGTCCCACTGCGTCTCTATTGGGGAGGAAGGGAGGGTCATTTAATTTATATATTCACCGGGTAAGTATATTCAAAAATTTATTTTATAATTAAAATGTTATTTTGATTGTAAAATAAATTTTTGAATATACTTACCCGGTGATTATATAGCTGCAACTCTGTTGCTCGACAGACAACTCTACGGAAAAACTCGCCAGCGATCGCTACACAGGTTGCGGGTGTGCCCAACAGCGCCATCTGTCGACCAGATACCCAGCTCTCAATGTAAACAAAGACTCAATTTTCTCCTCGTCCCACTGCGTCTCTATTGGGGAGGAAGGGAGGGTCATTTAATTTATAATCACCGGGTAAGTATATTCAAAAATTTATTTTATTATCAAAATAACATTTTTCAATATTTAACTTAGCCGGTGATTATATAGCTGATTCACACCCAGGATGGTGGGTAGAGACCAGTAATATATGTTTACACTTTTATGAGCTAAGAGTTTTTTATTTCATTTTAGAAGTTATCAAAATAACAAAAACAAAATAAATAGGTACCTGGTAAGGAAGTCGACTTGAACAATTACTCTGCCTTTTAAGTACGTCTTCCTTACGGAGCCTCGCGATCCTCTTAGGATGCTGATCGACCCCTAGGATCTGAAGTATCAAGGGTTGCTACCCATACAACAGGACCTCATCAAAACCCCTAATCTAGGCGCTCTCAAGAAATGACTTTGACCACCCGCCAAATCAACCAGGATGCGAAAGGCTTCTTAGCCTTCCGGACAACCCATAAAAAAACAACATTTCAAGAGACAGATTAAAAGGATAAGGAATTAGGGAATTGTAGTGGTTGAGCCCTCACCCACTACTGCACTCGCTGCTACGAATGGTCCCAGTGTGTAGCAGTTCTTGTAAAGAGACTGGACATCTTTCCAGTAAAATGACGCGAACACTGACTTGCTTCTCCAATAGGTTGCGTCCATTATACTTTGCAGAGATATATTTTGCTTAAAGGCCACGGAAGTTGTTACAGCTCTAACTTCGTGCGTCTTCACCTTAAGCAAAGTTCGGTCTTCCTCACTCAGATGTGAATGAGCTTCTCGTATTAACAATCTGATAAAGTCTGACCAAGCATTCTTTGACATAGGCAAGGATGGTTTCTTAACTGAACACCATAAAGCTTCAGATTGGCCTTGTAAAGGTTTAGTACGCTTTAAATAGAACTTAAGAGCTCTAACAGGGCATAAGACTCTTTCTAGTTCATTGCCTACGATCTCCGATAAGCTGGGGATATCAAAAGATTTAGGCCAAGGCCGAGAAGGCAGCACATTTTTGGCTAGAAAACCAAGTTGTAACGAACAAGTGGCTTTTTCTGACGAAAATCCTATGTTCTTGCTGAAGGCATGAATCTCACTGACTCTTTTAGCCGAGGCTAAGCATACCAGGAAAAGAGTCTTAAGAGTGAGATCTTTCAGGGAGGCTGATTGTAACGGCTCCAACCTGTCTGACATGAAAAATCTTAGTACCACGTCTAAATTCCATCCAGGGGTAGCCAAACGACGCTCCTTGGTGGTCTCAAAAGACTTAAGGAGGTCTTGCAGATCTTTATGTTTGGAAAGATCTAAGTCTCTATGCCGGAAGACCGATGCCAACATGCTTCTGTAGCCCTTGATAGTGGGAGCTGAAAGGGATCGTCCTTTTCTCAGGTATAAGAGAAAAACAGCTATTTGAGCTACAGAGGTACTGGTCGAGGATACAGAAACTGACTTGCACCAGTCTCGGAAGACTTCCCACTTCTATTGGTAGACTCTAATGGAAGACGCTCTCCTTGCTCTAGCAATCGCACTGGCTGCTTCCTTCGAAAAGCTTCTAGCTCTCGAGAGTCTTTCGATAGTCTGAAGGCAGTCAGACGAAGAGCGTGGAGGCTTTGGAGTACCTTCTTTACGTGTGGCTGACGTAGAAGGTCTACCCTTAGAGGAAGACTACTGGGAACGTCTACTAACCATCGAAGTATCTCGGTGAACCATTCTCTCGCGGGCCAGAGGGAAGCAACTAACGTCAACCTTGTCCCTTCGTGAGAGGCGAACTTCTGCAGTACCTTGTTGACAATCTTGAACGGTGGGAATGCGTAGAGATCCAGATGTGACCAATCTAGGAGGAAAGCATCTATATGTATTGCTGCTGGGTCCGGGACTGGAGAGCAATAGATTGGAAGCCTCTTGGTCAGCGAGGTTGCAAAGAGATCTATGGATGGTTTTACCCCAAGTGGCTCAAAGTCTCTTGCACACATCCTTGTGGAGGGTCCATTCGGTTGGAATTACTTGCCCTTTCCGACTGAGACAATCTGCTATGACGTTCAAGTCGCCTTGGATGAACCTCGTTACTACGGAGATGTCTTGACCTTTTGACCAGATGAGCAGGTCCCTTGCGATCTCGTACAACGTCAGTGAGTGGGTACCTCCTTGTTTGGAGATGTACGCCAAGGCCGTGGTGTTGTCTGAGTTTACTTCCACCACTTTGCCTTGAAGGAGAGACTTGAAGCTTTTCAAGGCCAGATGTACTGCCAACAGCTCCTTGCAGTTGATATGCATGCTCCTCTGACTCGAGTTCCACAGTCCTGAGCATTCCCGACCGTCTAGTGTCGCGCCCCAGCCCACGTCCGATGCGTCCGAGAAGAGAACGTGGTTGGGAGTCTGAACAGCCAGGGGAAGACCCTCTCTTAGGTTGATATTGTCCTTCCACCAAGTCAGACAAGACTATCTTTTCGGAAATTGGGATCGAGACCGCTTCTAGCGTCTTGTCCTTTTTCCAGTGAAAAGCTAGATGGTATTGAAGAGGACGGAGGTGTAGTCTCCCTAGTGACACAAAATGTTCCACGGATGACAGCGTCCCTACCAGACTCATCCACAGCCTGACTGAGCAGCGTTCCTTCTTCAGCATCTTCTGGATGGATAGCAGGGCTTGATCTATTCTGGGGGCTGATTGTCTTGTTGTTCAGCAACGTCCTCATCAGATAGTTCCTCATCCGAAAACTGATGAGGAAACGGCAACGGAGTGGGCAACGTCTGGCTCGCTGAGTCCGGTCGCACTGGTGCATGCGTGACGGAGCCGGACGCAACATCATGGAACTGCTGCACAGTCTGTGAACTGTTAACAACCATGGGTGCGCGAGGAAGCACAGCGTCCACCCGAGACTGTCTAGACCGTCTGGGTTGTGCAGTCAACACCATACCGGGTTGCTGAGGTTGACGCACTGCTTCAAAACAAGTCACCTCTGCTGGTTGTTGAACGTCCTGAACGTCAACGTCAACGTGCGGCTGGCAACCCACACTGGGTCGCATCGGTGGAGGAACCACCTCAACTGGCAGACGCGAGAAGGTTACCTCAGCGTCAACAGGACGCACAACGGACCGGTTGGAAGGTTGTTGGCCAGAAGGTTCGGCAGCAACCTTCTCCGCATTAAAGTCCTCTATCAAGGACGCAAGCTTGGACTGCATGTCTTGCAGCAAAGCCTATTTAGGGTCTACGGGAGCAGGTGCGGCAACAGACGGGGTTAGCGACTGAGGCGGTACCGCTTTCCATCCCTGAAAGCCTTGTTTATGCATGACATAATTGTACAGCAAAACTTCAAAGGCTCGAAAACAGCTGTGAAGTTGACCTGTAAAAAACTTGGAGCGTCTCCTGGCCAGGCGCCAGGGAGAGTCTACGAGGTTTGAGAAGTCTATCTGGGCAGAGGCATGAACTCCCAAGCCGAGAACTTCTCTCGTGTCATATCAGACTCTCGCTCTATAAGCCAGTTTAAAAGAAGGGAAAGCAAAGGCTGTATCCCCCAAACTCCTCCTGGTGATAAACCAGTCGCCTAGCAAACGTAAAGCTCTCTAGGAGAGCGAGAGAGCACTAGCTTAAAAACAACGGCTTCGAAGTAGCTAGGCCTAGTGTAAGCTCTGACGTTTAGGCGAACGAGGAGCAGCAGTTACAAAAAGATCCGGACAAAGATCCTTAAAAATGTTATTTTGATAATAAAATAAATTTTTGAATATACTTACCCGGTGATTATATAGCTGCAACTCTGTTGCCCGACAGACAACTCTAAGGTAAAAACTCGCCAGCGATCGCTACACAGGTTGCGGGTGTGCCCAACAGCGCCATCTGTCGTCCAGATACCCAGTACTCAATGTAAACAAAGACTCAATTTTCTCCTCGTTCCACTGCGTCTCTATTGGGGAGGAAGGGAGGGTCCTTTAATTTATAATCACCGGGTAAGTATATTCAAAAATTTATTTTATTATCAAAATAACATTTTTCAATATTTAACTTAGCCGGTGATTATATAGCTGATTCACACCCAGGGGGGTGGGTAGAGACCAGCAATATATGTTTACATTTTTATGAGATAAGAGTTTTTATTTCATTTTCGAAGTTATCAAAATAACAAAAACAAAATAAATAGGTACAGTAGGGTCCCGAATTACACGTGTTCTAATTACGCGATTCCTCAATTACGCGATCGATAGTTTTTAAAAATTAATTTTCCTGTATTTGCGAGGAGCATTCTAAATCCGCGAGTCAAGCACCACGAAGCGTAGGAAATCTATTGTTTTCTTAATTGTATTGGGGGGGGGGGTGATGGTTCCCCGATGTCTGAGAAGGGGGGGGGGGGAGAATGTGAGAGAAAGATTTCTGTTCAAACATTTTAAGACTAGTTTTGGATGAAAAATGTTAAGGTTTGCCCATCTGTTGTGTGAACTTGTCGCTAGGCCTAGCCTAACTGTCCAACACCTATATGTATAATATTCCATATTTGTACTAATTAATTTTTATACTTATGTTGTGATTATGGTGAAAAATCCTTATTCATTAAACTTTAAATTAAAAACCATCAAAATAAAGACTATTTTATATCATGCTACTGCCAAACATGTCACCACAACCAAACCCATTACTTTGTTTAGTACGTTCCATCGCCGATCATAACGAACTCGCTAACCAATTTTAACATCTGTCTATAGGTTAACTTTTGCGGCAAAAGATATCTTACCAGGTACTATGTAATAATAATGTTATAATTAATGTTTTATTTATCCTTAGAAAATCAAAATATATGAAATATGAGCAATTTTATTTCGTGTTGTTTTTTTTTTCCCCTAAAAAAACGCCTTCTTAAAAGGAAAACGTTTTTTTTTTACGTTTCATCGTCGATCTTAAACGCATTTACTCCTGAAAGTGATATTGAAGAGCTTTTACTAAAGATGTTATTATAAATAAAGATTATAAATTGGTGGTAAAATATCTATAATTAAAGTGTAGCAGCATCAAGAAATGTTGGGGTTCGCCCTTTACATAAGAATGTACTGTACATTGGATTAGACAGAACGTAGAAAAAATCAATTAGGGAAAAATCGGTATTCGATATCCTCTTCATCAGCATCGTCATTCGTCAATCGGGCTTTTTATTTTTTTTTATTCTCAGTCGCTAACTAGTTATCGCACTGCCAAGATCTGCACACATTCCGATAATTCACATTTGAAGGTTTTCTGGGAGAGGATGGATAGAGAAAATACCGAACTATATAAAATGTTTTTTTTTAACCTGTTAAGCGTCACCCACGTGATAAACCGTTCACCACGATCTACTCGGTACCGCCTTCAACTGTATATTCCGTTCATGACTTTAATTGCCTTTTACAAGCCGTCAGTCTCGTGATGTTACTTTACTCGTATAGTAAGTATAGGATCACCACTTGGCAACACTCTCAGCATATGGGGACTGTGAATAGAAACTTATATGATGTCTGGCAACTATTTTTCTGAAGGTAGCTTGATGTTACAAAACTCTGGTTTGAACTGGTTTCCTATCAGTGCGCTCGGGCGTTCATGCATAAGTGGTTATTTGTTGTTCCTTTTGTAATGAAAGGTCTAAAGAGGAAGGTTATTTCTTTAGATGAAATAAATGATATTCTTGTTGTGGAATTTGATAATGATAACCTGTTTGATAATGAGAGCACTAGTTCTGAATCCTCCAGTGATGAGTATATTGAAGAAACAAAGTTTTCTTTCGATGTCGAAAGCGAAAATGACTTCTCATTACCGAATGACTGGACAACGAAATTTCACAAAACTATAAAGGGAAAGGAAACGCAGAGAGAGAGAGAGAGAGAGAGAGAGAGAGAGAGTGAGAGAGAGAGAGAGAGAGAGAGAGAGAGAGAGAATAAAGTGGATAAATAATGTACAAATATATGACGAACATATTTGAAAACTATACAGGAAACGATATGAAGAGAGAGAGAGAGAGAGAGTGAGAGAGAGAGAGAGAGAGAGAGAGAGAGAGAGAATAAAGTGGATAAATAATGTACAAATATATGACGAACATATTTGAAAACTATACAGGAAACGATATGAAGAGAGAGAGAGAGAGAGAGAGAGAGAGAGAGACCTATTCCTTTCCTTTTGTTGCTTATCCAGGCGTAAGATTTACGATTGAAGATAAAAAGAACCCATTAGAATATTCAGTATTATGTAGCCATTTGAAATTAAATAATAGTAGTATTAATTGTTTTTTTTACTCAACCATTTAATTAATATCCCTACTTTTAACTATAATTACGAATTATAAGCATAAAGAAATTATATTAACTTTGAAAAATTATCATTAGTGAAATGACCGCTCAGGGCAAAAAAAGCGTGATTATCGTACAGCAGCCTATTGCACACTTGCGCCTACTGGCCGTGTTTACGTGTGGGAGCGTCATCATGGATATACAGTACTATACTGTAATTTTTAACTATTGCTAGATACGTACTGTATCAAACCTTGAAAACCCTTTTTTGTTTTTTGTATCTATAGGAAATAATTCTACATCATTCGGAAAATACTGAAAACAGTAAGCTATGCATAGTACAGTAGTAAATACTAGTCATATAAAATTATCAAAACTTTAACAACTTTTTATTGTTTTATTTATCCATAAAAGAAATTTTGTACAGTATTTTATGAAAAAAATCTATAAGAAGGATTTCTTACAGTATTGTTAAGATAAAAGCTACAGTGTATATATATATATATATATATATATATATATATATATATATATATATATATATATATATATATATATATATATATGTTTTATATATATATATAATATATACATACATACATACATACACACATACATACACACACAGTGTATATACAGTATATATATAGCTAGAAAGCTAGAAATGGAGTGAAAAAAAAATTGACGGGTAGGTTGCTGTTTGCCGCCATGATGTGTTTCGAAATATACGAATTTCCAATTACACGAGGCCTTTCATCGACCAAATTCTCGCATAATTCGGGACCCTACTGTACCTGGTAAGGAAGTCGACTTGAACAATTACTCTGCCTTTTAAGTACGTCTTCCTTACGGAGCCTCGCGATCCTCTTAGGATGCTGATCGACCCCTAGGAGCTGAAGTATCAAGGGTTGCTACCCATACAACAGGACCTCATCAAAACCCCTAATCTAGGCGCTCTCAAGAAATGACTTTGACCACCCGCCAAATCAACCAGGATGCGAAAGGCTTCTTAGCCTTCCGGACAACCCAAAAAAAAACAACAATAAAAACATTTCAAGAGAAAGATTAAAAGGGTATGGAATTAGGGAATTGTAGTGGTTGAGCCCTCACCCACTACTGCACTACTCGCTGCTACGAATGGTCCCAGTGTGTAGCAGTCCTCGTAAAGAGACTGGACATCCTTAAGATAAAAAGACGCAAACACTGACTTGCTTCTCCAATAGGTTGCGTCCATTATACTTCGCAGAGATCTATTTTGCTTAAAGGCCACGGAAGTTGCGACAGCTCTAACATCGTGTGTCCTTACCTTCAGCAATGCTTGGTCTTCCTCACTCAGATGGGAATGAGCTTCTCGTATTAACAGTCTGATAAAATAGGATAAAGCATTCTTTGACATAGGCAAAGATGGTTTCTTAACTGAACACCATAAAGCTTCAGATAGTCCTCGTAAAGGTTTAGTTCGTTTTAAATAGAACTTAAGAGCTCTAACAGGGCATAAGACTCTTTCTAGTTCATTGCCTACCATATTCGATAAGCTGGGAATATCGAACGATTTTGGCCAAGGTCGAGAAGGTAGCTCATTTTTGGCTAGAAAACCAAGTTGTAGTGAACATGTAGCTTTTTCTGACGAAAATCCGATGTTCTTGCTGAAGGCATGAATCTCACTGACTCTTTTAGCTGTGGCTAAGCATACCAGGAAAAGTGTCTTTAAGGTGAGATCTTTCAGGGAGGCTGAATGTAGCGGCTCAAACCTGTCTGACATGAGGAATCTTAGTACCACGTCTAAATTCCAACCAGGTGTAACCAAACGACGCTCCTTCGTGGTCTCAAAAGACTTAAGGAGGTCCTGTAGATCTTTATTGTTGGAAAGATCCAAGCCTCTATGCCGGAAGACCGATGCCAACATGCTTCTGTAGCCCTTGATAGTGGGAGCTGAAAGAGATCGTTCTTTTCTCAGGTATGAGAGAAAGTCAGTTATTTGAGCTACAGAGGTACTGGTCGAGGATACAGATACTGACTTGCACCAGTTTCGGAAGACTTCCCACTTCGATTGGTAGACTCTAAGGGTGGATGTTCTCCTTGCTCTAGCAATCGCACTGGCTGCCTCCTTCGAAAAGCCTCTAGCTCTCGAGAGTCTTTCGATAGTCTGAAGGCAGTCAGACGAAGAGCGTGGAGGCTTTGGTGTACCTTCTTTACGTGTGGCTGACGTAGAAGGTCCGCCCTTAGAGGAAGACTTCTGGGAACGTCTACTAGCCATCGAAGTACCTCGGTGAACCATTCTCTCGCGGGCCAGAGGGGAGCAACTAGCGTCAACCTTGTCCCTTAGTGAGAGGCGAACTTCTGCAGTACCTTGTTGACAATCTTGAACGGTGGGAATGCGTATAGATCTAGATGCGACCAATCTAGGAGAAAGGCATCTATATGAATTGCTGCTGGGTCCGGGATTGGTGAGCAATATATTGGGAGCCTCTTGGTCATCGAGGTTGCAAAGAGATCTATGGTTGGTTGGCCCCAAGTGGCCCAAAGTCTCTTGCATACATCCTTGTGGAGGGTCCATTCGGTTGGAATTACTTGTCCCTTCCGACTGAGACAATCTGCCATGACATTCAAGTTGCCTTGGATGAACCTCGTAACTAGTGATATGTTTTGACCTTTTGACCAGATGAGCAGGTCCCTTGCGATCTCGTACAACGTCAGTGAGTGGGTCCCTCCTTGCTTGGAGATGTACGCCAAGGCAGTGGTGTTGTCCGAGTTAACTTCCACCACTTTGCCTTGAAGGAGAGACCTGAAGCTTTTCAAGGCCAGATGTACTGCCAGTAGCTCCTTGCAGTTGATATGCATTATCCTTTGACTCGAGTTCCATAGTCCCGAACATTCCCGACCGTCTAATGTCGCGCCCCAGCCTACGTCCGATGCGTCCGAGAAGAGAACGTGGTTGGGAGTCTGAACAGCCAGGGGATGACCCTCTCTTAGGCTGATACTGTCCTTCCACCAAGTCAGGCAAGACTTCATCTTCTCGGAAATGGGGATCGAGACCGCTTCTAGCGTCTTGTCCTTTTTCCAGTGAAATGCTAGGTGGTATTGAAGAGGACGGAGGTGTAGTCTTCCTAATGACACAAACTTCCAGGGATGATAGCGTCCCTATCAGACTCATCCACTTCCTGACTGAACATCGGTCCTTCTTCAGCATGTTCTGGATGCATAACTGGGCTTGGCTTGTTCTGGGGGCCGACGGAAAAGCCCGAAAAGCTAGACTGTGAATCTCCATCCCTAAGTACACAATAGTTTGGGATGGGACCACTTGTGACTTTTCCATATTGACAAGGAGACCCAATTCCTTGGTCAGATCTAGAGTCCACTTTAGATCCTTCAGACAGCGACGACTGGAAGAAGCTCTGAGAAGCCAGTCGTCCAAATAGAGGGAGGCTCGGATGTCCGCTAAATGAAGGAATTTGGCTACATTCCTCATCAGCCTCGTAAACACAAGAGAAGCTGTGCTTAGGCCAAAGCACAGGGCTTGAAACTGGTAGACAACCTTTTCGAAAACGAATCTCAGAAAAGGTTGGGAGTCCGGGTGGATGGGGACGTGGAAGTAGGCGTCCCTTAGGTCTAAAGAGACCATCCAGTCTTCCCTTCTGACTGCTGCTAGAACCGACTTTGTGGTCTCTATGGAGAACGTCTGCTTTGTAACAAAGACATTCAGAACACTGACGTCCAGCACCGGCCTCCACCCTCCTGTCTTCTTTGACACCAAGAAGAGGCGGTTGTAGAATCCCGGGGTTTGATGGTCCGAGACTTTGACCACCGCTCCCTTCTCTAGTAAAAGAGACACTTCCTGATTCAAGGCTCGTCTCTTGTCTTCCTCTCTGTACCTGGGAGAGAGATCGATGGGAGACGTTGCTAGAGGGGGTTTCCGTACAAACGGGATCTTGTACCCCTCTCTGAGCAACTTCACAGATTGTGCATCTGCGCCTCTCTTTTCCCAGGTCTGCCAGAAGTTCTTGAGTCTGGCTCCCACTGCTGTCTGAAGAAGCTGGCAGTCAGACTCTGCCCTTAAAGGACTTGGTTCCTTTCTTCTTTCCTCGTTTCCCTTTGGCACGAGCACCTCCTCTGCTGGAGGTTCTGCCACGAAAGGGCGGAATAAAACGGGACGCTGGAGTGTCCATCCTTGGTCTAGCTGACAAGGTAGGCAAAGGGGTAGCTTTGCGAGCGGAGGACGCAACAAGATCGTGAGTGTCCTTCTGTATCAATGAAGCGGCTATTTCCTTAATCAGGTCTTCTGGAAAAAGGCACTTGGAGAGAGGAGCAAAAAGAAGCTCGGATCTCTGGCACGGTGTAACTCCAGCTGAAAGGAATGAGCATAGGTTTTCACGCTTTTTAAGGACTCCGGACACAAAAGATGCAGCAAGCTCATTAGACCCATCACGTATGGCCTTGTCCATGCAGGACATAATGAGCAAGGAAGTCTCTTTCTCTGTTGGAGAGATCTTTCTGCTTAGGGCTCCTAGACACCAGTCTAAGAAGTTAAAAACTTCGAAGGCCCTAAAGATACCTTTCAAAAGGTGGTCCAGGTCCGAAGATGACCAACATATCTTTGAGCGTCTCATGGCAAGGCGGCGGGGAGAGTCTACGAGGCTTGAGAAGTCGCCCTGGGCAGAGGCAGGAACTCCCAAGCCGAGAACTTCTCCCGTGGCATACCAGACGCTCGATCTAGAAGAGAGTCTACCAGGGGGAAACGTAAAGGCTGTCTTCCCTAAACTCTTCTTGGACTGCAACCATTCTCCTATCACCCGCAAAGCTCTCTTGGACGAGCGTGCGAGGACGAGTCTAGTAAAGGCAGGAGTGGTAGACGGCATGCCTAACACAAACTCTGACGGAGGAGAACGAGGAGCCACAGAAACAAACTGGTCCGGAAACATCTCTTTGAAAATGGCCAAAACTTTCCTAAAGTCCAAAGAGGGTTGCGTAGACTTAGGCTCGTCCAATTCTGATTGTGGTTCATCTATGTGTGCAGCAACATCATCATCAGAAAGTCCCTCATCCGATAACTGATGAGGAAACGGCAACGGAGTGGGTAACGGCTGGTTCGCTGAGTCCGGTCGCACGGGTGCATGCGTGACTGAGCCGGACGCAACGTCATGGAACTGCTGCCCAGTCTGTGAGCTGGCAACAACCATAGCAGCGCGTGGACGCACAGCGTCTACTCCAGACTGTCTGGACTGATGTGGGTGCGCAGTGGCAACCACACTGGGTTGCGGAGAACAAAACAACTCTGACGGTTGTTGAACCTCTCGAACGTCAACGGAGACCTCCGTGCGTCGCTTAACGTCAACATGCGGCTGGCAGATCACACTGGAACGCATGGGTGGCGGAACTCTCTCAACTGGTGTGCGTGAGAAAGTTACCTCAGCGTCCACAGGACGCACAACCGATCGTGTGGAAGGTTGTGGGCTAGGTACTGCACTAGCTGGTGCGGCAGCAACCTTCTCCGCACGAAAGTCCTGCATTAGAGACGTCAGTTTAGACTTCATGTCTTGCAGAAGAGACCACTTAGGGTCTACGGGAGCAGGTGCGGCGACAGACGGTGTTACTGTCTGAAGCGGTACCGCTTTGCCTCTCTTAGGTGGTGAGCAGTCATCGGATGACGGCAGCGAGTCCGAACTGACCCAGTGGCTACAACTGGGCCGTTGGACTTGCGCGGAAGGGACCGACTTGCGTTTTAACGGTCGTGAGACCTTGGTCCAGGGTTTCTTGCGAGAAACACCTTCCGAAGACGAGGTATAAATGGGCTCTCTCGTCTTAGTTAGGCAGGGGCGATCTTGGGTAGATACGCCCGATACCACGGAGGGAACGTCTGTTCGCTGATTAAAGCCTCTCGAACCCATTTGTCGTACGACATTGCTTCTCCCCTGGACTTGGGAGCTTGCAAGAGGTCCCGGACTAGGAGGACGACAGGCACGAACAGACGAACCCTCAAGCGCAACACTATCCACAACACTATCACTCGGCACTTTAGCACTTCCCACTGCACTTTTGCACTTAAGCTCCTTCACATCCGCCATGAGCTGATTACAGTCACTAGCAAGGGACTCAACTCTCTCACCCAGAGCCTGGATGGCACGCATCATATCAGCCATCGAAGGTTCCCGAGTGCCAGGAGGGGGGTTAGGAGCAACCACTACAGGGGAAGGAATAGGTTGTGGGGCATGAGGAGAGGATATATCAATAGAACGAGAAGAACTTCTCCTAACTCTATCTCTCTCTAGCCTACGTGTATACTTTTGGAATTCGATAAAATCGAATTCCGAAAGCCCAACGCACTCCTCACACCGATCTTCTAATTGACAGGTTTTATCCCGACAATTGGAACAAACAGTGTGAGGGTCGATAGAAGCCTTCGGAAGACGCCTTGAACAGTCCCTAGCATTGCACTTCCTAAATTTTGGGACTTGTGAAGGGTCAGCCATTTTGAATTGGACAAAGGGAAATTCAAAAAACTATCAAAAAGTCATCAACAAAGAATCCGTTATCAAAAAGAGTTCAAGGATTTGTGTGAAGAGAAACCCTGTACAGCGAAAGCTCAAAACTAGAATAAAGTACTTCACCAATTAGTTGTGAAAAAACTCCAGTTTAGCAACAGCGAGTAAGTACGTCTTGTCGATAGCACGACAGAGAGAAAATTGAGTCTTTGTTTACATTGAGTACTGGGTATCTGGACGACAGATGGCGCTGTTGGGCACACCCGCAACCTGTGTAGCGATCGCTGGCGAGTTTTTACCTTAGAGTTGTCTGTCGGGCAACAGAGTTGCAGCTATATAATCACCGGCTAAGTTAAATATTGAAAAAAAAATCATCATGATTTAATTAAAGTCCATAGAGGGCTAAGCAGCTTTAGGCTCCTCTCCATCTGACAGAGTCCTCAAGGTAATATCAGTAGGAGGGGGAACAGCAACTTCCTCATCTACAGGAACCTTGTCCGATAAAAGTTGAGTCTCAAGCAAGGGAGAGACCTACCATGGTGGCAATGCTTTACAAGCAGAGTCCACACTCACTGGTGCATTAGTAGCGGACCAGGACGCAACGTCATGTAACTGCTTGACAGTCTGTGAACTGTCAACAACTGAACTGTCAACCACAACAGGTGCGTGAGGACGCACAGTGTCCACTCGAGACTGCTTTGACTGCCTAGAATGAGCAGTCAAAACAACTCTAGAATGCGGAGGTTGACGCACAGCGTCAAAACAAGTCAACTCCGATTGTTAGCGAACGTCTTGAACGTCAACAGGAGCATCAGCAAGTGGCCTAACGTCCAAATGCGGCTGAAAATCCACACGAGACCGCATCGAGTGTGGTTTTAAACAACCTGACTGACGTGACTTAGCTACGCCAACGTCAACAGGAAGCACAAAGGAACGTTAGGTTGGCTGAAAGCCAGGATATCGATGAGATAAACGGCTAGACTCAACGGACTAATCGGCAGAATACTCTTCCATGAGGGAGGCAAGCATATTCTGCATGTCTTGCCGTACAACCCATTAAGGATCAACGGAAATGGTTGTGGTAAGAGACGAGGGTAACGTCTGTGACCGCAACACTTTGCCAACCAAAAAAGACTCTCGGAGTCTATGTTACGCTTTTGTTAGGCGGCGAGCAGTTATCCGATGACTGCATAGGGTCAGAGCTGTCCTAATAGCTGTAGCCAGGACGCTGGACCTGTCCTGAAAGGACTGACTTTCGCTTAAGGGCTTCGAAACCTTGTGACAGGTTTCTTATGCGAAAAGCCTTCGGATGACGAGGAGAAAAAACGTCTCTTTCGTCTTATGGTAGGGGAGATCTTGGTAAGATACACCCGATACCATAGAGGGAAACGTCTGTTCGTTGATCAAGGCCTCTCGAACCCATAAGTCGTTCGACATTACTTCTCCCCTGTTTGGGAGCTTGCAAGAGGTCCCGGACTAGGTGAACGACAGGCACGAACAGACGAACCCTCGGACGCAACACTGTAACACTTTGCGCATATCACTTTATCACTTCGATTTTCTGTTTTGCACTTATTTCACTGAAATCGAAACTTTTACTGATTTCTACCTGAAACACGCAATTCTACCCTTCATTAAAAGGTAGTAATTGCGAAATCAGACGTATAATGCAAGCTCATTAATACCAGCAAAAAACAGAAAACATATTTTAAGATAAAAAATTCAGTGGCTGGGAAAGAGACTAAACACTAGTTCATATAAACTACGTTTTCAATCTCTCACCGCACATAGCCTGGGGACGAGAATAAAAAACTAAAAACGTTTTATCCTTCCTCCCCGTACAGCGACTAGGGACGAGAGTAACTCGAGAACAACGTTACCCGCTTGAACGGAACGTTTTCTCTCCTCTCTCTCCCTCCGTCTCTATCTCTCTCTCTCTTTCTCTCTTGATTTCGCACCTAAGAGAAGAGCCCAATTATATTTCGTCAAAAAAACATGTTATTTGACTAAAGGAAAAAACTGAAAGGTTTTTCAAATAAAAAGTTCCTTTAAAATAGAATTTAAAACATTTAAGCTAAGAAAGAATGAACAAAATGTCAGAATCGATTTACTCTTACTGCAAAGTGAAACCGTGAAACACTCTCTCTATATCGTAACGATAGAGCGCATGTTGAACGTCCTGAATGTCAACAACTGCGTAGCATAAATAAACTAAACGTTAGTTCATCTTTGAAAACAGTACGAAGACTATCAAAGAAATTCTTTCATAAAATGTTACATTTAAAAAGTTTTAAATCCTTAGCTCTTTAAAAGCTAATTACGATATAAAGGGCTCAACGCTGATTAACAGCGAGTAAAGTACGTCTTGTCGACACGTCGACAGAGAGAAAATTGAGTCTTTGTTTACATTGAGCTTGGTATCTGGTCGACAGATGGCGCTGTTGGGCACACCCACAACTTGTATAGCGATCGCTGGCGAGTTTTTTCTGTACAGTTTGTCTGTCGAGCAACAGAGTTGCAGCTATATATTCACCGGCTAAGTTAAATATTTAAAAAAATCTATTATCAAAATTCTGTTGTTTTCTCTTTTTATTGTTACTATTACTTATAGGGCACCTTCAGTCCTTCTCAACCTTTTTAGCAACATCTTCACGCCACAAAGCATGGAACAGACTTTAATTGCAATGCGTGACGAGCAAAGAAATTACTGAGACGACTAGTGATAAAGTGACACTGGGTGTCCTATACACCTGACCTGGGGTTAACTCCACCCAAGGTAGGTGAGATCACTTGAGAGCAAACAACAGCTGTGCTTAGTGGAATGTTCCTAGAACTTTCTGGAATGTTCAATTTATGGTGTGTTTATACAGTAGTAGCATAAAATACTCGGATTTTGAAGTTCTACATGAAGGATTCTCAAGTTGTATTAAATGTTGTACTTGTTTCTCTATAGGGAAACAAGTACATATATATAATATAGTTTTCATGTATGATGAAACTAATAGTAATTTATTTCTTAAACATATCTAAAGACAAGAGTCTTAAAGAAATTAGAAAATTACTCTTCATTTACTGTACTGAAGAACTTCACTTCCGGCTTATACAAATGCCAAAAGCCAAGTATGTTCAAGAACAAAACTACTGTACTCTCGGTCATCTAAAGGAATCTAATGTATAATTAAGCAATTTGAGTATCTTTATGTACATTTCAACTTATGAGTTATTCTACCCAGTGGGTTGTATAGTAAGCTTTCGTACTGTCTATACTGTCAATTAAGTGAATAAGTTTACATTACTTAAGAGGAAAAAAAATTGACTTGTACATTTAGAAAAATTAAATAGTAATGAGTTACCTTAATGGAAGCATCTACACTACCAGTGGCTACTAAATTTCCATCTAAAGTGAAGGCGGCTGCTCGACATTTATCTTTATGGGAGGTCACATAAGCTGTTTCATACATAGCAGGTTCAGGAGCAGATGTCTGAGGATCTGTCTCATATTCCAGATCAAGACCGGGTCCCAGTGTGTATTCGAGGCGATTAAGAGGACGTTCCATTTCTGAAAAAGTTTTGGTTAAATTAGGAAAGATGTTCAGGGGCATAATTAGAAAAACATTTTTCATCTCTCAATTAGTTCCATAATCCAAACTATTATCTATCTTTAATAGGGGAAGAAATTTCTGCTTGAAACACAGCTAAGACTAAACATGACAATAAGGGCAATCAAATAATCCTTCTTGATAAAAACTGCAATCAAGTATTAAGGAACAATTATATAACCCTACACACCGTCAAAATACAGCTCAAAATTTAACTGATACGCCAAACTGCTTGAATAGCTGAGCCACAAACTTCAGCAACCTTAAGTAGCTACTCTAAATGCACATGTAGGTGACTAATTTCAGAAGTAGCACCAGTACCTTTGCAGTGCCGGCCTTTCAAGGAAATGCTTCTTAGTTTCATTCATTTCCACAACTAATGTTGGTGCTTGCATTTCCCTTTTTCATTCGTAATACCCTGGACCTAATTTTTACTACTTAACTATAATGCTCTCTACAAATTCTGATACAGCAGAATCTCAAATATTAAAAAATATTTTGAAAAAAAAAACACTAGAGGTATACTATATCCACATTCATACACAAGGCAAAAGGAAGAAGAATACTATTATCTTCATAAATTCTAAACAAGACTTTATATAATCTCTAAGAGTACCATATAAATATATCAGAAGGTAGTGAGGAAAACAACGAAATACAATTTAGGAGATATCCTATACTGTACTTGACTGCCCTAAAAAGCTTGCCAAACCTTGCAATTTGTTTAGTTCCTGGCATATTATAGATCAACAGGCAAGAGAGTAAAGCAATACATAGCTCTTACTAATCCAAGATTGCAGAAGGTTACAGCCAAAATCATTCACTAAACTTAACCTTCTATAAAAGGTCATCATTAGTGTATGTGTATACCTCAGCTATCATGGGTGGTACATTCCAAGCCCAACCACCACCACGCAATAGCTAAAATATTAGATAAATCTGCAGTATAATTTTTTTACATTATTGTTATAATTTTTCATTTTTCTTTATCTTTACAGTATAAAATGTTATTTTCCTTAGTAAAATAAATTTTTGAATATACTTACCCGGTGATCATGTAGCTGCAGCTCTGCTGCCCGACAGAAAAAACCTACGGGCGGGATACGCCAGCGATCGCTATACAGGTGGGGGTGTACAACAACAGCGCCATCTGTCGAGTAGGTACTCCAGTACTTCTTGTCAACAAAGAACCAATTTTCTCCTCGGTCCACTGGGTCTCTATGGGGAGGAAGGGAGGGTCCTTTAATTCATGATCACCGGGTAAGTATACAGTATTCAAAAATTTATTTTACTAAGGAAAATAACATTTTTCAATATTAATCTTACCCAGTGATCATATAGCTGATTCACACCCAGGGGGGTGGGTGGAGACCAGCATACATGTTAACATTAGAAGCTAAGTATCCCGTATTTCATTTTAGCAGTTATTCAAAATAACAAACATAAAATTAATAAGTACCTGGTAAGGAAGTCGACTTGAACCATTACTCTGCCTTTTTAAGTACGTCTTCCTTACTGAGGCTCGCGATCCTCTTAGGATGCTGAGCGACTCCTAGGTGCTGAAGTATGAAGGGCTGCAACCCATACTAAAGGACCTCATCACAACCTCTAATCTAGGCGCTTCTCAAGAAAGAATTTGACCACCCGCCAAATCAACCAGGATGCGAAAGGCTTCTTAGCCTTCCGTACAACCCAAAAACAACAATAAAAAGCATTTCAAGAGAGAGATTAAAAAAGGTTATGGGATTATGGGAATGTAGTGGTTGAGCCCTCACCTACTACTGCACTCGCTGCTACGAATGGTCCCAGGGTGTAGCAGTTCTCGTAAAGAGACTGGACATCTTTAAGGTAAAATGATGCGAACACTGACTTGCTTCTCCAATAGGTTGCATCCATTACACTCTGCAGAGATCTGTTTTGTTTGAAGGCCACTGAAGTAGCGACAGCTCTAACTTCATGTGTCCTTACCTTCAGCAAAGCATGGTCTTCCTCATTCAGATGAGAATGGGCTTCTCTAATCAAAAGTCTGATGTAATAAGAAACTGCGTTCTTCGACATCGGTAAAGCAGGTTTCTTAATAGAACACCATAAAGCTTCTGATTGTCCTCGTAATGGCTTCGTACGTCTTAAATAGTACTTAAGAGCTCTTACTGGGCATAGTACTCTCTCTTGTTCGTTTCCAACCAAACTGGACAGACTTGGAATCTCGAACGATTTGGGCCAAGGACGAGAAGGGAGTTCGTTTTTAGCTAAAAAACCAAGCTGTAAGGAACATGTAGCCGTTTCAGATGTAAATCCTATGTTCCTGCTGAAGGCGTGTATCTCACTGACTCTTTTAGCTGTTGCTAAGCAAACAAGGAAAAGAGTCTTCAAAGTGAGATCTTTAAAAGAGGCTGATTGAAGCGGTTCGAACCTTGCTGACATCAGGAACCTTAAAACCACGTCTAAGTTCCAACCTGGTGTGGCTAACCGACGCTCCTTTGAGGTCTCAAAAGACTTAAGGAGGTCCTGTAGATCTTTGTTGTTGGAAAGATCTAAGCCTCTGTGGCGGAAGACTGCTGCCAACATGCTTCTGTAACCTTTGATCGTAGGAGCTGATAGGGATCTTACCTTCCTTAGGTGTAAAAGGAAGTCAGCTATCTGCGTTACAGAGGTACTGGTTGAGGATACTGAATTCGCCTTGCACCAGCTTCGGAAGACTTCCCATTTTGACTGGTAGACCTTGAGAGTGGATGTCCTCCTTGCTCTGGCAATCGCTCTGGCTGCCTCCTTCGAAAAGCCTCTAGCTCTTGAGAGTCTTTCGATAGTCTGAAGGCAGTCAGACGAAGAGCGTGGAGGCTTGGGTGTACCTTCTTTACGTGCGGCTGACGCAGAAGGTCCACTCTTAGAGGAAGAGTCCTGGGAACGTCTACTAGCCATTGCAGTACCTCGGTGAACCATTCTCTCGCGGGCCAGAGGGGAGCAACCAACGTCAACCTTGTCCCTTCGTGAGAGGCGAACTTCTGCAGTACCTTGTTGACAATCTTGAACGGGGGGGAACGCATAAAGGTCTAGATGGGACCAATCCAGAAGAAAGGCATCTACGTGAACTGCTGCTGGGTCCGGAATCGGTGAGCAATAATTTGGGAGCCTCTTGGTCATCGAGGTAGCGAACAGATCTATGGTGGGCTGACCCCACAGGGTCCATAGTCTGTTGCAAACATTCTTGTGAAGGGTCCATTCTGTAGGGATGATCCGACCCTTCCGGCTGAGGCGGTCTGCCATGACATTCATGTCGCCTTGAATGAACCTCGTTACAAGCGATATCTTTCGATCTCTTGACCAGGTGAGGAGGTCCCTTGCGATCTCGAACAACGTCATCGAATGAGTCCCTCCTTGCTTGGAGATGTACGCCAAGGCTGTAGTGTTGTCGGAGTTCACCTCCACCACCTTGCCTAGAAGGAGGGACTTGAAGCTTCTCAAGGCCAGATGAACTGCCAGTAGCTCCTTGCAGTTGATGTGTAGTGCTCTTTGATCCGGATTCCACGTGCCCGAGCATTCCCGACCGTCCAGTGTCGCACCCCAGCCCGTGTCCGATGCGTCCGAGAAGAGAAGGTGGTTGGGAGTCTGAACAGCCAGTGGTAGACCTTCCCTGAGAAGAATGTTGTTCTTCCACCAAGTCAGTGCAGACTTCATCTTCTCGGATATAGGAACTGAGACCGCTTCTAGCGTCATGTCCTTTCTCCAGTGAGCAGCTAGGTGATACTGAAGGGGTCGGAGGTGGAGTCTCCCTAACGCGATGAACTGGTCCAGCGATGAAAGCGTCCCTATTAGACTCATCCACTGTCTGACTGAACATCGGTTCCTTTTCAGCATGCTCTGGATGCATTCTTGGGCTTGACTGATTCTGGGGGCCGACGGAAAAGCCTGAAAAGCTTGACTCTGAATCTCCATACCTAGATAGACTATAGTTTGGGATGGGATGAGTTGGGACTTTTCTATATTGACCAGGAGACCCAATTCCTTGGTCAGATCCATAGTCCATTTGAGATTCTCCAGACAGCGACGACTTGACGCAGCTCTTAAAAGCCAGTCGTCCAAATAGAGGGAGGCTCTGATGTCTGCTAAATGCAGGAATTTGGCAATATTCCTCATCAGTTTGGTAAACACTAGAGGTGCCGTGCTTAGGCCAAAGCACAGGGCTTGGAACTGGTAAACCACCTTCCCAAAGACGAACCTTAGGAAAGGTTGGGAATCTGGGTGGATGGGGACGTGAAAGTACGCGTCCTTTAGGTCTAACGAGACCATCCAGTCTTCCTTCCTGACCGATGCTAGCACCGACTTCGTCGTCTCCATGGTGAACGTCTGCTTGGTGACAAAGACATTTAGAGCACTGACGTCCAGCACCGGTCTCCACCCTCCTGTCTTCTTCGCTACTAAGAAGAGACGGTTGTAGAAGCCCGGGGATTGATGGTCCCGGACTATGACTACCGCTCCCTTTTGTAGCAAGAGAGACACCTCTTGCTGTAAAGCTAGCCTCTTGTCCTCCTCTCTGTACCTGGGAGAGAGGTCGATGGGAGTTGTTGCTAGAGGGGGCTTGTGCAAGAATGGAATCCTGTACCCCTCTCTGAGCAACTTCACAGACTGTGCGTCTGCACCCCTGTTCTCCCAGGCCTGCCAGTAGTTCTTGAGCCTGGCTCCCACTGCTGTCTGGAGAAGATGGCAGTCAGACTCTGCCTTTTGAGGACTTGGAACCCTTCTTCTTTTTGCCACGTTGACTATCGGCACGGGTACCTCCTCTGCTGGAGGTTCTGCCACGAAAGGGCGGAATGAACCTAGACGCTGGTGTGTCCATCCTAGGTCTAGGCACGGAAGGTAAAGCTGTGACTTTACGTGCGGATGACGCCACCAGGTCATGGGTGTCTTTCTGGATCAACGAGGCGGCAATCCCCTTGATCAGCTCTTCAGGAAAGAGACACTTGGATAGCGGAGCAAACATCAGCTCTGACTTCTGACATGGTGTGACCCCCGCCGACAAGAATGAGCAAAGGTGATCTCGCTTCTTAAGAACTCCAGACACGAAAGAAGCCGCAAGCTCGCCTGACCCATCCCGAATGGCTTTGTCCATGCAGGACATAATGAGCATGGCAGAGTCCTTATCCGAAGGGGAGGTCTTTCTGCTCAACGCTCCCAAACACCAGTCCAGGAAGTTGAAGATCTCAAACGCACGGAAAACTCCCTTCAAAAGATTGTCCATGTCCGAAAAGGTCCAGCAAATCTTGGAGCGTCTCATAGCCAGTCTGCGGGGAGAGTCTACCAGACTTGAGAAGTCGCCCTGGGCAGAGGCAGGAACTCCCAAGCCGAGAACTTCTCCCGTGGCATACCAGACGCTAGATTTGGAAGCAAGCTTGGTCGGAGGAAAGATGAAGGATGTCTTCCCAAGTTGCTTTTTGGCCTGCAACCACTCTCCCAGTACCCTTAAAGCTCACTTGGATGAGCGAGCGAGTACGAGCTTCATAAAGGCAGGAGCTGCTGACTGCATGCCTAAAGCGAACTCAGAGGGAGGTGAGCGTGGAGCTGCAGACACAAACTGGTCCGGATACAACTCCTTAAACAGGGCAAGGACTTTCCTAAAGTCTAAGGAGGGAGGCGTAGTCTTGGGTTCATCTATGTCGGAGTGTTGATCGTCCAAATGCGCAGCTTCGTCGTCATCAGAGATTCCTTCATCCGAATGCTGAGGAGGAAGCGGCAAAGGAGGAGAAGAAAGCTGAACGGCTGAATCCGGCAGCACGGGTGCATGCGTAGCTGCACTGGATCCAACATCATGCCGCTGCTGGTCAGTCTGAGAGCTGGCAACAACAAAAGCGGAGTGGTGGTGCGTGGTGGGGACTGCCGTGGGTTGCGGAGACTGCCGCATTGCGTCAAAACACGGCAGCTTGACTGCACCTTCCCACTGCTGATGCGGTAGCTCACGCATGTCAACGGAGGGTGCCGCACGTCGGCTAACGTCAACATGCGTCTGGCAGGGTCGACTGCGCATCGGTGGTGGAGCTCTCACAGCCGGAGTGTGGGAGCAGGCAGCCGCAGTGTCAGCTGAGCGCACAACCGTGGCAGGTTGTAGGTTAACGGGTGCAGCGTCAACCTTCTCAGCACGATACTCCTGCATGAAGGAAGCTACTGTAGCTGAGTCTGCATAGACTGCAGCAAAGACCACTTAGGGTCTACAGCGGTTGGTGCGGCAACAGACGGAGTGATTGCCTGCTGCGGAACCACTCTACCTCTCTTGGGAGGTGTGCAGTCTTCGGAAGACTGCGGCGAGTCCGAACTGACCCAGTGGCTACACCTGGGCCGTTGGACTCGCTCGGAAGGGACCTTGCGCTTGAGAGGTCGTGAGACCTTGGTCCAGCGTTTCTGACGAGAAACTTCTTCCGCAGACGAGGAATGAATGGGCTCACTCGTCTGTTTGTGGGTGGGACGATCTCTGCAAGATACGTCCTCAACCACTGAGGGTACATCTGTACGCTGATCAAGGCCTGTCGAACCCTTTGGTCCTTCGACATTGCTTCTCCCCTGGGCTTGGGAGCTTGCAAGAGGTCCCGGACTGGGAGGACGACTGGCACGAACAGATGCACCCTCATGCGTAACACTGACACTTTTCACTGCACTTGCACTCACTACACTTCCCACTGCACTTTTCTCCTTCAACTCTTTGACGCCGGCCAAGAGTTGATTGCGGTCATTCGCTAATGACTCAACTCTGTCACCAAGAGCCTGAATGGCACGCATCATATCCGCCATCGAGGGTTGATGAGAGCTAGTAGAAGGGTCGGGTGTAACCACTACAGGGGAAGGAATAGGTTGAGGGGCATGGGGAGAGGAAAAATCAAAAGAGCGAGACGAACTCCTCCTGATCCTATCCTTCTCTAGCCTACGTGCATTCTTAAGGAATTCTTGAAAATCGAATTCCGAAAGCCCAGCGCATTCCTTACATCGATCTTCCAATTGACAGGCTTTACCCCTACAATTGGAACAAACGGTGTGAGGATCTATAGAGGCCTTCAGAAGACGCCTAGAACAGTCCCTAGCGCTACACTGCCTGTACTTGGGGACTTGAGTAGGGTCAGACATCTTGAATTAGTCAAAGGGGGAAATCCAAAATCTATCCAAGTCGTCAACAAATAATCCAAAATCTAATCAATGAAAGTGATAAAGTATTGATGATAACTTCTGTACAGCGAAAGCTAATAACTAGAGAGAATACATCACCAAAAAGCGTGAAAATCAACTCCAGAAACAACAGCGTATCAAGTAGGTCTTGCCGGTGGCACGACAGAGAGAAAATTGGTTCTTTGTTGACAAGAAGTACTGGAGTACCTACTCGACAGATGGCGCTGTTGTTGTACACCCCCACCTGTATAGCGATCGCTGGCGTATCCCGCCCGTAGGTTTTTTCTGTCGGGCAGCAGAGCTGCAGCTACATGATCACCGGGTAAGATTAATATTGAAAATTTAAGTTTTTATAACCTCAAAAATTACTACTGTATCTCAACAAAAAATAATTAAAACAAGAAAAATATTAAACTTATCTGTCCTCAGAAACCTGCAATATAAAGAGGAGTCAAAGACATATATCAAATACAATACTTACGTAAATATACAATGTACTGAGGGAGCAATAGGTGAACCGCAATTTGGTGATGTATTACTGCATTTCTTGTTAACCAGAATTGCTACTTTCATATTATCAGGGGAATAAGGTAATAATAAACATCTACAACAAATAATCTGACCTAACCTCAATTAGGTGACTGGCCACCTAAAAGTAATTGACAAATATATACAGTAAATAATTATTTGAAGTTAAAACCTTAATTTAACATTAAATATCTAGTATTACATTTAACACATTCTAGATATTTGTTACAATAATCTGTAATTCTTTTGCTGATGGGGACAAAGTTAGGCAATACTGTAGACCATTAATCAGGATTGCATCAGCAAGAATTTGCCTGGTAAAGAAAAGGCTTTAACATCAT